>NC_045598.1:167534448-167837478 GCF_009762305.2 Zalophus californianus | reverse complement strand
TGGATGAATGATAGTTTATTTTGAGTACATAACATGTACACACACCTATACCGATCATTTATATTCTTTTTTTTTAAGATTTTATTTATTTATTTGACAGAGAGAGAGACAGCGAGAGAGGGAACACAAGCAGGGGGAGAGGAAGCGGGAGAAGCAGGCTTCCCACTGAGCAGAGAGCCTGACGCGGGACTCGATCCCAGGGCCCTGGGATCGTGACCTGAGCCGAAGGCAGCCATTTAACCGACTGAGCCACCCAGGCGTCACTATATTCGTTTTTTACTGGCATATATGGAAATACAGCAAAGGCAATGTGATGTTTCAATACAATGTATGCATGAAAATGGGACTTTGACTTACAGCTACCAATGCAAGTTATGATTTATATTCCTTTTCTAAACACAGAGCTTTGCTTCCACGTACATTTTCCTGAATCATGACATTGATCTTGTTCCTTATCTGTTTAGATACCATTGACTCCTCATTGCCTACGTATTAAAATCTAGACACTTCAGCATTCATTTAGGCTTACACCCATTATTTCTGTCATTTATTGATCAAATCCTTGACCTTGTTTACTCACAACTCTAACTCGTATCTATGTACCACCACCTGGAATAATTCTTTTCATCTTTTCATGTCCTATCCTGCATGGCTCAGGTCAAATGCCATTGCTACCTTCTGGAAGATTTCTTGGTCATCCGATGTGAAGTTAACTGCTCTCCCCTCAGCTCCTATGGCATTTGCATCTCCTCTGAACCCCCATAATGTGTGCTTCGGGCTTGTTTATCTTACCAAAGCAGACTTTATTGAATAAAAACAACAACCAAGCAGAGCTGAAATGTCGAGGGTGTGCTTGCCTAGTCTCCGCAATTGGGAAAGAAGCAGCAAAAGTTGGTGGGATGTACTTACTCTAAAAGGATGTTTTTAACTTACAGTTTTACATGGTCAAAAGAACAATTGAGAAGAAAGTAAACCACATAATGAGACTTGGTGCAAGGTTACCATCGATCCAATTTACACATAATATATGCTCTCCATTTACTATCTATTAACAATCCTATAGACTCGTAGAAAATATTTAGTGAATTATGACTAACATGCAGGCTCTGTGTAATTATAATTTAAGCTGGATACTGGTGAAGTCTGTAGTCAGAAGTCACGGGGCTAGAATTATCTCTTCACTTCATCCATCACCCTGATTTTTATTGCCAACTTCAAGTACCTTCTTGTGGTACCTCATAGGGATCTGCACTCTCCCCGACATTTCTTTGTTTCTCCAAAAAGCCTACACTAATGTTTTCAAACACTTTCTCACTTTTTAAACTTGGAATGTTTCCATTGTGCTAACCACTCCAATTTCCTGAAGCCATTGCTACAGAAGTAAGAGGCAGAGAAATAGGTTGGTGTTGCATCTGACTCTCTCAGCATTTTGGCCCCTTTGACACTCTCAGTCCTGGTCTCAGGGACTGTCCCCATGCCAGACTGATATGTTGAAGCAACACAGCTCCTAGGCACACAGGTTTCCAGTGTTGGCCTGGGTGTTCTATTCCTATGAAAGGAGGATGCATTAGCCATCCAGAGACTACACACATCCTAATTCAAATTCAAGATCCATGTTTTCAATGTGATGCCCTTGGATAATGCACTGGTTCTTAGCTCAGGCTTCAAAGTACAAGAAGGGTTGACAGGAAAGTGACAGCAATTTGAAATAATTGCAGGCAAGCCTCAGTAGAGGAAGGCATGATATAATAACCACACTAAAGGACATTGGTATGAAGCAGGTTGAGCTGCTCAGTCAATCCCACACTCTTGATTTCTATGCCAGGGACAGTAAAACTGCCCAGGAATAACTACAGAGGGAAAATGACCAAACTTTAGTAGCTTTTAAAGTGCCTGAGGTGTGGGAAGGCAAAAAAGGATGAGATGAAAGAACACAGCCACAATATCCAAGCATTTATCTCCAAACCTGCAGGAAGATTTTATTTCCCCCAAAGGCTAACAGGGTGCACTTTTGTTGAAAATGTTTTTGGTCAGGCACCCTAAAGCAAACGAGGTGCCCAGTAAACACTTGTTGACATAAGCTGCTTCTTCCTCCCGACACCTTTACTGTGCCTACCCAAGGATGACATTTAATGAGTGACTCCTGCCTAGTTTTTTCAATTCTGGGAGGACTGTCTTTAAGTGACAGCACCTATACCTTTAGAGACAACAGTGACTGTAGTTCAGGGTCTGTAGGTGATGTGGGTCCCCGTGGGACTCCCTCAGAATACGCATGTGTCCGTGTGCACATGCTCGCATGGATTATCTTCTGTTGAACAGTTGGAGGGAAGTTGTTGGTGCCTCCAATGGGATTAGAAGGGAAAAATAATATATTGCTGGCAAAAAGGTAACAAAATCTTTTTTATCTATGGTCACATTTTGTCTCCCGTACAAGTGTCCCCAAGTATACCCTAGCCCTATGTTCTGCCTAGTTAACATTCAATTGTTGTTTATTAACTAGTCTCCTATTAAGGATGACTTCATACATTACTCATCCAGCTGTATTACAAGAAACGTGAAGGTCATCTCTGCAGTCTTCCTATCCCTTCATCACTAGCTCTGTACAGAGTAGAACTTGATGAATAGTTTTTAGGTTAAAATTATGGCCATGGTCTAACTCCTCAAAATTCTCCTTCTTTCGGAGAGTTTTATCCTTGGCTGTTTTATTTTGAGCTGGTGCATGTGCTCTTGTGTGCCAGAAGTACAAAAGATGCCATACTGACAGCGTTTCTTTAAACAGTTCTTTCATCCACCCTTTTTTGTGGTCACCTCATGGCAACTCATCATATTGAATGGTTATTTACGAATCTGGAGACTGCTTTCAACTTGGTCCAACCAGTAGAACTATATTAGGATGAAACTTGTTTTAGTGCCAGTGGATTAGTTAGCCCATATCCTAATTAATGATCTTTTATCATATATGCCTTGGAGGTGTCCTGATAAAAATGGAGGGGCGGGAAGGAGGGAGGGGGCAAGAGGGAAAAAAAGAAAGAAAGGGAGAGGAAGAAAAGAGCGGGGAAGACTGGGAGGAAGAAGAGCCAGAGGTAAATACTCTGTGATCTAATCATCCTGCTATATTTTATAACCAATTCTGCTTATATATAAAAAGGCGTACCTGAAGAAATAAAGAGAGACATAAACATCCTCAAAACTCAGTCAATTAATCCCTCAGACTGTTTGAACACCTTAACCCCAAGGACATTTACACGTTAGAACGAGCAGTTTGGTGGCAGTATTCAGTCCACCGGGGCATGACTGGATGATTGGGAAAGATTCCTCTGAATTTCTCTATCGATGTCAACTTAGAAATCAATAATTAACAGAATAATGCCACTGTTGCTGTAAATTAACTTGTATCTTGTAGAACCTGAATAATTAAGGTCTGTCTCTGGAAGGAAGCAATCATTCTCATCCTTGCGTATTTCTGCTTTGAGTCTGGGCTATTTAAAGAGTTGTCTCTGACATCCCACAGCACTTTTGAGAGTTATAACTCCACCAAATATTTTCAAGCACAACACAGATTGTAAAGAACATGTGTAAGTCCTGTCCCTCCTTTATATGGCTCACGTTCTAAATAGCAAGTACAAAAACATTGCCCTAATCACTTTCTAAGAATATTGTTTTCGCTTTTTCTTGGGATTATTTGGCTTTTTATTCTATTTTGCTTATTTCAGTGAAGAGAAACTTAACATAATTTTCAGACTGGTTGGGTATGGAAGTTAACCATCCTGTCTCTTAATGTTTCAGCAAACATGGGAGGGTCAGGAATTAAGAGTTAGTCATCAAATATTTATCATCTTTCTACCATGTTCATAGTTCTCAGCACAGTGATTAAAATCACATCCAATTCTGACCGTGGGTGACTGGAGAAGTCCTGCTACAACAACAATGGCTGTCACCGCGTTGGCCGCCCGGGTGCGGCTGGGCGTGTGGGGCGTTAGGGCCATACAAGCCCGAGGCTTCAGCTCCGAACGGTCGGACTTCGGTGCGGGCTCGCTCCAGGAGGCAGGTGGGGCCTTCGGGAAGAGAGAGCAAGCTGAAGAGGAACGATACTTCCGAGCACGCACTAAAGAACAACTGGCAACCTTGAAGAAACACCATGAAGAGGAAATCACCCATCATATAAAGGAAATTGAACGTCTGCAGAAAGAAATTGAGCGGCACAAGAAGATCAAACATCTAAAACATGATGATGATGTTGATGATTAAACATACACACTTCCCATAGCATAGCTACATATCATTGCCCACTGCTATGGAAGCATAGTTCTGGTTTTATTACTATCTTATCTGTGTGCTGCCAACAGATTATAATAAATTGACATCAATGAAAAAAAATCATATCTAATTTCCTCTTCACCAAAGCTCAGGTCAAGAGCCACCTCTTCCATGATGCCTTCCTGACTTACTGGTTGCTTTGTACATTCTCTCTCACCATCATGAAATCCCATAGTGCTTTTTGTTATGCCATATATGCTGGCCCTTGACTTTTATCTGCCATATATTGTTCCCTGATTACTTTACTTTGTGTTTAAAATTTCCTCCCCAGTGAGGGTATAAAAGCCCTAGGGCATACCTGTGGATGATATTTGGCTTTAAAGCTATACAAATGATTTGTTTCATAAAGAAACCTGAACTTAGACATCCAAGTGAGAGCCCTCACCTCCCAAGCAGCCACAGTGCAATGGTATACTTGCATTGCAAGGAAATTCCCATCACTCAAAAATATCTGGGGGCCTGCCCTAAGAATCGGTGGCCCAGCAGATTCTTTGGAATATTCCCTAAGATGACAAATCTTTGACTTTTGGAGATGGATTTGGGTTTTGGAAATGGCCAAGAGTCATTTGGAGCCTGAATTTATGAATTGTGCAGTGATTAAGAAGGGCATTACACTTTTAGTGAGGAATAAAGTAAGACTCTAAAATATGAGCAGCTGACTTATTTATAAACCAGCTATGATGGCAACACCAGGGGTGTAATGACACATGTTTTAAAGAGTGACACTTTATGATTCTAAGTGCATTTCTTCCAAAGGTGACTAATCTGAAGGAGATGGTTCTAAATTTGAATATAATTCCCAGTCTTTTGGCTTCTTACACATACTTCCTAGTTCTCCGGTATCTGTGTCTAGCTCAGTGCTAAATAATATATTGGAGACAGACAGTACTACACACTCTGGAGCCAGACTGCCTGGGATTGAAGTATGCCTTTGCTACTTTCCAACTGGGTGACCTTGGACAGGTTACCTAACCTCTCTGTGTCTCAATTTCCTCACTCTAAAATGGTATGGGTTTCTGTGAAGATTAAATAAGTTAATATATCTGAAGTGCTTAGAAGCATGTCTGGCACATCATAGTCACTGTTAGTATTAGTTACCCAATTAGAATTAACTAATGAGGGGTGCCTGGGTGGCTCAGTCCATTAAGCATCTGCCTTCGGCTCAGGTCATGATCTCAGGGTCCTGGGATCGAGTCCCATGTAGGGCTCCCTGCTTAGCAGGGAATCTGCTTCTCCCTCTTCCTCTGACCTCCTCTACTTGTGCTCTCTCTCTGTCTCAGATAAATAAGTAAAATCTTTAAAAAAAGAAAAAAGAATTAACTAAAGAATATTAACTAGTATATTTATTTTTCTTTTAAAATTATAATCATTTTAACTCGAAATTGAAAGTACACTTTTAAAGTTACTTTCTACAAATGTGATCTTTTCAACTTAAATACTGGAGGACGTTCAAACAATGTTGCCTCTGTGAGGCAGTTACTTACTGCCTATACTACTGGGTCTGCCTTAGCATCCTAAATCCTGGGGACCATCAGCGTGAAGACACCATGAGTCAGAAAGTCTTCGCATCACACAGGGTAATATCTGGTTTTGGCATAAAGCAGCACGCTACACAAAGTAGTAGCCAGAAAGGAATTTGGAAAGAGGCAAAAAACAAAAAAAAAACAAAAAAAAAACTGGGTTCTGGATGAAGGCACCATACATGTCAAATGGCTTTGAAATGTCTGACTGCCTCTTTAATATCCCTCTCAGTATTCTGCTGTTTAAGACCAAGGCCATTAGTTACCCCACGAAGTAGAAGTGCAAGACACTTCTACTACCCATCTATCCCTTGGCTTACCCCAAGAATGAATTAGAGGCCATGAGAAAGATATCTCAGCTCCCTAGTGTAGGGGTAAATGTTCCTTTCCTCATGGATCATTAAACACCAAGGACAAGCAAACTCTCGTTCTCTTTTTCATGGTCTCAGACATCTGACCATGTGAGCAGGAAGACCCTGTGACTCTCCAGAGATGGGGCAGCTGCCCCCACTTCCCGCCACCTGGAAGTGGGTGGCCTTGAACTGATGTCCCATTAGTGCTGCAAACATGTATTGTGTTGAGTCCATCATCCTGTTTAACTTGGCATCACCTATAACCACTCCAACATTTTGTGAATGAGATTACTGCCAAATCGGTGTGCTTCTGATTCAGTTACACTTAACCCATTATCTCTAAGTGCTTTTATGATGCTTGTACAGCTGACGAAAACTGCCTTCAATTTTTTTTTTTTTTTTTTTAAGTAAGACTGTCTAAGTTTTCTCTTTCTGTCGAGGAGATTGAAAGCCATGAGACTCTTTCCAAACATTTTTCAGGATCTGCAGTGGCATTTTCAGTGGGAAATTGGCAAGGCTTATGTGTGAATGAAGACAAAGAAAGCCAGTGAGCAGTCAAAGCCCTGTGATAGAGCGTCTGCTTGTCCACATGTCAGAAAAGAAATGTGCAAATCTTCCTTCAACTCCTAACAGAGTATGTCTGCCTGAAACTCATGAGGTCTGATGCATTTTAGGAATTTAAACAGAGGAGGGAGAAAAAAACAAAACAAAACACGTAAGGCATTAATGTAAGCTTGCCTGAAAATATTATTCCTTTAACAACTGTGTCTAGTCACACCCTCCCTCTGCTGCATCCAACAGAAAATGGAAGATATGACATAGGTTGTGTCTACACAGTGCCAGGCATCTGGGTTAAATTCAGTCTTGGTGTTTTGATCTCATATAGACATAGGGTTATATATTTTTTTAAGATTTTATTTATTTATTTGAGAGAGAGAGAATGAGAGAGAGCATGAGAGGGAAGAGGGTCAGAGGGAGAAGCAGACTCCAGGATCATGACCTGAGCCAAAGGCAGTCGCTTAACCAACTGAGCCACCCAGGCGCCCAGGGTTATATTTTTTTTAACACCATCTGCAAGTCTGACATAATCGATGTCAGTTAGGATAGTACAATCCCTGGCCTGCAGAGACTTTTACCAGATCATAAAATTTTCACCAGCGTTTCTCTCAGTGACTACTGTTTTCCCATCATTTTTGAAATAAAATTAATTGGTCATTTCCTTGTATATGAAGCTGCTAATTGTTCTTGTTGGGAGGCTATTATAGAAGCAGGATCTCTAATAGGCTTGATCAGAAGAATCAGTATTTGACAATGTTTGAATGGCTAAACAGTAGATTCTGCAGTGATCAGCCAAGCTTTCCAAGTATCAGCTCTGATTTGAATTTCTTGACATGCCTCACAAAATATCAAGAGATTAAAAGAGGTAATGATGTATAGTCAAAAGAATATGGACTTTGGATTAAGATAAACTTGTATCTGAATCCTAGCTCTACCATGTGACATTGCACAAGTAATTTAATTTTCTGAGCTACAGTTTTGTATCTGCAAAATAGGGTTATCATAAGATAACGTAACAAGTTAGAGTTGTTATAGGACTCTCAGATTTTATGATAGATTCTCAAAATCTCACCGTAGCCATTACTATTTTATTCTTATTAAAATTGACAATATTCTCAGGGCGCCTGGGTGGCACAGATGGTTAAGCATCTGCCTTCGGCTCGGGTCATGATCCCAGGGTCCTGGGATCAAGCCCCGTGTCCGACTCCTGGCTCAGCAAAGAGCCGGTTTCTCCCTCTTCTTCTGCCTCTCCCCCTGCTCATGCTTTCTCTCTCTCTGTATCTCTCTGTCTCAAATGAATAAATAAAAATCTTTTTTAAAAAATGACAATATCCTCAATGAAAAGAAAACTGCAAATATTCTTAAATCCTTTGATCTTCTATTGAGGGGGGCTCTGGAGATGCAGACGAGATATGGAGGAAGGAACACTGAACTAGGGGTGAATTTTCAGTCAGTCAGTTTTTTGGAACTTATAGCGGTGACCTTGGACAAGTCAGTTTCCTTGACTGAATTTCAGATTATTTAACCTTAATCACGAGCATGTTAGATCTGCTATCTAAGATCCCTTTATTAAGCTGGATGGTGAATATTTTGAAGGTCTTGGTAAAGCTAGAGCTAATATGGATATGTGAAACCATTCCTCCTATATCCCATTTTGGAATTTGTTTGTGCTTAATCAATACTAGTTACTGAAATAGGTAGAAGTAAAGGCCAATGGTGTTGCATCTTTGATATCACTCACCATTACTACTATATTCAGTAATGTATCACATTGTTCTTTTCGTTCAGTTACTTTCATTTGTACCAGTGGCATTATTTTAAAATTCTTTACTACAACTCCCTGTTTTCACACTGACTTTTTCTGTCTGATTTTAATTCAGCAGCTTCACTGATGTCCTGTGTGGAAAAGTCAATACCGCCACTCTTCTCCTGATCTTACTTGGTCCCTTAAAAAGACTGGGGAACAAGGTAGTAACTTGCTCTGAAGTTGATGCAGATGGGTGTGTGAGTTTTATGGAATCTGATTCTTTTTCTCCGTGCATGTGTGTTTTTCTAATGCTTTATCTCATGTGTGTTCACAGAGGGCAGAAATGATTAGCTTTCACCATTTTTTAACAAGGGAGGATACACCCAGTGGGAATCTGTTCTGTTATTAAAGGTGGATGACTTACCCTGTCTGAGTGGCAGAACTTAATTTCAAATGTGTATATTTCCTATCAACTGCTTCCATGGCTTCAGTCTTATGTTTTGGTACCTGTATCACCATGCTGGGATTTCTCTTCCCTCCAGTGAGTTGGGGGATGTTTTTATTCTATGTTTAGAAATGTCCAAATGTGTTTTCTCTGACTGATAATATGATAATTCCCAGGAGAGAGGCAACATTTTTGGCTTTTTAACACTTTACTTGTTTTGATCCTACCGTTGAAGAAATCATGTGTCTTCCTTATTTTCATCAGCTTTTAAACACATATAAGATATCATATTGAGTGAAGTGATGTGAAATATGCCACAGAAATCTGGATAATACTAGAGTGACCCTTTTCTTAAGGATGCGGTGTATGTTTGTATGAATGACTAGGATTGAATTTTCTAGTTGCCAATTCAGCATGAGTCATTTATATGGGTTAAGTAGTGAAGCCATGTCTGTAAAACAAAGAATTAGTAACAATCAAACATATATATATATATATATATATGATTAAATATAAATTTGGAAGGACTCTAAGAGAGTCAAAAATGATTCTTGAATAGCCATATATAAAGCATGCCAGTCTCCAATCTCAAGCCCTAAACAAGACATAGAAGGAATATAAAGATCACCAGAGAGAATTTAGAAGAATTTCCTATCTTAGAAAAGAAGGCAATCTATTGCCTCAGAAGGAAGTAGTGGTACAAAGTAGAGTCCTCCCTGATAGACTAGAAATGAAGATGTTTGGCAACTGAAGATGAATCAATTTCTAGAATTCACAAAATGTGTTGTTCTTACATTTCCCTTCCAAGTGTTGCTATCACATTTTTTGCAGTCCCTGGAAATTTCCAAGATATTAACATAACCATTTGACTTCTGTCTACTTAGTCAAAGAGTAGATCTACAATATAAGTGTCATCATTGCATTATATATTTGAATTCAGATTTGTCAGCATTAGTTTTCTTTTCCTTCAAGCATGTCTCAAAGATTTAAAAGCATCTACTATTTTTCTGTGCTTTATTGTGAATTATATTTCCATATTTTACTTTCACCATACCTTCATCCTATGCTTTTTATGTTGATTTCTCTGGACTAATAACATAAACCCTATACATTAAAGTAGACTAGGCTCCTGGGACCATTACACCCCCAAGAATCAGTAAGGTAACAAAATAGAAGTTTGCCATTTTTTCATGAAACAGGCCTGGACAGCAGCTTTAAGTCAACAGTATCTCTGCTCCATGCAGAATATTCAGGAAAATAACTTAAGACTGTTGCTCCATTTTCAACACATGGCTTCCAAGCTTGCCATTATCTTCTCCATTAGTCTTCAGGAGGAAGAAGAAACATGGTAGCACATATCACTTCTGCTCACATTCCACTGAAATGACCTCAGTTACATGACCACATCTTACTTCAAGGAAGCCTGGGAAACATGGTCCAACTCTGTGCCCAGGAAGAAAGGGGAAGCTTCTTTTCATTCTCCAGGTACCAGTGTTTACCCAATATGTTATTTCCCCCTGCACCCCTGCCCCCCTGCTTCTCTTTTCTATCATGAATAGCTATTCCTCTCAATCTTTCTTCACTTTTACATCACTTGTATTTTTCTCCTTTGTGTCCTATCACAGCTGTTCAGACCTCATTTAATTTGGATAGCTAAACATGGAGAAGAAATTCAACGCAGGAAATAAGAGGAAGCCAACCTTGAGGTGGTTCTCTGGCTTAACTGAATCTTTTGTTTGCCATCAATAGTGGGACTAAAATAACAAACATCTGGGTCAAATTGTATGGTTTATATCCATAAAACTTATGGAAAATGTTTAATGGGGTTCTAATAATAATAAATAGTAAATCTTGATAGTTGGTGAATTGACCACTCAACAAGAGCCATAGTTAGAGCTATTAAAACAACTTCTACTTACATGTAGAGAAAAATTTAGGGGTTATCCAATGTTCTTTTACATTGTATTTTTAATCCTTTAAATATAATTAAATTCAGCAGTACAATCACATAAAATTTCTTATATTTGATATGTTTGTTAAGTGACTGTCACAACCTCTCATGTTACTTAAGGACCTTGATGATGACACACCAAAAGTGAGGTCCAATGTAAAGCATGTGGAAACAACACAGTATGTACTAAGTGCTCAATAAATCTTTGCTATTATTACTATTATGATCAGGGAATTCTTTTTCCTATCCTATTACTTGTCTCCTTTATAAGTGGTCACCAAATAGCTTAATTGAAGTTGATGCAGCAGGAGGGAAGCAGGATTTAAATCAGGAGGAAGCACCTGCCATTTTGGTTGGGTGGGAAATGTCTCTGAGATTAGTTATCTTGCTTTTAAAATGGAGGAGAATGCCTCTTGTCCCTTCCTGGCAGGGATCCTTCGAAATCAAATGTGGTTTGTGTGTGAAAGGACTCTGAAAACCCAAAGTAGTAGCTCTTTGACTTTCACAAATTTAATTATTTGCTACTGACCCCAGAGGTCCTTAAGATAGATATGTTTCTTTGTTTAAACACAAATTTGAAGCCACATTTCCTAAGTAAGAAAGTTTTTGCTATTTTAAAAAGTGTATCTAACTACTGCCAGGATGGTGTACTTAAGTCACATAGCTAGTCATTTTGATGACAGAGTGTACTAAGAGTAGAGAAGAGGAGAGAAAGGAAACCAACCCAATGTGAACCTCATGCATTTCACATGCAATCACAGATCTGTGCATGGAGACGGTGAAGAGAAACCCCTGGGGGAACAGAAATCCTGAGTGGTCCTGAGTAAGCCTATGGGTGCCGAGTTAGGAAGGTATAGCGCTGGGATGAGCCAGCAGTCAGAAAGGCTGAAGGAAGGTGAGAGAAGCCCTGGCCAAGACATCAGAGGGCTGGTGGTCACCTTCCAGAAACACACTCACAAACCCTGAAGGCATCACTTAGAGTTGTTGGTTCTTGCCCACCACTCTTCACAGGGTAAATTGTAGGCTTTAGAGGTACTTTTGGCTGTACAGATATGAGGTCCTTCTGAATAAATCTTTTACAAATATAAAAGGCTATAAGATCATCCTGAAGCTTTAAATGGACCCATACTTCCTGTATTTAGAGCACACTTTAAAATAAGAATAAGAAGCCATAAACCTACTAAAATACAAATCTTTATCTCATTTATCCATGCTAATTGGCTTGGAGAAATATTTTCCTCCTTCATTCCAGCAGCTGCCCTTTCTAAAAAACTACTTAACGTTCTATCACAGAATATTGTCTATTGGATTGTTCCTTATGCAGCTAGAATGATAGCTGGCTTCTTAAGAAAGTGAGATCGGAAAGTCACTGATGATATTACAAATACACTGAGAGGCTTATTTGGCATTGCCCAATTCACTCTTTATTAGTAGACCTGCTCCTATCAGAGCTAATTGATAGAGCCTTTGCTACTGCAACATTTTGCTATACACATACTGGAGAGAACACGAGACTTACAAGAAATATGTAAAAGGTTAATTAAAAATTTACTGAATAAATTGATGATCCTATTTTATAAACCTGATCCTCTGATACCTGTCTGAATACTACACATTGGCACAATAATCACGTTTATGTCCCGAGTAATTTCTCATGAAAACCTGGATTTCCAATGAATCTATATAAATTTATAGTGTAATTGCAGTACTTTTCCTCAGGCATTGATAAATGACTTTATTTTCATAGATTCTACTTTGCTTCAAGTGGTTCATTTAGCTTAGAAGAACTTCAGGATTACCAGAACTCAGGTCCCCATACTCTGCTCTTGAAAACTATTTGCTCATGACTTGTAGCTACCGAGTCAAAATATAATACACATGACCTCTTGCTTTTGAGATGGCTACACATCTCATTAAAGTAGTCATGATATTGAAACTATTGCTCAGCTGACCCCCAGTGATATGGGAGGAACTGGTAAGAATGAGAATGGCTTGGAAGAATTATTCCAAAGACAGGAAGAGAAATGAATTGGTAGTGAAAGGAAATTTGCAAGGGCTTATGACCATAATGCTTGTGTTGTTTTTCCCGACCCAGTGAGATCTTTGAAAAAGTCATGATACACTATGACAAAGCCCTACCTATTCCAACGCTTTGCCTGTCACTCCATACTTATCTCCTTGCATTCAGCCTAAGCCATCTCTTGTCTGGTCACCTTGTGGTTTCTCCAGCACACTAAGCTGGAGTGTGTTTAACCTTGACATTCCCTTTCCTGGAACCACTTACCTTGTTCTTCTGGCTTGCTGTTCACTTCATTCAGGTGTCTATTCTAATAATGTCTCACCTTGAAAGGTTCTTTGTCTTCACTCTATCTGAAATAGACCCGTCCCTATCCGTATGACTCTTTCTTCTTTTATTTTCTTGATACTACTTATCTTTATCTGACGTTATCTTTTATTTTTATTGGTTCATTTGTTTGTTGTTCAACTCCTCCACTAGAATCTGATCTCCATGGAGACAGGAAGTCATATTCTCCACTCTATTCTCATTGCCCAGAGAAGTTCCTAGTGTATAAGAGATGCTCAGTAAGTATGTGTTGAATTGATGGATAGATCAATGAACAAATGACATTTTGAAGTCTAAAGTTGAAGTCCTGGATTACCTTACTATCGGAGATTAATTTTTCGTCCTTTAAGTGAGGACAAACTTTCTCTGCTTTCAAATTCTGTGACAGTTAAGTAGAATTATGTATGCAGAAGGACTTCTAATCCATAAAGCACTACATAAAAGTTAGTGAACGTCACTGCTCAGGCACTGTGGTATGATGCAAAAATTAGCTGAACCTGAGTTTATGGTCAGTCTTCTAATAGGGACTTTGCCATTTAGTATGATGTGTGCTTTTGAACAAATATGTAACCCTCTGTACCTCATTTTCTTTTTCTGCTGCATCAGAATAGAGTGAGGAAATATCTGTATATATGTGCATGCACTTGCTCTGTAAAGTGATACAGGAGTATACCATAGTATTGCTTGTCTAAATAGAATAGAACTACTCCCCTTCCCATCTTTATCTCTGGAACTCCTATGTTCATATGTATACAGAGGGGAAAAGGTGAGCAACTTATTCTGTTGCTAGGCTGATGCTTTCCCAGAGGTTGAAAGGGAACTTGTTAAATGGATGAAGGAATAATCCCTAAATAAGTAAACTGAATTTTCAGATAAATTTATAAGGATGATGTTGCCACAATGCCAAAACTTTATTTCTTGATGATACTTTGTCTCCAAATGTGCTTTTGGCTACATTCTGAGTTTAACCAATTCCCTAGAATTCTTCAGCTGCACAGAGCCTGTGAAGATCCTTGACCACTTTGGTTCGAGTTAAGCCATGCATGAATTTAACCTTCTTCAGATTATTTGCTCATGCTCAAAGCACTGCATTAATCAGAGAAGGAGGCTTCAGTCTTGGGCTTGTTCTCAGAGACTCTGCTGCATTGTGTTGCCTTTGATGAAAAGCTTAAAAGGGAGAGAACAGGAAATCCACTCTGATTTCATTGTTTGCTTTGAACAGTTCTTTCTTCTTAGGAACAATGCTGGTTTGCCTAAAATGACTAATAATCACTACCATTTATTGAACATTAAATCTGTGCCAGGCACTGCACATAATAGTTTCTATACATCTTTACATTTCATCCTCACATCAATGCTCCAAAGGAGATTTTATTATCCCAATATACAGAAGAAGAAACTGAGACTAAGAGACTCAGAAAAATGAGCAACATTCTTCCATGGTTACCTCGTGAGAGGAGCAAAGATCAGGGGAACAATGTCTCTGGTTCCCAGGCTTATGCTCCTAATCACTGAACTAGAACAAATAGATGCCAAAGCCTGGGAGGAGTTCGGGAAAAAGTAAGGAAATCATTACACATTTCCTACAGCAATCTTGGTGACCTCTCGGATTGTAGGCTACCACCTGCATCTGCTGACATGCAAAAACCAACACTTCATCTCTTATTTGTTCTCTTTTAGATATCATTACTTATTTCATTCTCTGAAATTTGATTACCCATTTTGTACGATAAAAATATGGGTTGTGTTTTTGTGGTTTTTTTTTTTTTTTTTTTACAATAACATGTTACTTTGGCATAATCTATTCCAAAAGAGAGGTCATGGTGAAGTATGGACATAGTGTCTAGCATTGGCCTGGGTTTTGGGCAATATATTTCCTACACAGTTCATTAGAGTCATCTCTATTTGAAACTAGCAATGTGGTTCCAACATGGGCTTTGGAATCAAGCTTGACCAGCTCCAAGCCCTTGACCTTTGATTTTGAGAAGTTGTAGAACCTCTCTGATACTCAGTTTCTTCCTCCGTTAAATGAGGATGATGACAGCTCCTATCTCATGGGTTTGTTCTGGGAGTTAAGTAAGATAATACATCTTGGATGTGAAGATTAGTTTAAATAAAGTATGTAAAGCATATAATACAGAGCCTAGGATAACGTTCTTGATGAATATCAACAACATTAATTTTTTATGAAGTTGAAGTGGGTTTTCTTGAAGAACCAAAGCTATTAGATACATTTTCATGTATAAATAAATATATATAAGTTGTTTTTAGCCCATATGTTTCCAAACAGTATTTGAAGTTGTAAGGTCAATATTTTATCTAATGGCTCACCTCTAAGTAGAGGCTACCTCTTAATATTTGGGAAGGAAACTTAATCTCTGTAGCCTGAAATCAACCTGCAATTCCTTTCTGGCATTTTTCCCATTACTCTTGAAAACAAAAACCAAAATATCTCCTCCAGATTAACTTAATTACGCTCAATCTCTCAAACATATTAGCATTTTTAGCACTACTCTCATTCATGCTCAGAGGCTCTCTCCCTCACCCATTTATTCTTCAAATCCTGAGCAGCCAGACCCAAATCTCCTTCTTTCTTTTCCTTTCCTCTAAACTCAACCAAGACTAATTGACCATACTTCTCTGTTGGAATTCATCATTTTTGACCTGGTTTTATTAATTAGACTCCCATGGGCTTTTACTTGTCTTCTCTGACCATCTAGACAGTAAGCAAAATGCCCTACCACTTTCTTATACCACTTACACTGTGATATTTCAGTTCTGTAAATATTTATTGATTTTTACATCTTCATATAAAATAATTAACAAGCAGTAGGTAAGGAATTAATTCTCCTTTGTGCCAAAATCCAGGCACTTGGATTTTATATCCACTCCAGCACTCCATCTTTCGAAGAGTAAATTTTAGTCCAATAGCTGGCAACGTTATGTAAATAAATTTATCTTTATTTTTTAGTTAGTTATTCATTTTTGAACATCATCATTGACCTGATTTACTAAATTTGTCAATTCCTTTAGCTGTTACATTATAAATATAATGTTAACAAGAAGATCAAATGCTGATGTGCCCCATTTAGCTGCTACTGTATTTAATATCATAGTTTATAGGAAGATATATAATAGATGTTGATAAGATAATAATTTGGTAACCAAAGCAAAAATCTATGCTTACTCTACTCAGCTAGCATATCACTTTGTCCCAGACTATATTTTCAACAAAGGAAAAGAAAAAAAAAAAAAAACTAGTTCTAGAATCTTGATAAACCTGTTTTTACACACCCACAGCTGATTCATGAAAAGCTTTAAAACTTAATATCCTTTTTATCAAGCTTTCAGCTTCCAAGAGTTATTTCAATTACATTGAGGTTTTCAAAAGTGATCATTCAATTTTAATATTTTTGGTTGTTTTGGTAAATGCTGAGAGCACTATTATATTTTGATCGTTGGTGTTTTCAGGTAACTTAATAGGATTATTCAAACATTAATGGATAATTCATCCATTATTCCATATATGCACATAAACCTGCCCTTATTCTCACCTCTAAAAAGGGAAATGTAGTATTTGGGGGATTTCCTGAGATCAAATATTTTGATGTGTTCAAGCCAGGCACTTTAATTACATGAGAGATTTTTGACACACTCTCAGTCAATGAACAATGGTTGGGTCTAGACAGAACTTGAGGCAACTGTAGGAGAGCCAGCACATTTCAGTCATTAGAAGAGCTGTTTGCATAGTTCCAACCTTCTACAAAGACACAAGAACTTTGTCAAGGACCCCTTATTCAAACCACTACTACCTGGATACAAAACCTTTAACAGCCACCGATGGAACCAAAGAAGTTTTGGAGGCCAAGCTAGATATTTCCAGTAGGTTCCCACATTTCTGAAAAATCCCCCTTTAATAACATTTGTTGCAATTTATATTATTACTTATTGTATTATCAGTCTTTCTTGCTGAGCTGCAAACTCTATGAAGAAATAGCTGTGTTTATTTTACTCTCTATTCTACCCCTTGCATCTCCGAAGTAGTTGGCACATGACAAATCCTTAGAAAATATTTGTGGAAGAAAGGACCCGGGAAGGGTGAGAAGAAGGAGTGATGTGTTGAGTTAGCAGAGCCTGTTTTAGGCAAAGGTGATGAAGTTTGGTTCACTGGTTACCCTACTGGCCCTATGTTTCTCCTATTTCAGACTTCTCCCCATTTCTCAACCCTGCCCTCCCATCCCTGATGGCACGCCAATTAATGGGACCTGCCCTGTACTCACAAACAAAAGTGTCCTGCAATTTTATTGAATAAGGCCACTCAGTACTATACCATCCCTGCAGTCTTTATTCTTAATCCCTAACCTAAAAGGGTCAATCATAAATGATGGCACAGAACAGAGCAGGTAGAGCAGAGGTTTTCCCGCACCAGAAAACAATCACTTCTGCTTACTATAAAGCTGCTTGTACCGTGTAGGCAAAACTTCTACATTCGTTCATTCAATCAGTGAATCATTTGTTTGACTGATATTCATTTAACCAGCCTTTACTGAGCATCTGGTGTATGCTAGGCTTTGTGTTAGCCAATGTGATCATAAATCTGAGAAAAGAAAATAGCAAACTCCTAAGAAAGTGACCGAATTCTCTTTGGGGTTCTCTTTTGTCTTTTTGAAATAGCTTTCGAGAAGAGAGACTGTAAGGGAGAGCAGTGTTCATCCACAGTCTGAGCGAAAATGTATGAGCAAATCATAGGCCATTTTAAACCTTCAGGGAAATAAAAATCACTTTTAAGAGAGGGAGCCAGTTTTCTAGGCAACCTTTGGAAATCTGTCTCTCCTTCACTGAGTCATCCAATAAACCTGCACTGAGCACTATCTATGGGACACTGTGCTAGGCCCCGGGACATGCAGATGAAAGGCAGTCCCCTCCCTGAAGAAGGTCACAGTCTAGCAACAGACAAGAACAGGCAAATTAACACTTATAATACCCTGAGATAAGTATGGGGTAGACGTCAGCAGAGGGTACTATGGCAACCTGTAGGAGGGGCACACAACTAAGCCTAGGGCAATGGGTAAGGCTTCCCAGGGAAGAGGACACTCAGCCCAGCTGAGAGGGTGTAGAGGAGGTGGGCTTTCTAAACAAAGGAAGCAGCAAATGCAAAGCCTCAGTGGTGAGAGAGAGCCAAACGTGGATGGGAATCTACAAATCATTCAGTAAAGTAGGGACTTAACTCTGCAGGAAGGAAAACTGCTGAAATACAGTAACTCAGCAAGGGCAGATTATGAAGGGCCTATTTGGAGAGCCACGGACACTATGAGAAAGTGTATGATATGGTGGAAGTGGCTTTTTAGAAAGTTGCTTCTGGTAGGGTGGGTCAGAGAGTGTAAAATAGTGGGGGGTGGGGAGGAGGAAGGAAAGAGGCAGGTGTTCTTATGCATTTGTATGTTATGTTTTATACTCAGTGTTGCTCTTGAAGAAGAGTTTAGACTCTTAAAGAGACATAACAAAGTGACCTAACAAATTATTAGGTAGTGTTAGAAACTAGACAAAGGGACTGTAAAGACAGGGACAAGAAGTGGAACACAAAATGAGCTAGAACTCAAAAGTATACCATACACTTATAATCGACATCTAAGGGAAACAAATTTGGCTCTAGGCTTCCCATGAGCCAATGTTTACTATACCCATTAGATAAACAAGATGATCAGGGTAGTCCTGGTACTAAGATTTAAATCAGTTATCTACTGAAGAGTCTCATATAAAAGAAGTCAGGAACAATCTTCTCCTGACATATAAAAGAAGTCAGGAACAATCTATATAGAATATAAGATCCATGAGTAGAGGGACTTTTTTACTGCTATTGTCTTCAATGACTTGAAGAGTGACAAGCATATAGGGAGGGTTCAATAATAAATTATCCATTTCCTGAATAAATGGATAAAGGAATGGATGAGAGTAGGTTAAACAGTTATGAACTAGAGCATTCTCCCTCCAAAACTGAGATAAAGCTATGCAAAAGAAGACCCATATAGAACAGATAGATCAGTGGGATCCCCCCGCCATTTAGTTTTTAAGGGAGAACGTGTCAAACAGTCATTCCCTGAAAAGAGAAGAGTGAAACCAAACTTCCCGATTATTCTGAAGCCTATCAAATTCCGCCACCTTGAGAAGGAAGGGAGGGAAATCTAGACAATTCTCAGTGTAGCTTAATGAGAAGTGTTTTCATGCGCAACTTTAGAGTTAACCAAGTAAGAATTTTTATAGAGGTATTTCTAATAGTGCTCTAAATTTAAGACAAAAATACCATACCCAAAAGCAACTGAGTAAAAGTGAATTATATGCCATGTACTCAGTTCTCTAATACTCTGGCATAATCCAAGAATAGCTTTTAGAAGATATTTATGAATTTCTTTTGAAAAAACTTCATTGATTGCTCTAGAAATGTTTCTCCCAGCCAAGCCATTGCCAAGTGTTGGGCTTTAGTGACTTTAGAATTATACTCCCTTACAAGGATGTAAGGAAACTCCTGTTCTATCCAGAAATAAGCAAAAGGAATAACATCAGGTAAAACAAATACATCGCAGAGAAAATACTCATAGATGTATTTTTTTTAAAGATTTATCTATTTATTTTAGAGAAAGAGAGAGCACACATACATGTGCATGCTTGAGTGGGGAGAGGGACAGAATCTTCAAACAGATTCCATGCTGAGCATGGAGCCCGCTGTGGGGCTCAGTCCCACAACCCATGAGATCATGACCTGAGCTGAAACCAAGAATCAGTTGCTCAACTGACTGAGCCACCCAGGCACCCCTAACACAAAATCTACATTGTAGACACGATGAGAACTATAGTCTGAGAACTTTAAAAGATGGTATGTCCAGTCACTCTCCTAGGTCCTTAAAATATGTTAGTAAAGCACCCATGGAACCCTTAGATTTGAATGATAGAACTTCTGTGTATACCCTTGACACTGAGGTAACTACATGAAATGACTCGCTCGATGGATTTATTAGGAACAAAAAAGTTAAAAGGTGTAAAATATTATTAAAATTATGACTTTTATTTTAAAAGAGTGATGCATAATCTCTCTTTAGGGCAAATGTTATTCAGCAGAGCCGGTTTTTTGTTAAGGCCAAGCTAGGTCATGATAATAAAACTATATCATATACTTAAAAGAGAAAGTTCACCTTTTATTGATATAGAAAATGGACATATCCTGATTATGAAAAATCATACAAGAATATAAGATGAGAACACTAGAAGGAACCCATGCAAGTATGGGATCTAGAAGCTTAGGTTTTATTAGCTTCCTGGAAAATCTGCTTCTCATGGAGGTTCCATTCACTAAAAGAAAGAATATAGAATGAGATTTTGGGGCCAGTGATAAAATAAATTTTAGATACGTCAAGTTCTGGTGCATCATCAAAATGAAAATGTCCAGTAACTAATTGGATATATAAATCTTATCTTTAAAAGAGAAGTCTGAGTTGGAAATAGATAATTTAGGAGTTTACCATTTAGATTTAATCTATGGCAATGACTTAGAGGGAAATCTGAACCTAGTTATTAAATATGGAAGATAATTTTGCTCTGTGAGAGAGTAACAGGCCTTCCTTTTCAACCACTGGTTAGCTCTAAAGTGATACCACAAACATGAGTAATTTATTAAGAACAGTTTGAAGATCATTACATAAGTAACCTCACTTCTTGATACAATGTCAGGCAAAATTTGAGGTGACATTCTCAAACTTTGGTTTCATCATCTATAGTCATGAAGTAGAACAAATTAAAAAAGGGAAAAGCATTTCTGAGAATGAGTAATTAGTGCAATAAAATTTATATGTTAAAGGAACACTTAGCTATGTGAAGATTGAGTTACCAAGTTTAAGCAATGGAATGATGTATCATGGCATGTTTCTTGTATTCTCCATACTTTGGAAAGGCTGATAAACCTCCTCAGATGATTCTGATTTGGGAATTGAAAAGTAAGAGTGGAACCAGGAAAAAAACATGAAGTTAGCAGAACGTCGTTTTTATATCCCCTTTCACCAGGCTTGCCGCCTTCCCTATCAGCACCTCCCTTATCCAGGTTCTCGGTGGTCTCATTGCTGGTCTGCATGCCTCTAGTTCCCACTCCCCCCCCAAAAAAACACCCAAAATCTGATAACTTCATCCATGTCTACTAGTAGAATTATTCATACATTAATTTATTGAACAAATACTTATTGACTATCTGCTCTCTCTGTGCTGCGCATTGTCCTGTGTCTCACAATATGGTGGTCAACAGACAGATGAATAAGTAGGTGTAGATTGATTGATCAGGATAGAAAGATTGATAGATACATAGATACAGAAAGAAAGGAAGGAAGGAAGGAAGGAAAAAGAAAAAGAAAGAAGAAAGAAAGAAAGAAAGAAAGAAAGAAAGAAAGAAAGAAAGAAAGAAAGAAAGAAAGAAAGAAAGAAAGAAAGAAAATCAGAAAAGATACATGATATATTAAACAAGGATTTATAAAGGCTGAGAGATGGAAAGGATGCTATATTAGACACAGTTTTCATAGATGGGAATATTACCTATAGAATGACTGGAATAACATGAAGGAGCCAATAGTACAAAGAACAGAAGAAAAAACTATTTACACAGAGGAAAGATCAAGTATGAGGCAGATTGTATTTTCCAAAGATGGCCAGGACATTACATCCCATCCAATATGCTCTATGTAGAATATGGCCTTGACACTCTTTCCTTGAATCTGAGCAGAACTTTGTGACCATCTCAACCAATGGAGTCTGGTGGAAGTGATGCTAAGTGTCTTTTGAGACTAGGTCATAAAATTGCTATGTAATTCCCTTGGGATGTTCTTTTGGGATGCTTGCTTTTATTACCCAGTTTCCACACTGAGGAAGCCCAGGTCACATGGAGAAAAAAGCAGTTGTTCTGGATGATAGCCCCAAATGAATCCCCAGCCAATAGCCAGGCTCAACCACCACATATGTGCATAGAGATGCCTCCAGATGATAGCAGAGTCACTCCAGGCTTTGAGTCTTTTCAGCTGAAGACCCAGATATCATTGAACATAAACAAACTGTCCCTACTATGTCCTCTACAAATCTGTGATCTGCAGAGTCCATGAGCATAGTAGAATGGTTGTTTTGTGCCACCAACTTTGGAGATGGTTTGCAATGCAGCAATGGGTAACTGGCACTGAGTGCTAAAGCCCTTAGGTGGGAATGAGCTCTGGATATTCAATAAACACACAATGGCTCCTGTGACTAACACAGAGGGGCCTTGGACTGAGTTATGGGGCCAGAAAGCCTGGTGGGACAGGTCACATAGGGCCCTTTAAGCCATAAGAAGGAGTTTAAATCTGTTTCCTGATTTAAAGTATGATCTTGAGTATGATGGCTCCCCATTCCTGAGATGAAGACCTAAAAGTCTGGTGGAGAAAGCACTTTGACCCTGGAGCAAGATCATACGGGTTCAAGTGACACTTTCATCATTTTTGATCTGTATTTTCTTGGAAGATCCATTAAACTTTTGAACCCTCAGCTTCATCAGTAAAGTAGGAATGAAAATAACACCTACTACTTCACAGGGTTGTTGTAAGGCTCAAATGATCTAGTGTGTGTAAAATCACTCAGGAAAGCTTTTGCTTGCCAGGCATGCCAGGCTTTAAAAAGTTTGGAAAAACAGGATATACAAAATGAAATTTTTAGGCAGAAGAATTAAGTGAATCATATTTTCTTGTCAATGGACTTTCCATTAACTTATTATACCATGCCTGGTTACATGGGTCTATTAGTCAACTTGAAACATATATATCCCATATTTGACTTTGATATTCAAATAAGTTTGGTGACCTATCTGGTAGATTAGTGGAAAATAACACTTGCATATTTTGTTAGGAAAGGGGGTGATGATTATTCATACATAGTGAGGGAAGATAAGAACTAGTAAGCATTTTTAATACTTTCCTTTATAAGTCACCACGCCTCTCTCTTGTCCAAGTAATACGGAAGCCAGCAGACACTTGATTACAGCTGGGGTTTTAACCCCAAACCCCCATGTAGAAATTCAGTGGTCTAGGCTGGATTTTTAGAATTCCTTTTGTTTCGGCTACATAGGCTGATACAGATAGAGTCAAAGCCAGCTGAACAACACCCCTTCCCCAAAGCCAATACCCAGGAAAGAGATCTAACTTGGAGTTGGATTTCTCCTGCAGAAAACAGCACTGAGCCCAAACCACCTTTCTGCTTCAGAAGAAACATAATCAGAGAGAAAGAGTAATGCCGGACACTGTCCCACGGGTGAGCAGCTTAGGGTCCCCCACCACTCTTCCTAGGTTTGGGAATAACAAAACTGTTAACAACAATGATAGTTGCAGGTATAATAACATTCATTTAAGGCTAACTGCCTTACATGCATCAACACATTTAATACTCACAATAATTCACAGATATTCAAGTAATCACTGACAACATTATTTTTACCATTTCACAGGTGAGGAAAACAAGGCTTAAACTGGTTAAGTATTATCCAAGTCAGTTCATCCAGGAAGTACTGGAACTGAGATTTGAACTCCGGTTCATTCTGACACTGAAGCCATGGTCTTAATAGCTAAAATATGCTTTGTTCCTAATTTCCAAAGGAAAACCACACTCTGTACATTTCAACTTTAGATACTGCAAAAGTTCTTTCCCTTTGGCATTGTTGGTCAGTCTGTGTAGTCACTCCTCTTCCTTGAGCTTGGGGTAAAATACCTGGAACTTGACCTCTCCCTGTTGAGGATAGTGGGTGTAGAGAAGGTGGACAATGAGGAGCAAAGTTCACCAGTGGCATTGAAGGACTGATAAATTAAAGTAATCAAATTTATCCATGTGAAACTATTCCAGTTTCATCATCATTGGTAGAATTGATACATTCTTTGCAATTCCAAAAGTGTAATCTACTTTTAGGGAAAAAATAAGTTATGTCAGCATCATTTTAACTCCATATTTATTGAAGCCAGAAACAGTACAAGCAGTTGTCTATGTGAGATGATTTCATACCTTACTTTAAAATATCCTCCCCTACTCAGTGCCTAGTGCCTGAAATCCTATCATTAGCTGCTCGTTCCTTGGGTCTGAGCCTTGTCCATATAATGTCAGACATTCAGATGATGGAAATTTTTATTTTTCTTCTGGAAGTCTGACTTTGAAGACACAAGCTTCATGAGTCATCTAATTCATTATTTGTGATAATAATGGACATTCTAACTGGTGCATGTTCCAACACAAAACTGGGCGCAGAGATCAGATAAAAGGCAAGCAGACAGACAGGCACAAAAGAGCTTTCAAAACCCATTTAATGATCAGTTTCTAAATATTTTACAGCTTCAGGTAGTGCCAAGTTGGGCAGAAAAGAAGACAGTCTGAAGACACTGTAGTGGAGATCTCTGTCCTTTTAGCTATGCATATTCCCATGAGTGAGTGAGCTCTTTTTTATTTCTCCTTCCTCCCTCCCTCCCTCCCTTCCTCCCTCCTTCCCTCCTTCTTTCCCTCCTTCCTTCCTGCTACTGGGCAAGTCCTCTGTGAGGCACTCTCTCCTCTCAGCATTCCTGACATGATATACTCCTGATTTTCCCCCTACTTCCCTGGCTGTTCCTTTTCACTTTGATTTGTCAACTCCTTCTTCTCTGTTTGGTGTTCCGTGGGCCTCAGCCTTGGGTCTCTTAATTCTCACTCTTCATGTGCTTCCTAGGTACCGTCGTCAACCCCCATGTCCTTGAATGCCATCCCTAAGGGTGCAACTCCCATATTTTCATTTCCAAGCTGCACTTCTCTTTGGAACTTCAAACCCGTATAAATGGCAGCCTACTTGAAGTATCTACTTGCATATTTCTAACATAACGTGTTAAAAAACCAACTCCTTGGCCTTCAACATTCCTTTTCCCCAAAGCTCTTTCTCTGACATTAACCTTCTCAGTAAATGGTATCTCTATTCCCCAAGATGCTCATGCCAGAGGTCTGCTCTGAAGCCTCCCTTTCCTATCCCCCTACCAACAATCATCACTACCTGTTGTTTCTACAAATGAAATATAATTCATCTGTTTAAACCCATCTCCACTGCCTGTCTCCTAGTCCTAACACATCATATATTTCACTGATTACCAATTCCTTACTGGTCTACCCAATTCAGCGACTGGCTCTCCATAGTCAGTTCCTTAATACAACCCTTCCCATTGAATTTAGAATGAAATGAAAAGCCTGTAAGGTAACATGTGGTCTTCCAGGAGTCTTCTCAGTGAAGTTTCCTTACTCCTAAGAAAGAAAGAGACAAAGGGAAGAAACTGGTTGGGTTGGGTTTGATTTGGTTTGGTTTGGTTTTGTCCTGTGGGAAATTTTTTTTTTTTTTTTTTGTACTCTGAGCATTTTTTAATCTGGATGTGACACGTGGACCTGTGTGAGCTATCTAGCAAATCGAAGGAAACCGTCATGAGAGCAAAGCTGAATCGCTAAATCTGCAGATTGGAAAGAAAATGGATTCATGACAATAGCACTGAGCCCTGACGAAGCTTCTACCCTGACATTCATTCTATCCCTAGAATTCTGTTTTTGTGAGATGATAAACATCCTCATTGTTTAAACTAGGTCAAGTGAGGTGTTTTGCTACCATAGCTGAAAGCATCCTAACTGATAGATAGAAGATAGGCCAAGAAATCAGTTTAAACCTAGTGTAATGAGTCTAAATGCAAGACCACAGGACAGAGGAAAGGTGGATTATATGTTTAAGAGTTGAAATCAATGGGACTGAGGTATAGAGGAAGGAACTGCCATAGGGGGAAAACATGAACACAAATAAGTAAGAGGGGAAATGTGATGATCACACAATGGTATAAACGAAATACTATAGGAACTCAAAAGAGAGATTTCATTTCTCAAAAACAGGTATTAGGAAATGGTTGATGAACTAGAGACATATGGGATAGAACTTAACATAAAATAGAGTTTGACAGGCACCAAGATGAAGAAATAACTCCAAGCATTAAAAAAAAAAATGAAGGGCACATTCCAGGTTGGGGAGAGTGAAGAAGAAAGGTAATAGATTTATAGGCGGAAAAAAAATTGGAGAAGTACCCTAAAGTTTCAGTTTAGAAGTCCAAAGCAGTATCCACTGTGTGACAGAGCCCCAGAGTTTGAGTTTAATGTGATGGGTGATTATATCCACTGAGGGTACATTATATTTGCTGCTAAAAAACAAAACAAAACAAAACAGTTTCCAATATCTTTCCAAGAAAGAGTCTCTTGCAAAGGTGCTACTTTTGCACTTTATTCTGAATTCGATGGTCTGCAAAGGAGAATTAATTAAGAATAAACTAATTTATTAAGTTAATAATTTTTTAATAGATCCTCATTATTTCCTTGGTAAAAGAGATAAATACTTATTTAAAGTAAAATTTTAATGATTTCCAAGTTCAAGATGATAATAGGTATTATTAATTTTCCTTTACGATTTGATACTAATTTTCTGAAAAACTGTGAAGCAGGAAGTTAAGATCTCATTGTTTTTTAAAAAAATAGAATTAATAAGGTGAAGACCATGAAAAAAATATGTGATGCCTTTCTGAATCATTAATTACAATTAAATAATAAAAGTAGCATATTAAAGAGATCATTGAAATTTTGTACTCATGAGGTTAATAACAATGAGTTTGGTGCGCAATGAACCATATAGGTTATTGCTCCTTGATCATTTGTGACCTACAAATTGGACGTTTCATATAGTTTAACCTGATATCCTACTGATTAGTCCCTGTTTTTCAATAAAGCTGTCGCTGTTTTAAAATATATTGGTGAATTTTTTTGTGTTTTGTTGTGAATAATTTTCATTTTAAGAGTCTTAGTACTAGTGAAGAAGAGCATGAATTCAGAAGCTAGATCACCTGGATTAAACCCTGGCTCCAACCCCCACCCATGCTGGATTTGAACAGGTCACTTGACTTCTGTGTGTCTTAGTTGCCTACTCTGAAAAATGGACATAAAAACAGTATCTACTTCCTAGGATTATTTGTGAGGAATACCTGTAATCATCCCTAAAGTGCATAGAGCAATACCTGGCCCATAGTAAGTCCTCAGCAACTATGAGAATTATTCTCTTATATTCTCTCCAGATATTCTACACTTTAAACTTAAGGAATCAGATATTAGGTCCTATTGATTGTGTCCTGTTCTTGGATATTCTTCCCAAGATAATAAGATAAAGACAATGTCAGTCGCTTATATTCATTCTGTTAAATGTTACCAAATTGGGATTTTCCCATCTCATTCTTCAAAGGAAAGCATTAAATACCTTCATTCCACCCATGGTGACAGAATGCCAAAACTCATACTGTGTCCGTCTTAAACCGCCTCAGTTCTCAACCACTTTCAACACTAGACAATGCTCGTAATAGCCAGGTAAACTTCATTTTATTGTCATTTGTTTCCCCTTATGAGACATTGAAAAAAGAGAAATATTTCCCTTCTGCTTTCTGGGCTCCTTTCCCTTTCAATTCGACTTTTCAAATCCTGCTTTTTGCAGTGAGCCTGACCAAGAAGTCACTTGCAATTCACATATGATGGCGCTGTACATTTTACATTTTCAGTAAAGTTTTACAGAAATAAATTACATGTGCTAGCATTTCCTATGAGGGAAACTAAAGTTTGCATTTGGGAAAGGATTATATATTTTTTATCAAGTATCTTTTTTAAGTACCTTTAAATAATGGAACCCTCAGAAGTTCATAATAGTCATGCAGTCTAATGCACTTGATTGAGCTTTTAAATAGATGAACTTTGTTCTATGCAGGACTTCAACTGATGAAATGAGATGCACCCACATTATGGAGGGCAATCTGCTTTCCTCAAGGTCTCCTATTTAAATGTAAATCTCATCCAAAAACACTCTCACAAAACATTCAGAATAATGTTTGACCAAACAGTTGGGCACCATGCCCCCCCAAGTTGATACATAACATTAATCATCATATTCACCCAGAAATATAATCTTATGTGTCTAAGGCCACCTGATCACCTGATCAGTTCCCCTAGAGAGTGACTTTTGCCATGGTTAATTCACTCTTTCCAGGGTTTTGAAACTACCTTGCCTGACAAGAAACCTATATTTATAGGCACAGTCAACATGGATTCAGTTCTTTGATTTAGGTTCACATTAAACACGTTCACAGATTGTGTAAATATACTTATGTTTGTGTACACAAAATTCCAACATGTTCCTTGACAATGAAAAAAAAATATGAAGCCAAGGAAAATGAGTGAGTCTACTAATATTTATCGAAGGCTGCTATGCTCCTGACACTATATGGATGCTGAGGAATATAATAATGAACATCACAAGCTTGACTGCTGCAAAGGGGAGCTTGCAGTCTAACTTGGTATACTTGAATGCACCAGACTACAGCACTGGTCCTTTATGCCTTGTGTTAGTTTTCTATTGATATGCAACAAGTTGCCACAAACTTAGTGGCTCAAAAACAATGCCCATATACTAGCTCTTAGTTTTGTTGGCCAGGAATAATGGCATGGTGTAGCTAGATGCTCTGCTCAGAGCATCAAAAGGCTGAAATCAGATGTCAGTGAAGATGAGTTCTTTTCTGTAGGCTCTGGGGGAAATTTTGCTTCCAAACTCATTCTTGTTGGCAGAATGTAGTTTCTTCAGGTTATAGGACTGGAGTTCTTGCCTTCTTGTTACTGTCAGACAGGGAGCCCTCACAGCTCCTA
The DNA here is from genome assembly GCF_009762305.2 of Zalophus californianus. NCBI lineage: Eukaryota > Metazoa > Chordata > Mammalia > Carnivora > Otariidae > Zalophus > Zalophus californianus. The sequence continues at coordinate 167,808,487 of NC_045598.1, read as the reverse complement.
GAGAACCCCCACCAGGAGCAGTTGTATCTTGAAAGTATAGCATATTCTCTCTCTCTTTTTCTCTCTCCTCTCTCTCTCTCTGTCTTTCATTCTGTTGTTGCTGAGAGTACTTCTTGCAGTATAACAGGATTTCTCAACTTCTACACTATTGACATTTTGGACCAGATCAATCCTTGTTATGGGGGGGCTGGCCTCTGCATTGTGGGACATTTAGCAGCATTTCTGACCTCTCCCTACCAGAAGCCAATAACAGCCCCCTTACTTCAGTTGAGACGACCAAAACTATCTCCTAGCACTATCACATGTCTCCTGGAAAACAAATAGCACCCACTGAGAACCACTGCTTCAGGGCAAGCCAATGTTCTGATAACTGCTGAACGAAGTGAGTTACATGAACCTTAGCCAAGGCAGCCTTAATTTTTCTCGCTCTATACTATGGGGATAGCCTTGGCAGGGAAACTCTAATCCTCATGTCCGCTTAACCAACAGAGTTTTCTTCCCCAGACAGCAGTCGGTGATGCTTTTTGCCCTTTCTGATTATGGTGTCGATCTCCCAATCCATCCCATCATATTTCTGCATATTAAACTAAACAATGTCCTCCCTCTCTGGGATTGTGTCATGATCACCTCGATGGAAGTTTTAAGCACTTCCTACCTCTTTAATTTCATCCTACGTGCCCCCCACTTGGTTTACTTTGCTTTGCTTCTACTGAACACAATCAGTCATTGTACACAAATTTAGTTTAATTCAACAGGCATTTTCAACCTCTTATAATATCAGGACAGGGCAGGTTTCTCATATCTCACATTTAGCATCCATTTCTTTTTTCTATCTTTTTTATTTCTTTTCCCTATAATTTATAATTATGTTTTTAAATGTTTTTGTCTTTTCTCTCCACTAGGCAACAGGCTGTTTTATTTCATACTGAATGTATGTAGACCTCCATAGTGCCTGGTTTGTAGTAGTGGTGGTCAGTGAATTTTTACTGAATGAAAACAATATGTGCATGCATGCACGCGCGCGCGCGCGCGCGCGCGTGTGTGTGTGTGTGTGTGTAAACGCTCACATATACATAAGTACGTGGATATATAGACAGCATTCTGAAGAGATTTTAACATTTCTATTATCACAGAATAGTCTGGCATCCCCTTCAAACCAAGTAAGACTCCTGAAAGTATACACTTAATATGTATTGCTGTTGTTTCTATTCTATGGGGGAAAGGACATCTGATGGAGGGTCTTATAGTTAATAGCATGGGTGAGGAATGCTGTACTGACTTTAATGTTTGAATTCACAGCAATGGATTTATTTTGAAAACTGGATTAAATCAGGGAGGGAAGCAATGTCTATCTTAGTATTTCTCTCCAGGACCTAGCAGGGATTTGTCTTTTTTGACTTTCCTGATGAAAATAAAATTTAGAAGCACAATTTTTTAGGCTTTATTTATTTATTTGCTAGAGAGAGAGAGAGCACAAGCAGGGGAAGCAGCAGAGGGAGAAGCAGGCTCCCCGCTGAGCAGGGAGCCCGAAGTGGGGCTGTATCCCAGCACCCTGGAATCATGACCTGAGCCGAAGGCAGATGCTTAACTGCCTGAGCCACCCAGGCATCCCTTGAAGTACATATTTTTAACAAGTGACACAAATGGCTTGAATATCTTACTTGGAGTAGTTAAGTATAACTGGGACTACGGTCGAATTGTAACAAACTCAGTTATTGTGATTAATAAGTACTCTACATGATGCATTTTAAACCATAGCATAAAACCTGTAGAACTTGAAATAAAACATCTCATCATTTCTTCACTACTCTCTCAAAAGTCAGTCTTTCATCCAAAAGGCAGAACATGCGGTGCTGGTTGTAACATTAAGACAAGTTCCTTATCATCTCTGTGGCTCAGGGAGCTCAACTATCAAACAATGCTCATAAGACCCACTTAACAAGGCTATTGTGTCTCATCCATAGGAAGTGATGAATAGGTCATAGCTTTTGCCACTTAAGTTATGAGACAGCATTCATCACAGCAAGTGCCCTCTTTAATGCCCATCACCCATTTAGCCCATGCCCTGCCCACCTCCCCTCCACCAACCCTCAGTTTGTTCTCTATAGTTAAGAGTCTCTTATGGTTTGCCGTCCCCTTCCCCCCCCTTTTCATCTGTTTTTTTTTTTTCTTAAATGCCACATCTGAGTGAAATCGTATGGTATTTGTCTTTCTCTGACTGACTTGTTTCACCTAGCATAATACATTCCAGCTCTATCCACGTCACTGCGAATGGCAAGATTTCATTCTTTTTGATGGCTGAGTAATAGCTGATGAGCACTGGGTGTTCTATGTAAGTAATGAATCACTCAATTCTACTCCTGAAACCAATATTACACTATATGTTAGCTACCTAGAATTTAAATAAAAACTTGAAACACATAGACAAAAAAAGACACAAACTACCAAAGCTCATTCAACAAAAAAATCATGAGACAATGCTATCTTATTAGATAGACTGTAAGATACACCCTGGTTTCTGAAATGTTAAAATATGAAAAAAGTGAAGTTTTATAATCAAGGACCTAGAAAGGATATCATTCATGTACTCATGCATTCATTATTCATTCAGCAAACTGTTCTGAGCACATACTGCAAATGATCATGATAAAAGTTAGGCTTCCTTGATTTTAGGTTGTACAATTATTTACAGCATTTAACAAAATATTAAAATAAAGGTGAAAATTTGTAATATACTACTAGTTTTAATGAACCACTTCTTTAAGATTTCACTTATTTTCCCTTTCTGTGAAAAAGTATCTGACCCAGGCTTTGGCTTAGATGTTCAGGACAGAAAGAGGGCAAAGAGCTGACCCTGTGTTGAAGGCATTCACAGTCTAGGAAGAAGACAGGCAAGAAAACAAATAGTTATGATACAATGGACTTGACTCACCGTTGAGAGAGCATCGAGAAGGGAGCAACTTCCGTGCCTGCCCCAGTATATGTGACCAAAACTGTAAGGTGATTCCCCCATTCTTGCAATAAGAAGATAGAAAGGAAACATCGAAAAAAAAAAAAAAGAAGAATGTGTTTTGACCTACTTGAATTAATATAATTTTAGGATGATGATGAACTAATTACCAGCTATTTCCAATATATATTTGTTGACCAGATTACAAAAGCTATTTAAAATATTAATTCAGCAGTGCTGCTTTTACACCATTCAAATATCCCATGAAGCAATTTTTTTTTCCTAAATGTTCCTAGCACTTTGACATCAGTGTCTTTGTTCCTAGAGCTGCTTGTTGATATATCACATTGTTTTTTGGATCATGTCATCTTCATTCTTCCTAAATTGTTAAATGTAGAGCACTTGTTTAATCTAGGTATCACCATTGAAAATTTTATCCAGTCTCAAGTGCCTATGTAAACATTGGAATCATTTTCTAAAAAATTTCCCCTTTTCAAGTACATTTGTGATTTCCATATTATAACCACTCCCTGTATTACATTTCTAAGAGCTACATTAAAGAGCTGAATGCCAGTGACCTGCACTAAATAGAAATGTAATGAAATAGGTATAATGAAAGCTAGCCCCAAGCAAAATGAGTTTGTTACCCACATTTGTTACCCACACCCTTTACTTTTGTCTCTATACCCATTTCCCTGTCTATAGTACACTCATTTCATTCCATACTATTAATCCAGTATCCTCATACACTACCTTCATCTTCCTGTATCAAAAACTTCTCTTGGACAAAGATAGGAAACCTGTTCTGGACATCTGTGTAACCCAACAGCAACCATGAAGTAGGTCCTGTTATCACTATTTTACAGACAACAAAACTGCACCTTATAGAGATTAGATAAGTTTTAGGGCTGGAATTTTCAAAGCAAGTTTATGGGAACACACATCCTTCCTCTTAAACATGACATTATATATGGGTCTAGATCTTTACTGGGTTTGATGTGCAATATCAAGGAATTTACAATCTAATTGGGGAGGAAAGACTAACAGATGGGGAACAAAGAGGGAAGAAGTCAAGGGTGTATGTAATTTAGTGGTAAGCTCATTTTGAGAATAAAGAGATCTTTGAGAGACTGAAAAGTCATGAAAGAAGGACCCTGAAAAATTACTAGAACATGGATAGCCAATGATGGCAAGTCTGGTAGTGGGAAATGCAAGAACAGACACATGGAGGTAGAATGTTCAAGATCATAAAGGGTGACTAAAACAAGTTATAGGAAATAAGATTGGATATGGGTAAAGAGTTTATATCTGAAAGACTGAAAGACTCCGGTGTCAGATAGAGATTACACCAGATGTGCTAGTCCTTGTAGGTTGTGATATGCTGTAGGTTTTGATATGATGAAAAAGACACATATCAGAAAACTCATCTGGCAGCCATATACAGGATGGACTAAGTTTGTGACATGACGGAAGAGAAACTAATGAACAGGCTATTATAGTAATCCAGGTGTGGAATGATGATGGCCTGGACTTTTTTCCCCCTTATGTAAAACTCATGGCAACAGCCAAGTCTATGAAGCCTTTCAGAAAATAATACAAAAAGATGGCCTTGCCAACTTGGAGATTACCAGTTTAACTGGACAGAGGCCATGGATCGGTGAGTCACCAGAGACATTTTAAACAATGCATTCAAACAGTCTCACTTTGTATTCAGCTGCAGTATACCTGGAAGGTAGGGTACAGTTATTATCAAATACTATGCTGAACAATACTGTGATGCCCCAGACCAGCCATTCCACCTATAAAACTACAGCCCAAGACCCAACCACCCAATGGAATTATATGTTGAGAAAATAGTAATCTACTGTTACACATTAACGTCAGGAGGTTCCACTAATTGAAAAAAGGTTGAGTTTATCAAGATTTAGAGAAAACAACAGTTTCTGTGGTCACTCTCAAATTACAGGGGAAATCCCTCAATTTGCTATCACGGACAATGTCTTTAATTTAGGAAAATGGAAGAAAAAGATTGAATGTTGTGAAGCATTCCAAATGTTTTGGGATTCACATTCTTTTTCTATTTGCTTTTTCAGAATGTTTCTGCCTGTGTGCTCTGTTTACTAATGTGGACAGTGTAATAAAAGCTTCCAGGATAGTGGTACGGCTTCCTATTTGTATTCCACAGGGTAGAAAGAATCTACTTTAGAAGCCTAGATGGCTAAGCACCTGAATTGATTTAGATGCTCCTGGAATTTCAGAGAACCTAGTACTGCTCTCTGCTTTATCCCTTTAGATCTTAGAGAAGAGGCCGAATTTAAACTTACCTAAAATAATCCACCGAGGAGGAATCATTGTTCTAGGAGTCATGCCTCCTGAACCCTCATCACACGATGTGGGAAGCACACTCTGCTGTGAGGTTGCAGTTATTCTGCGAGAAATGAGACTAAGCCATGCGTGACCTCTGAGGACAGCAATGGGGGAGAGCTGGGGCGGGGGGGGGGCGCGCACCTGAGTACTTCAGCCACGGAGCTTGTTCCATAAAAACCAGTGCTGTCCAACAGAAGCTGAATGAGAGCCAGAATGTGAGCTGCCTGTGTAATTTTAAATTTTCCTGTACCCACATTTAAAAAGGAAAAACAAGCATGCAAGATTCATGGTAATAATACATTTCATTTCAACTGATATAACTAGATTATCATTATTTCAACAAGTAATCAATATACACATGATTTATGTATATTTTATGTTCCATTTTGCATGAAATCTGGTATCTATTTTACCTCCTCAGCGCATCTCAATTTGGACTAGCCGCATTGGAATTACTTAATAACCACATGGGGTTGGTGGCTGCCAGAGTGTGCCCTCACTTTTCACAAAGCCACTTAAACCAGGAAAGGTATGCTCATTCCGAAGAAAGAATGTACTATCACTGAGATAAGTTCATCAAAGTTGGAAGAAGGAGAAAGAGAAGGAAGTGAAGAAAATTTTACAATCATTTCCACCTCGCATTTAAGTTTATTCTCCTGAGCAAATTCTCTCCTTGTGTGAGCCTTGGAGACAGAGACCTTGCAAATCAGGACACAATAGTTAGCGTGGACACTGATGTCTGATCAAGTGTTTCCTGGCCTACAACAAAGCCAGCAAAGTGAGATTTCCGTAAAGTCGAATTTATTTCATTTAGAATCCTCCCTTTTTGTGTGTCAGAATGCCATTATTTCTATTAAATAACAGTACTAATAAGTGGCTGATGGGTATGTTTTTAATATCTCCTCTGGCAAAATAAATTTTGGCCAGTGTATACTGATCCTGCACTTTAAAAGTGATTCTTTGAAATGTGAAGGTCAGGAAAATAAGTCTAGAGACAAAGGTTAAAGGCACAGAGACCTGTCTGGGGAATCAGGAGCCCAGCGTTCAAGTTCTTAAGCAGCACTTTACATGGTCTGAATCCACTCACTGAGCCTCTCTGGTCCTCACGGATTCATCTGTAAAGTGAGGGATTTGGATCAGATTACCACTAAGGTGGATTATACCTAGGAACTGCTCTGCTTTTATGACTCAGCTGAGATCTTTCAGTGACAGACATTGACGGCAGACGGTGGCTCCCAATGCAGGACTAGCGTGTATTTCCACCAGAGGCAAATTATCTGATCCCTGTGTCAGAAACTCCTCCTTGAAAGCCTATGAAAGGAAATGTGCTACATAAATAAATGATCATCAAAGGAAAGATTTGCTTCTAAAATACAACCTGTATGTACATGGTGATGTAGGCATGTAATACCTTCTGAGTCATGCCCACAAAGCTGCCCCATCTCTTTACATGACTAATACACCTTTCCCCAATCCTTATGTGAAGCTACATTATGGTTTTGGCAGTTAAACTGATTGATATTTGGCTTTATCATTTTAATACTTCTATAAAATACCTGTTTAACCTGTTCTAATCTGTTGGTGAGTAGGAGTTGAAATAGTTTCCAATAAGTGAACTGAAATACTTTTCTTGATTTATTACCTCGGGTTGGAAGGAAGAGGAATTGAGTTCAATATACAGCAATATTTATTTGAATATATTGTATAAAAATATAACTGAAAATCAGCCAGTGTTTGGTAGTATTGATATTTTGCTCAAGTGAATGGCTTTAAATATTAAGCACCTGTAGAAATTTGCATGGCTTTCAGTCTGAGTCCTGCCACCGGGCACTACCTGGCATTCTGTAGTGATACAAGTATTAGTCTTCATGCCAAAGCTTTTGAACTGATCTTTTGTTCTTAAACTGCCTTGAAAATATGCTAGTGCCCAGTTTTCACAAATGGAACCAGCCTTGTCATGTTAGGGGTGGGGGTGGGCTTACTGTTTTTTTGTTTTAAGGTTTATGTGTGGATATTATTTATGACTCCAGGTTTTTTGAAGGTATGCCCTACTCTTCATCTCAGAAGAAAAAAATTGTCCCCAGATGTAATCAGGGGCCACACCCAAAAACAAATTCTAAGTGCTTCAAATTCCTGTGAAGAAAATATAAATGGAAAATATAAATATTAAAAGTGAGGTTTTTTTTCCAATAAAACTCTCTAAACTCTCACCTTCCTATTGTGATGTTTTCCTTTTATAGAACACACTTCCCAGTATAGACCTTTAGCTACCAAAAAGATAAATTTAGCTTGATTTCTATTTACCTTAAAAATATTTAGACCTTACATGAGTCAGGTTCAACAATTTTTAAATAAAATATTTCCATGATTTCAGAAAGTGTGAAAATTCTGTGTAGTAGTTGAGAAATGTTATTTACTAAAACACAGGCTGATCACATTATCTCTTTTCTCATTTGAGAAATAAATGAGCTAGCCTGGTCTTCTTACTGAATAAGAATTCTATTATTTTGGAGTTACATGTATGTTTATTACCTGAAAAAACAGCTAAGTTCTAACCCTTTAAAGTAAAGATGAAAAAAATTCATAGACAAATCAGTTCATATAATTCTTCTCTGCCACACTAAATTTTTAGTTGATAAATGTAATAGATTATATTTATACATACATGGACATATACTATAAAATACAGAAATATGCTATTTTCTGGAACTCTTAATATTTAACATTTCAGCAAAAGCAAGGAAGTAAACCAAATCTTTTTTTCCTGAGTTACTTAAAGCAATTCCTCTTAATGTATTTAGATTAGAACTAAATGTATGTTTCTAATGTGCCTTTTAAAATCTGAACAGATGATTTCTTTCATCTGAACTGTTGAAGATAATGAAGCCATTTTTGCAATAATAAATCTCTTCTTTGCAAGTATTTGTCCACCAGTAATGAGCAAGTTAGACTATCTTAGCATTTGTTAAAAAAATTCCACTTTTTCTTAAGCATTTGAGTTATGTTATGGAATCTGGAATTAATATTACTGAAGTAGTCACATTAATCCTTTGTAGAAACAAGAATAAGAATAGGCTATAACTGATCATTTCCCTGGTTCCTCCAAAACTATATTGGCAATACATTTAAAAACTGAGTTGCCTAATACTTAGTGAGATGCACAACTGTTCATCCAATAAACATTTGTTGAGCAGCTTCTGTTCATGGATTTGTTCCTTCGTTTGTCCTGCAAATACTTTTTGAGTACCTACTACATATCAGTCATTGTGTGGGGCACCCAGAATGTGTTAGCAAAGAAGACCTAGCTGGCGTCTGCCTACATGGAGCTGTAGCTGACAAGTCTACTGTGGGAGAGTCACTAATGCTAGGTAAGTGTGCCTGTGATGAATGTCCTAAAAGGCAAGGGAAAATTTAACTGAGAGCTTACAATAGGTGTATCTGACCTGGAAAGGAAAGACCAAAGATTCTCGTAAGGAAGTGACATGTAAGCTGAGAAGTAAAGAAGTAAGAATTAATGTTAGGTTGGGAGAGTAAAAGAGAGAAGAGAGAGAGCATTCTAGACAAGAAACCAATAACGCTTACACATCCTGAATCCTGAGAGACGGTGGAGCATCCAGATCGTAGAGCAGAGTGAGGGGCAGCGTAGGATGAGGTCTCCAAGAGCTAGTCAGGATGTTGGTAGTGCAGGAATGATATCGACTTTCTATTTTATTCCAAGGACGACAGGAAGCCAGAGAAAGGTGTTCAGCGGGAGTATCGGAGAAAGTCAATCTCAGAATGAGTGTGGAGGGTGATGGGAAGGGAGGCAAGAGTGGAAACCGGAGACTATTCTGAGTGATTGCAGAAGTCTAAGCAATAGCTTGGACCAGGAACATGGCTGTGAAGACTGAGAGATGGGATAGAGTCCAGATAATTAGAATATAGACTCAGTGGGAGCAGTGGGATCTGGCAATATTACCTTAGGTATGGGGATAGACATAGTGTCCTAGATTTCTGGCTCAGGCACCTTGGTGGAGGGTGGGTTTTTGAGGAAGCTGGATGAGGAAGACAAATTCGGGGAAAGTCAGGTGAATTCACTTTGAGCTGTTTTTAAGGTGCCTGTGAGACGCTCAATTGTTGATGACAAGTAAGCATTTGAAAACATGATCTGAGACTCAGAAAAGAGGTCTGAGCTGGAGATATAAATTTCAGATTTGCTTTTATGGATGATAATTGAAGCCATGTGAGTATCTGAGATTGCCTAACAAGAATGTGCATTGAGTGAGCAGGCTAGAAGTTAGTGGACAGAACTCTGAGAAACTCCACTACCTAAGGGTCAGAAAGAAGAGAAATCAAGAGGAAACTGAGAAAAGGTAGTCTGGGTCATAGAAAGAAAACCAAGAGAGAGGAGAGTTTGGAAGAGAAAATTGATCCACAGCATTGAACTCTGCTGAGAAGTCAATTCAGGTATGTGATATATAGGAGAAATTGCACGGAGTCCTCTGAGGACTACAGAGATGTCAAGGCATGAAACTTACCCTTCAAGAGCTAACTAGCCAGTGTGGAAAATGGGCATGTAATTAACCTCCAAACGGAGGATAACACAGAAGTGCTGACTGGGTTAGATGCAGACACGTGGAGGTTAAGGAAAATTTGATGTTATTGTCTAAATGATTTTACAAAATTTATTTTAAGAATTTTAGACAAAATTCATACTTGAACACATTTTCAAGGTATTCACTTTAAAAACGGCACTAAGAAAAATACTGTTTTACTTTTTTTTAATTTTTATTGTTATGTTAATCACCATACATTACATCATTAGTTTTTGATGTAGTGTTCCATGATTCATTGTTTGTGCATAACACACAGTGCTCCATGCAGAATGTGCCCTCTTTAATACCCATCACCAGGCTAACACATCCTCCCAAACTCCTCCCCTCTAGAACCCTCAGTTTGTTTTTCAGAGTCCATCGTCTCTCATGGTTCATCTCCCTCTCCGATTTCCCCCCCTTCATTCTTCCCCTCCTTCTATCTCCTTTTTGTTTTCTTAACATATATTGCATTATTTGTTTCAGAGGTACAGATCTGATTCAACAGTCTTGCACAATTCACAGTGCTCACCATAGCACATACCCTCCCCAATGTCTAGAACCCAGCCACCCCATCCCTTCCACCCCCCACCACTCCAGCAACCCTCAGTTTGTTTCCTGAGATTAAGAATTCTTCATATCAGTGAGGTGATATGATACATGTCTTTCTCTGATTGGCTTATTTCGCTCAGCATAACACCCTCCAGTTCCATCCACATTGTTGCAAATGGCAAGATCTCATTCCCTTTGATGGCTGCATAATATTCCATTTTATATATATATATACCACATCTTCTTTATCCATTCATCTGTCGATGGACATCTTGGCTCTTTCCACAGTTTGGCTATTGTGGACATTGCTGCTACAAATATCGGGGTGCATGTACCCCTTTGGATCCCTACATTTGTATCTTTGGGGTAAATACCCAGTAGTGCAATTGCTGGATCATATGGAAGCTCTATTTTCAACTTTTTGAGGAACCTCCATATTGTTTTCCAGAGTGGCTGCACCAGCTTGCATTCCCACCAACAGTGTAGGAGGGTTCCCCTTTCTCCACATCCCCACCAACATCTGTCGTTTCCTGACTTGTTAATTTTAGCCATTCTGACTGGTATGAGGTGGTATTTCATTGAGGTTTTGATTTGGATTTCCCTGATGCCGAGCAATGTTGAGCACTTTTCCATGTGCCTGTTGGCCATTTGGATGTCTTCTTTGGAATAATGTCTGTTCATGTCTTCTGCCTATTTCTTGATTGGATTATTTGTTCTTTGGGTGTTGAGTTTGATAAATTCTTTATAGATTTTGGATACTAGCCCTTTATCTGAAATGTCATTTGCAAATATCTTCTCCCATTCTGTCGGTTGTCTTTTGGTTTTGTTGACTGTTTCTTATGCTGTGCAAAAGCTTTTTATCTTGATGAAGTCCCAATAGTTCATTTTTGCCCTTACTTCCCTTGCCTTTGGAAATGTTTCTAGGAAGTTGCTGTGGCTGAGGTCGAAGAGGTTGCTGCCTGTGTTCTCCTTTAGGATTTTGATGGACTCCTGTCTCACGTTTAGGTCTTTCAACCATTTGGAGCCTATTTTTGTGTGTGGTGTAAGGAAATGGTCCAGTTTCATTCTTCTGCATGTGGCTGTCCAATTTTCCCAACACCATTTCTTGAAGAGACTGTCTTGTTTCCATTGGACATTCTTTCCTGCTTTGTCAAATATTAGTTTACCATAGAGTTGAGGGTCCATTTCTGGGCTCTCTATTCTGTTCCACTGATCTATGTGTCTGTTTTTGTGCCAGTACCATACTCTCTTGATGGTGACGGCTTTGTAATAGAGCTGGAAGTCCAGAATTGTGATGCCGCCAGCTTTGCTTTTCTTTTTCAACATTCCTCTGGCTATTCGGGGTCTTTTCTGGTTCCATACAAATTTTAGGATTATTTGTTCCATTTCTTTGAAAAAAGTGGATGGTATTTTGATGGGGATTGCATTGAATGTGTAGATTGCTCTAGGTAGCATTGACATCTTCACAATATTTGTTCTTCCAATCCATGAGCATGGAACGTTTTTCCATTTCTTTGTGTCTTCCTCAATTTCTTTCATGGGTATTTTATAGTTTTCTGAGTACAGATCCTTTGCCTCTTGGGTTAGATTTATTCCTAGGTATCTTAAGGTTTTGGGTGCAATTGTAAATGGGATCAACTCCTTAATTTCTCTTTCTTCTGTCTTGTTGTTGGTGTATAGGAATGCCACTGATTTCTGTGCATTGATTTTATATCCTGCCACTTTACTGAATTCCTGTATGAGTTCTAGCAGTTTTGCAGTGGAGTCTTTTGGGTTTTCCACATAAAGTATCATATCATCTGCAAACAGTGAGAGTTTGACTTCTTTGCCGATTCGGATGCCTTTTATTTCTTTTTGTTGTCTGATTGCTGTGGCTAGGACTTCTAATACTATGTTGAATAGCAGTGGTGATAGTGGACATCCCTGCCACGTTCCTGACCTTAGGGGGAAAGCTCTCAGTTTTTCCCCATTGAGAATGATATTCGCTCTAGGTTTTTCATAGATGGCTTTTATGATATTGAGGTATGTGCCCTCTATCCCTATACTTTGAAGAGTTTTGATCAAGAAAGGATGCTGTACTTTGTCAAATGCTTTTTCTGTATCTATTGAGAGGATCATATGATTCTTGTTCTTTCTTTTGTTAATGTATTGTATCACATTGATTGATTTGTGGATGTTGAACCAACCTTGCAGCCCAGGGATAAATCCCACTTGGTCATGGTGAATAATCCTTTTAATGTACTGTTGGATCCTATTGGCTAGTATTTTGGTGAGAATTTTTGCATCCATGTTCATCAAGGATATTGGTCTGTAATTCTTTTTGATGGGGTCTTTGGTTTTGGGGTCAAGGTAATGGTGGCCTCATAAAATGAGTTTGGAAGTTTTCCTTCCATTTCTATTTTTTGGAACAGTTTCAGAAGAATAGATATTAATTCTTCTTGAAATGTCTGGTAGAATTCCCTTGGGAAGCCCTCTGGCCCTGGGCTTTTGTTTGTTGGGAGATTTTTGATGACTGCTTCAATTTCTTTAGTGGTTATAGGTCTGTTCAGGTTTTCTATGTCTTCTGGTTCAGTTTTGGTAGTTGATATATTTCTAGTAATGCATCCATTTCTTCCAGGTTATCTAATTTGCTGACATACAGTTGCTCATAATATGTTCTTATAATTGTTTGTATTTCTTTGGTGTTGGTTGTGATCTCTCCTCTTTCATTCATGATTTTGTTGATTTGGGTCATTTCTCTTTTCTTTTTGATTAGTCTGGCCAGGGGTTTATCAATCTTATTAATTCTTTCAAAGAACCAGCTCCTAGTTTCATTGATCTGTTCTACTATTCTTTTGGTTTCTATTTCACTGATTTCTGCTCTGATCTTTATTATTTCTCTTCTCCTGCTGGGTTCAGGCTTTATTTGCTGTTTTTTTTCTGTAGCTCTTTTAGGTGTAGGGTTAGTTTGTGTATTTGAGACCTTTCTTGTTTCTTGAGAGTATTGCTATATACTTTCTTCTCAGGACTGCCTTTGCTGCATCCCAAAGGTTTTGAACAGTTGTGTTCTCATTTTCATTGGTTTCCATGAATTTTTAAAATTCTTCTTTAATTTCCTGGTTGACCCATTCATTCTTTAGTAGGATGCTCTTTAGCCTCCATGTATTTGATTTCTTTCCGACTTTCCTCTTGTGATTGAGTTCTAGTTCCAAAGCATTGTGGTCTGAAAATATGCAGGGAATAATCCCAGTCTTTTGGTACCAGTTGAGACCTGATTTGTGACCTAGAATGTGATCTATTCAGGAGAATGTTCCATGGGCACTAGAGAAGAATGTGTATTCTGTTGCTTTGGGATGGAATATTCTGAATATGTCTGTGAAGTCCATTTGGTCCAGTGTGTCATTTAAAGTCTTTACTTCCTTGTTGATCTTTTGCTTAGATGATCCATTCATTTCAGTGAGGGGGATGTTAAAGTCCCCCACTATTATTGTATTATTGTCAATGTGTTTCTTTGCTTTTGTTATTAATTGCCTTATATAATTGGCTGCTTCCCATGTTAGGGGCATAGATATTTACAATTGTTATATCTTCTTGTTGGATAGACCCTTTAAGTAGGATATAGTGTCCTTCCTCATCTCTTATTATAGTCTTTGGTTTAAAATCTAATTTGTCTGATATAAGGATTGCCACCCCAGCTTTCTTTTGGTGTCCATTAGCATGGTAAATGGTTTTCCACCCTCACTTTCAATCTGGGGGTGTCTTTGGGTCTAAAATGAATCTCTTGCAGACAGCATATCAATGGGTCTTGTTTTTTAATCCAATCTGATAGCCTGTGTCTTTTGATTGGGGCATTTAGCCCATTTACGTTCAGGGTAACTACTGAAAGATATGAATTTAGTGCCATTGTGTCTGTAAGGTGACTGTTACTGTATATTGTCTGTGTTCCTTTCTGGTCTATGTTGCTTTTAGGCTCTCTCTTTGCTTAGAGAACCCCTTTCAATATTTCTTGTAGGGCTGGTTTTGTGTTTGCAAATTCCTCTAGTTTTTGTTTGTCCTGGAAGATTTTTATCTCTTCTTCTATTTTCAATGACAGCCTAGTTGGATATAGTATTCTTGGCTGCATATTTTTCTCATTTAGTGCTCTGAATATATCATGCCAGTCCTTTCTGGCCTGCCAGGTCTCTGTGGATAGGTCTGTTGCCAGTCTAATGTTTCTACCATTGTAGGTTACAGATCTCTTGTCCCAAGCTGCTTTCAGGATTTTCTCTTTGTCTCTGAGATTCATAAGTTTTACTATTAGATGTCGGGGTGTTAACCTATTTTTATTGATTTTGAGAGGGCTTCTCTGTGCCTCCTGGATTTTGATGACTGTTTCCTTCCCCAAATGAGGGAAGTTCTCTGCTATCATTTGTTCCAATATACCTTCTGCCCCTCTCTCTCTTTCTTCTTCTTCTGGGATCCCAATTATTCTCATGTTGTTTCATCTTATGGTATTGCTTATCTCTCGAATTCTGCCCTCATCATGCAGTAGTTGTTTATCTCTCTTTTTCTCAGCTTCTTTATTTTCCATCATTTTCTTCTATATCGCTGATTCTCTCTTCTGCCTCATTTATCCTAGCAGTTAGTGCCCCCATTTTTGATTGCACCTTATTAATAGCCTTTTTGATTTCGACTTGGTTAGATTTTAGTTCTTTTATTTCTCCAGAAAGGGTTTCTCTAATAACTTCCATGCTTTTTTCAAGCCCAGCTAGTATCTTTAAAGTCATGATTCTGAACTCTAGGTCCGACATCGCACTCATGTCCGTATTGAGTAAGTCCCTGGCAGTCGGTACTGCCTCTTGTTCCTTTTGTTGAGGTGATTTTTTCCATCTTGTCATTTTGTCCAGAGGAGAATAGATGAATGAGAGAACAAAATGCAAACAAGGTAACAACATCCCCAGAAAATATACTCTAAACAAATCAGAAAAGACCTGAAACTGGGGGAAAAGAAAGGGAAAGAAAGAAAAAAGAAAAAGAAAAAGATAAAAACAAACAAAAACAGAACAAAACAAAAAAAAACAGAATACGATCAAATATGATCAGGCCTGTGCATAGATCAGTGCCACACACTAGATTTTGGGTGTATTTTGGTCTGTTAAAAGAAAGTGCCTCCCAAAATTTTAAAGAAAGAAAAACATATATGTACAAAAATAAGGGTTGGTACAATGAAGGGATGGAATGTGATTGTAAAGATGAAAATTATAAAAAATTTTATAAAAGGAATTGATAAGAGGTTGTTTGAAAAAAGAGAGAAGAGGATTTAAAAAAAAAGGGGGGGATGTGATCAGGCAGGAGACTAGAACAAAGCCATACCCTAGAGATTTAGGGTTATATTTTGATTTGTTAGAAGAAACTGTATCTCAAAATTTTAAGGCGAGAACAACTTATATATATATTTATGTATATATATATATATATACATATATATATATATGTATGCCAAAAATAAGGGTAACTACTATGAAGGGAGAGAATATGACTCTACAAATGAAAAATAAAAATGTTTTTTTAAAAAGGGATTGATAAGATGTTGGTTGAAATAGGGAAAAAGAAAATTTAAAAAAAAAGACAGTTAAAAAAATTAACTTTGAAAGACTAAAGAATCATGGTAAAAAAAGCCATGGATTCTCTGTGCAGTATTCCCCTAGCACTGGAGTTCTTCCGTTCTCATTGATAGGTAAACTTGGTCTTGGCTGGCCGTTCTCACTGATCTTCTGGGGGAGGAGCCTGTTGCCATGGTTCCCAAATGTCTTTGCCGGAGGCGGAATTGCCCTGCCCTTGCCTGGTCCGGGCTAAGTAATCTGCTCGGTTTTGCTCTCGGGAGCTTTTGTTCCCTGCAAGCTTTCCGTACAGCTTTGGAGGATGAGAGTGAAAATGGGGGCCTCCCAATCTCCGACCCAGAGGAGCCGAGAACTCGGGCCCCCGCTCCTCAGTGCGCCCCAGAGAAAAGCAGTCACTCCCTTGTCCCCGGTCTCCGGCCGCACTCCATGCTCACCCGGCCTATGACCGAGCGTTTCTATCTCTGGCACCCGACCCCGTGTGGAGTCTCCAAACCCAGCAGATCCCTGTGGTGTGCTCCCGCGCCGCTCCTCCCAGGGGAGGAAGGGGAGTCTCCCCGGCTCTGCTGCTTGTTGGGTCCCTGCTGGAGGAGCAGTGGCCCGACTGGGCCGCGGATCACAGTTTATGGCAACCCCGAGCTGAGCGCCCGCACCTCGGCTCCGTCTCTGCAGCCGGCTTCCCCGCTCCGATACCCAGGAGCTCTGCTGCACTCAGGCACCCCCGGTCTTTCTGTGACCCCGAGGGTCCTGAGACCACACTGTCCCACGAGGGTTCCACTCCCCGCTTAGCCACTGCAGCGACGTCCTTCAGCGGAGCCAACTTCTAAAAGTTCCGATTTTGTGCTCCGCAGCTCTATCACTTGCCAGAAGCGGCTGTCGGAGGCCCCCTCCCCCGCCGTCTATCCTCCCGAATATCACCTCAGGTTCACTTCTCCGCACGTCCTACCTTCCAGAAAGTGGTTTCTTTTCTGTTCAGAGAGTTGTTGCTACTCTCTTCTTCGATTTCCTCTTGAGTTCGTAGGTGTTCAAAATGGTTTGATCTCTATCTAGCTGAATTCCTGAGACCAGACAAAATCCAGGTCTCCTACTCCTCTGCCATCTTGCTCCTTTTTAAAATTTTTTAAAATTCTACTTTGTATATGCGTCATTTGGCTGGTACAGAGCAACTATATGTGACAAAGAAGAAATACTTTCCCAGTCAGGAATCTGAGCCTTTTTGACCCTGGCCCAATTACCCAGGTACATATTAGCTTATTCAGAGAAAAGTTTCAGGATCTGTTTCTTCTGGAGTTGGCTTTGCCCCATCCCGGCCACTTCATAGAGATCCAGGAATTTGGCCTTAAAAGATTGGACCTTAAGGCAAAGGAAGATATTGTTCTTTCCTCTTCAGGGTGACAAAATAGCCCATCTGTTAAAATGTTTAGCAATAGCTGGAACAAATGTCATAGACGTTTAGTAATTCAAAATTGGAGATAATTTGGACACACCATAATTCAGTTATTACTTTAATTATAGTTCATTATTTAAAAGTTCCAAATATTTACACATTTTATATGTATATCTCTTACTTTAATATAATTTTAGTTCAAATTTAACCTTCCAAAGGAAGAAATCAGAAAGTTCTTTTTAGTGAAGTATTATATTAGTGATTTTCATTAAATAAGGATCTCTCCTACTAATTTAACATTCATTTTCACTTGTTTTCACATTTGTTTTAGCAAAATTTCTGGTAGTTAAGCATATTTTGTTGGTTTATTTGCTTTTATTGTTGTTCGTTTTAGGAACACCTTTGCTGTTTGTATGAGATTTTTTTGTAATTTCCTTTTAATACTTGTAGTATCATACTAGAAAATGCCTCATGCTTAAGAGCAATGATTACATTTCATTAAGACAACTTAATTTAAAATATTCACTAATTAACTAGAATTTCTCTTTATTTTTATGATAAATGGGTGAAGCTTTACAGACTATAATTAAAATTCCCAAATTAATTTAAATGCCTTGAGAGACTTTGTCTTGGACACACTTTGATTTTGTCTTACTGTGGCAGCTAGTAGGCAAAAGGCTTTTTGATAACCCTGCTGATATTAAGATATTCTCCTAGGCTATAGGCTTCCTCTTCACCTTCTTCAGCATGTCATGAGAGTTATTACAGTAACCTGAAAATATTTAAAGCTTTAAAAGGAACATTTTAAAAAATACTGGTTTTCTTGAGCATAGTGAATTAATATAAACTATACAAATTTCAAACAAATTGGACAAGCCTTTATATTTATCGATGTATGTATTAAATGAGGTTGTAGTTCTATATATTTTGATGAGAGTTGAGGTGGCATTTTGGTTTCTTTTGACATGAAAAAATAAATAAATAAAACCCAGGAATTAAAATTTATTTTCTTTCTAATATGTTCTAAGAGAGTATCCTTTTTGTTTCTCTGGGAAATTTTTTATTGACATTTCAGAGTATCTGTCATGAGAGTTTATATTATCAGCTTTCTTAGTGCTTTTAAGTTTAATCCCCAGCAATTTTGTCATCAGCAAATAGCCATATTCCTAACAACTCACTTTGGGTTTAATTCACATGTCAGAGATTCAACACATGTGGTTTCCTTTGGGCTCCACTGTTTTTGACTCAATATATAAAGAGCTGAAGGAATGCAGGTGCCAGACATTCAGCTTCATTCCCTGAAAGATGCCAGAGAGAGCCAGAGGAAGGGGGAGGCAGCACAACACCGTGTGTATGGGAGGATCTGATTTTTGTTTTAAGAAAAAAGGCGGGGGGATTTTTCTATGTGTTTATACATTCGTGTCATTGGGCAGTGAGATTAGAGGTGATTTTGTTCAAACTTCTCTGTATTTTCTATTGTGCTTAAGTTATTTTTACAGTAAAAAATACATACATACTATTTTCATTTTAGGGAAAGATGGTATACTCACTTACTGGGGGGTGCGATGGGGATTCCATTCCATACCAAATTTGAAGATTTAATGATAAAGAACAATTTTGAGCAAGAAGCAGTGTGTACTATTTTGTTCACATGTTTTTAACCTTTAAAAATGACAAATGTAAACCTGAGTTCTATTGCATTTTTGAGTCTTATACATAAGATCCTCAAATTGATCCTGCATATTGATTTTATAGATTTCAGTTTTCAGATTTCACATTTGAGAATGCATACTTTCCTCAACAAATTTGAATGAAATTTCTACAGTGTTCATTGGTGTGTGTGGAACATCATTTTCAAAACTGAACTTTCCCTGCCACACACAGGCATTCTGGAACATTCTTAAATTACAATATTCCATGGAAAAAAATTATTTGTGGTAAAAGTGAAAGTAGACAGCAAGCAATTGGTCCTGGACATTCAAAGCAATGGTTTCTGGAGGCTCCTTCCCTAAAATATTTACTAATCTCTATATTTGTGTCTCTCAATCTATCTAAGTTTTTCCATAAAAATATAGTAAAATATAACTGAAAAAAATTACAGTATTCCTAAAGTAATCTAATCGATTCCACTCACTCTTGTCATACTCTTCCTGTCTTTTCCACCACTCCTTCTTATCTTTCTCTTCTCACTGTTGCTCTTGAGTATTCCTAGGAAACACTTGGATGGAATAGAAAGAAATTCAAGTTAGACTACTTGGACTTGACTCATGTCTCTGCCACTTACCGAGTGAATTACCTTGAGTATCAATTAACCTTTAATGTAATTGTCTCAGCTTCCTCATCTGCAAAGCAGGGATAATAGCACCTGCTTTAAATGCCTCATTGCGTGGTTGTAAGGATCAAATTATAGGATATATGTACACTATAAAGTAGTGTACAAGGAAAAGGCATTACTATGATTACTAATATTATTTTTAGTAAGTTTAGGAAGGCTGTTAATAAAGATCATGTTATCCTTTGGCTGTCTTTATCTCAGACCACACAAAATAGACCATTGAGAATTTTGAAAATTAAGGTCTTAAGAACATAGACAGAAGGTCACATTTGTCTGGATAATGAAGTAGCAGGAAGGTTGGGGAAATATGAAATATGTAAATATTAACACATGTGCAGGCATGAGAAATTGAGATGCACACTAACTGGATCCATGTATGTACCCCCCTCTGGCTGTGGAAACTGCAGAGGCAAGTTTTCTTTAGTTTATTTCAAAAGTCCCATGTTACACAATTTCTTTCTTTCTCTGTGTCTTAATTTGTAAAAGGGAGTTAACGATATCTAACTACAGGATATTATGTGGGTATTGTTCTGTGGTATTAAATAAGAAGTTAATCTTACACCAGTTCAGTAGATTCAACCCAACAAATATCAACCAATTAGTGACTACGTGTGAGACATCATCATACTTGGCAGATACAGAAACTACTAAAACATAAGATGTAATCCTTGGAACAACACACATTCTGAAAAGTAGATGATATAGATAAACAAATAAATATAATTCAAGGTAAAAAGGCAGGTGCATATGGGGGTATAAATAAAATGCCATGGGATTCAAAGGCAGAAGGAATCAAATTTAACAGTGTCAAATTCCAAAAGTTTTACAGGAAGACAGAGAGGGTGCAAGATATTGATGTAAGTAGTTTGGTTGGACCATCAGATAGGGTTATCCTAGTGGCATTGACGTGGACCTCAAAGGATTGTGATAAAGAAAATAAAGAAGGAAGAATCCATTTGCTTACTCATTTGAAATCCATTGTGAGTGTGTTATTGGCCATGCATTGGGCAAGGAGCTGAGAACATGACAGTGAAGAAACCACATAAGAGTTGTCAGTAGGGAGTAAGACCAGGGGAAGGTGAACACAAGGCACCCCATTCAGTTTGGTAGGAGATACAAGGAGAGAGACGGGCTCAAGTGTCCTAGGAGTAAGGACATTTTGAAGAGGACACAGCAGGACCAGTTGAAGCTGAAACAGCATTTTTGAACATAGGGATGAACTATCCAGGAACAGGTTTTGAAAGTTTAATCTGATAGCAGATTTCAGACTGGATTAAGGTGATATATAATGCCCAGGTGCATATTGAGACTTTATGTGGATGTAAAACATTTTATGTATATTCTTTCCTTTATTCATCACAATGGTACTTAGAGGTAGGTGTTATAATTCCAGTTTTAAAGGTGAAGAAACTGAAGCTCAGAAAAGTAAAATGACTTATTCAAAGCTGTGGAGTTGATAAGTGGCTGCACTAGGATTTCAACCCATGTTGACTGCCAAGTCTGTGATCTTGAACTCTGCCCTACACTGAATATCAGGGAGAAAGAAAGTGAGCAGACAGAACCTAATCATTACCCTTCACCCTCGACACGGACCATGTGGTGTCACTCCATCCTGTTCACTCATTTTCACAGTAGGGATTTGGTGAGAAACTACACAGTTCATTCATACATTATTCATTGACTCATCCCTTCAACAAATCTTTATTATGTGAAGGGCAGTGCTAGGGGTTTGGATATACAAGATAAATAACACAGAATATAGTCTTCAAAGAGCTTAAAATTTAGTTGAGGAGACAGAGGAGTAAACAGGCTAGTTCACGGCACTGAGGTAAGTGCTATGTAGGAGAGAAGGAGAGGATCTGTAGGAACAAATGGGAGAAGCCCCTGATTCAGACTTGGTGACTATCAAGGAAGGCATGCTGGAGGAGCAGCTGCTAATATGGAATGAGAACGATAAGGACGTACTAGCCCAGGGGAAAGCAGTAAAGGCAAAGGAGACAAACATGGAGGCCAAGAGCGTATGGGATATTGTTGGGCCTGTGAGTAGTTTAGTACAGTTGCCTAGTAGGGTTATCCTAGTGGTGGTGAGAGAGGTAAGTTCCAGAGAGATAATCAAGGGCTGGATCATGAAGAGCTTCTCACCCTTTTGGAAAAATGAAACTTACCCATTACTAGTGGGAGTGTACTTTTAGCCAAGTCTTTAAATGGTTTATTACAAATGCTTTGAAATCGTCCTACCTTTGATTTCATACCTATGACACAGAAATTCCATTAAAGGAAATAATTTTAATTGTGGACATATACTTTTATGCACAAATGTATTCACTGAAGCTTTATTTACAATACTAAATTTTATAAACACATAAATGCTTAACAATGAAGAGATAATTCAGCCAATTATGGTGCTTCAATATGAATGTGAGATATATATATATATATATATATATATATAGGACTGTGATATATAATCACTATACTATAGAGTCGTTCCTCATTATTTGTGGATTCCATGTTCACAAACTGGCCTACTCTAATAATTATCTGCAACCCCAAAATCAATACTCATAGCAATTTACAGTCATTCACCAACACGCAGAGAGCAATAAAAAAATTTGAATCCCTGGAGCCTCATGTTCTCAGCTGAGTTATAAGCAAGGCAGGGCTCTGTCTTCTCATTTCAGCTCTCATAAACAAATGTCCCTTACACAATATACTTAATCTCACATTTTTCACATTTTTGTGCTTTTTGTTGGTGATTTCACTATTTAAAATGGCCCCAAGAGTAGGGCTAAAGTGCCGTCTACTGTTCCTTAGGGCAAGAAGGCTATGGTGTGCCTTATGGAGAAATTACTTGTGTAACATGAGATTTGTTTAGGCATGAGTTACAGTGCTGTTGACCATGAGTTCAATATCAATGACTCAACAATATATATTGAATAAGGTGTCTTTAAACAGAAATACACATACCACAAGATTATGTATTGATCAGCTGATGAAGCTATTGTGACCAAGGGTTCAGAGAAATCTAACACTGTATTTCCCCTATGAACAATGTTTCAATATTCTCTAATTCAGTGTTAAAAGCAACTTGATAGAACATAAGTAGCTCAAATAATGACTGTGTATATATATAAATGTATGTATATATATGTATGAACAACATATGTGGGTGTCTACACACAGACACATTATTCAAATATTACCTTATGTATACTTTTTGCATTATAGAATAGTAATTTTCTTATCATCTTTTGTGATATTTTCTATGGCCTATACCACCAAGTCTGAACAAAACAAGATTGGAAACCTTTAAATATGTGATCTGTTTTATTTTAACAACATATTAATCTCATAATGAAAGAATAGTGCAACTAAATAGTAATGAATTTAGATATTTAAGTCTACTTGAGACAAGCAGGGTGGGTATGGCTAGAAGACTCATTTGAGATTGTGTTGGAAGAAGCCAAGAGCTAGAGTCAAAATCCTCTTTTTTTTTTAAATATATTTATTTATTTATTTATTTATTTGACAGAGAGACAGAGAGAGAGAGAGGGAACACAAGCAGGAGGGAGTGGGAGAGGGAGAAGCAGACTCCCTGCTGAGCAGGGAGCCCAATACAGAGCTCGATCCCAGGACCCTGGGATCATGACCTGAGCTGAAGGCAGACGCCCAATGACTGAGCCACCCAGGTGCCCCAAAGAGTCAATGTCCTCTTAAGTTCCCCCTGTGAGGAAGGCTGAGACACAGGTTACCTCACCAGACCAGCCTCCTTTAAACTCACACTCTTCTGTAAATTATCTCAGCCTTTGCTGATGTCACAAAGTTGAGTTGATGAATATCTCAACTCTGAAGCTGTATCTCTTGGACAAAGTCTATGTGAGAAGGGTGATTTCCAGAAGGGATAATTTGTAATATTTTAAAGATAACCAAGAGAAAAATCATTTTTGCCTTGGTGTATGCATATCAAAGGCCCCTGAAAGATGGACTAAAAATAAAATCAGCTGACTGGGATAAATCTGAGAAAACACACACATACACACAGTTTATGATGGCGGCACATAAAACACAAGACTCACCCCATGGCAACAGGATTAATCAAAGGATTCCTTCAAGTTCCCACCACATGGGCACAGATAGCAGAAGAAGATTCAGTGAGTTCTTCTAGTCATCTACTTGGGACTCTTTATTCTTGTTTATCTAAGCAGCAAATGTTGTGATGTCAGTTACATGGCAGGATCAGGATGGCCTGGTTTGGATTAACAAGGGAGAATCTTGACAATGAAACCACACAGTGTGGGAGGAGTTCACAGTGGGTCTGTGCACCATATAGCTCATAGAAATCAAATAAATCGACTTCCTTTTCATTCCCCACTTTTACGGGAGTGCACCAGTTTGGAGGCAGAATTTGGGGAAGCTTGCTCCTGGGAGCAGCTATCTAAGGGGGGATTCCCTCTGTAATTTCTATTCAAAGTATTAGCATAATTCCTCAAGCACAGACTCTCCAAGATACCTTGAGTTATTTATTAATATTTAAAGAGGTTATTTGGCATGAAGCATGGAGTATAATTCTTAAAAGGAGCTGACAGCAGAATACATTTGTTAACTAGAAAGACATGTCTAAACTTTGCCAAAAGAAATACTGTATGCAACAAGCACTCTCAATGGGGAGGGTTGTTTTTTCTCTGGGTGTGTGTATGTGTGTGTTGGGGTGTGTGTGTGTGTGTGTGTGTGTGTGTGTGTGTGTGTGTTTTGTTGTTGTTCTTCAACTTCCACTTACACACCCCGTCCCTGTGTCTTGGGCCCATATTTGAATGAAATACTAACAATGAAGGAAAGAAAGACTTGCAATGGCCATGACGTCTTATCATCTATCTGCTCCTGGGGCCATCTCTACTTCTAGCTTAGAATTTAATAGTAGACCACCCCTACTGTCCTCCCATCCTAGTTGTTGATATTTTGCTCATTTTCTTCATGTTAACGAGGTGATGAATAAATGCACTTTACAAGGAAAAAGGGACTGTCAGGGCTGGAGACTGGAGTCCTCTGTTCATTCATACACTAGGTAAGGTACAAACAGGCAAAATGCAAATCCATCTGTCAGGAATCACAAATTTGGCCTGCGGGGAGAACACAGTTAAGTGAAGGTAGCTAAGTTTTGCTCCCTGCTGGTTCATTCCTGGGCCTCTTCAGAAGGGCAGTTAAGGCGCTAGTTACTGATTTGTTTCTTTCTCATGACCACTGACTAACCCACTTTAACTTGTCTCTCCTGCAAGCTTCATAATACCAAGGTTTTGTGCAGGCACGGTAAAGGTTGAAGTGTGGCAAGAGCAAGTGCATATAAATCTATATATTGATTATATGATCAATTATATTCTGTACAATTGTTTGAAAGTGCCCTGAGAGCCATCCGACCTATTGAGATTAAACATAGTTTACAACATATAAGGTGTGACAAAACTATAAAAATGAAAGCAAGGAAATGCTTATATGAAAATGAGGACGGAAGTTACATCTGAAGGGAGGGCAGGGCCGCAGTTAGCCTGGAGGCCCATGGAATGGTTTTTGGGTGGCTCGCAAAGTTTAGTTTCCCCACCTGGGTGGTGGATATAATGTAGGCGTTCATTTTATAATAATTCACTAAGTTCTGTAAAAAGGTGGAGTAAAGTTTAGGATAGTGGCTGCCCTTGGTGGGGGGAAAGGGAGGAGCATGAGAGGTACTTGTCACGCGTTGGCGTGCCCCCGTTTCTCGACCAGAATACTGGATACATGCATTTGTTCAGTTTCTGAAACTTCTTCCAGCTGACTACTGCTGTGCACCAGTCTATCTGGAAACTATATTTCAATCCAAGTGTCAAAACTCAAAACCATACTTCTTGGAAGACTTAGAAACATCTAAGATTTCACCCCAACTGTTTCTACCTCCAATAAATCTCAGTAATTAAAAAAAAAAAAAAACCCTCCAATATTCCTGAACTTTTCAGTGGAAAAGTCTAGCCAACTACCAGCAATGTAAACTTTGCTCTCGTGGGGGGAGAGCAGTGGAGGGAGGAATTTAGAAGGTGGGCTTAGAGAGAAAAACAGTTTATCTAGCGAATGCCATAAGACTTCCCGAGGCTTCAACTTTCTATAAATAGAAAACAACATTGAAAACTCAAGGCAGCAGGTCAAGGTCAAAATAAATATAGAGTAGCTGCTCAAACTTTGACCTTGTATGTGTTAGGATAACCAAACAGCAGTCAATGAAAGTGTTTTGATTTGTTTTTCACTTTGCCGATAGAATTTTTCTTCCTACGAGGCTGTAAGTTCCTGTTAGGAGTGAAGCCGACAGAGACATTTTGGTAGCTGAATTAATTTTTTTCCTCTGTTGAGGATGCT
Organism: Zalophus californianus; assembly: GCF_009762305.2. Lineage (NCBI taxonomy): Eukaryota > Metazoa > Chordata > Mammalia > Carnivora > Otariidae > Zalophus > Zalophus californianus. Next base: position 167,782,374 of record NC_045598.1, on the reverse strand, counting down.
CTTCACTGAAAGTCAGAGTCCTTTGGGGATGTAATCTAATCTTTTTAATAGCTGATAAACGGAAACGAACAGCTTCTCATATGCAACAGAGGTGGAACAGGTTTGAACAGCTGACACTCTTTTTTTTTTACATGTCCATGCAAAGATAAACTGCTCTTCGAAAATATGGTATTGCTCGAGAATCAAGCAAGCAGATTAGAAACCATACTCTGATTTTTTTTTCCTCCAGCATTTTGCCCGATGTTTTTGAAAATAGAGTTGTAAAAACACAGGAGTAGTTTTGAAAACCCCAGGTTAAAAAAAAAAAAAAAAAGCATCAGAATGCTCTGCTAAAGGTGAAGTTAGTGGATGCAAATACTGTTGGAATGATAACAATAAAGGGTGTGGGAGGACTTTCCCTGGCGTCATGAAAATTATCGTGGGCAGATTGCCTTTAATCGTCACTTAAACTGACAAAACAAACAAACAAACAAAAAAACCAAGGATTTCTGAGCGACAAGTGGAAGGTGCTCTTTTTCTGGAACCAGGATTACCACGTAGTTCCTCAAGAAAAGTCCGGGTGAAGGTAAAGGAAATAAGTTCAGTGTAACATCCCTTAATTATTTACAGATGTTTGTTAAACTCCTCGTCGTCTCATCTGTTCAGCCCGGGAAAAAGCATAAATGGAAAAGCAGGGATCGTATCCCTCTGTCTGCTATCAATTAAATCATCAAAACAAAATTATCATTCAAATTACAATGTATCATTTCACTTTTAGAATGTATGGGGGAAATCCATCTATGAAGCAGAAATCTGTAAACCATCAAAGCAACAAAGCGACATTAAAGTTCAATGAGCAGTTTGTTCATGCATGTTTTAATCTAGTTAAAAAATGGAAACCATGTTCACGTGGTCAAAATAACACTTGCGTCAAAGGAGTCTTTGAGGTTCAATCCAGTGAGACAGGCAAACGATTTTTGTGAAACCCCAAAATATTTTCAAGGGAGAAAGGGCTCCCTAGAGATCTAAATACAGTGGCATTAGTGGAATTTTAATGTGGGAAAGTATCTAGCAATAAGGCAAGCTTGTTAGAGGGAGAAAATATCAAATGCTCAACTTCTAAATGTGTTCTTTTCAATGATTATGTAATTGAGAACTGTTTTTTATTTTCTATTAATACTTACATTCTATTGTTTCCTATCATGCATATGCTAAGCTTGCTTTGTATTAAGTTCTGTGTTATTTTGTCGTGCCATGTTAAAGTAATTATCTGTCTCTACAAAAGAGATTTATTACCTTCATGAATCTGACCATACACACATCTTAAATAAATTAATGAACTGACAAACAAAGAGTGCCCCATCATTCTAAGTAGCTGACAACATTTAAAAAGCAGTCACATTGCAGTGCAAACGTTTTAAAGAGATGGGCACTTTTGGAAGAATAAAGGAAATTATTTTGTGAGTAGTCTTTTCAGCAAGGGTCCTAACTGGATCTAAAATTTCATCAGAGATCGATGCCACAGCTACATTTTTCTAGGATATTGTTTTGTTAGAGGATCTTGAGTTATTTTCTGCCAAAGACCATGTCACCCTGGTGTTTCTCAAGAAGAAGTTCCCTGGATTAGCTTAGTAACTTTATCCAAAACATACTGACTAGTCTGATTCAGTAATTTGAGACCAGGTGTGTGGATTTTATTAAAGATGAAAAACAATTACTTATTTATAAATTTATTTACATATTTATTTCCAAATGTTTTAAAAACTGTTGTATTTTTTCACCTGAAATTTAAATGTTGACCACACTTAGGACTGCCAAATTATTTCTTACCTCCCTAAAGAATAGAAATAGGTACTTTTCTCCTTGTTTATCTGTCTTGTTCTCTAGAATTTAAAAAAAATAATAATAATTGCAAAAGGAAAATAAAATTGAAAATTCTTGACTGAAAAATTAGTTTGACCTGAGTTTACCATAATTGAAATATAGGCAGATTTATACAGAATTTTCTATGAGCCAGATGATTGCTATACTACTTTTCCTTCACACAGCTCATGAGGGTATTATTTTCATATTAAATTTTAGGTCACTAAAATGGATACAACAAATATTGAGCAGATCACAGGATCAGGGCAGTCTCATTTCTGTATTTCAGAGTCATCATAAGTTGGAATGGTGTTCACTTCTGGGACTCATGGATCACAAATTTTAAAATGTTATTGAGACAAGTGTGGTCTGCTAGGTTTTTTATCTGAGTAGTTACTAAACATTCATTTTTACAGCTTGACAATCACTTTTTTCCTTATGACCAAGGCTCTTAGGAAAGATTTAGAGAACTTGATTCCAAAGGAACTTCTAAAGAAAATGTCACTAAAAACAGTAATTCCTCCAACACACAAAGGCCTTGACTGTTGTGATTTCCTGAGGATGGTAAATGAATTTTTAACCTGCTAGATTATGTTTGAGGGTTTTAAAATCTAATTTGTAGAACTAATTAATATATCACACCCACATTTCAGAAACGAATGTTCTGGTAAACAAAACACTAAAGTTCCCCTCTTGAAGTATACATCGTACTTTCCCCTGAGCCACTGCATACAATTTTAAAGCTTTTGCTCCAATACATTGTCAAGGCATTTCTGATTCACTACTAGTGGATTTATGTTGGCTTCCTTTCCTTAAAATTCAAAATTAATACTTGACCATTAACTTAAAAGAGACAACCACATTTCTGTAAATCTTTAAAGTATCATTTACCTAATGATATTGAAAATATTCATTGCTAAATATACCTGTTACATCTTCTTATAAGTCTGTGACACTAGATCTTGAAGAATAAATTTGTCGTGTTTTCTATGCATTAAAAGATAAGTAAATATTGCTTGCAATTAGGATACCATACCGTAGGTACTCCCTGCCCCATGTATGTTTGTATTTCATCATTAAAATCCTATCATCATCATGACCACCCTCATCATCATAGCTCAAATTTTCCAAGTACCTGTTGGGAGCAATGCCTGATGCTAAGTGCTTTGTGGGCATCAGCTCATTGCTCTATCTCTTCCAGGAAAATTCCCTAAGACCGGCACCTGAGCAGCAATGTCTTAATTACATTACATTAAGACACGTAAAGGTGGCCCTTGGTGGGAGGACCTCACCTAACAACGTCGGTCAACACATTTAATGTTGCTATTTGAAGCAATGGAGAAAATACCTTACTCACTTATTTTCCTTGTGCTTTCTAGGGCCCAGTATAAAGAAAGAGAGGAAAGAAAGAAGAAAGAAAGAAAGAAAGAAGGAAAGAAAGAAAGAAAGAAAGAAAGAAAGAAAGAAAGAAAGAAAGAAAGAAAGAAAGAAAGAAAGAAAGAAAGGAAGGAAGGAAGGAAGGAAGGAAGGAAGGAAGGAAGGGAGGGAAAGAAAGAAAGGAAGGAAGGAAGGAAGGAAGGAAGGAAGGAAGGAAGGAAGGAAGGAAGGAAGGAAGGAAGAAAGAAAGAAAGAAAGAAAGAGAAAAGGGAAAGAAAAAGTGGGAGGGAGAGAAGGAGAGAGAGAGAGAAGAAAGAAAAAGAAAGAAAGAAAGAAAGAAAGAGAAGAAAGAAAGAAAGAAAGAAAGAAAGAAAGAAAGAAAGAAAGAAAGAAAGAAAGAAAGGAAAGAAAGAAAGAAAGAAAGAAAGAAAGAAAGAAAGAAAGAAAGAAAGAAAGAAAGAAAGAAAGAAAGAAAGAAAAAGAAATACTGGTGGACAGTGGAGAAGAGGGAGGGTGACAATAACTGCCTTTGGAGAAGGTGGAAGAGTGATGTCTATTTAGAATGGAGGGAACTGGATTATTTTCCAATATGCCATGTATTGATCTGCATGATAAGCTTCTCCTTACACGTAGAAGAATGCAGTTTAAAGTGAATGCTATTTTAAATGAGCATTCAACAATTGTAAGAGTCCCAGTAATTTAAACGTACACAAAACTGCATATATGGGGCCTGTTTTAGAATCGCCATACATTTTTCATTCCCAACTAAAAGTTATTTCTTTAAAAAGGAAAGAATCCAATGTCAGCAATATTTTCTTTACACTGCATGCATTTTGATCTTGATTCTGTTGTGTAACTTGAGGAGAAAGATGACACCTGAAAAACATTCAAACTTCATTTTATCTTCCATGCCATTTGATACTATTCCATACTTCTAGGAATTCACTTTTGTTTTTGTGTCCTCTCACAGATGAAATAATTTTGAGTTGAGTTGGGCTTCATTTAACCCTTCTGCAAAAAATAGAACTTTTTAATCCTCCCCAACTCAACTTTTTAAAATGTTGATTTAGTATTTCTTAGATAATTTAAAAGTGGCAACTTACAGATACAATTTTATTACTGAGGATAGTTTTTGTTTGTTTGTTTGTTACTAAACTTTCCTGATATAAATCTCAGTACAAATAATTTTCTGGGGCTCCCTTTTTTCCTTACTCCTTGTTTCATTTTTATCGACTATTTTGTCTCATAATGATATTTCATAAATATTCTTGGCTGAAAGGTGCCACATAGAGGCAAATATGCTTTAAGTAAACTCTCTTCCACCAAAGTGAGGTGGGTGAACATTAAATATTTCACATATCATGGGAGAGAATCCTTTCTAGTAGGAAGTTGCCTATGGGAGGAATGCCTATAAACACTCTGGTCTCTCTCATGCATCCACCATTTCAACACTCCACTGAGAATGTCTTCCAATAAGTCCAGCTTTGCCGTACCCTTTCAACATATAACTTTATTTTAATATCCTTTGTGTAGAAAGGAGCATTGTTTTCAACTTCCAAAGAGCTCAGAGTAAATATAAATACTCTAAGTGGCCTTCGACAACATCATAATCCTGACATGGATGAGAATCTGAGCGCCACCTGAACGACTAATTTTAAAGAGGCGGTCATTAAGAACATGTTTTGCCTTTGTAAAAGTTTAAAGTGGGTCAATCACGCTGATTTGAATCCTACAGTGCAGGAAGAATCTGTCAAAGAAAACATGCCATCTACCAAAGAAAAGGACAAGAAAAGCTGTTTCTTGAAGATAGAGCAGATCTTTGGGGCCAGTCCTCCCCCATTCAAAAGAATGTAGGTGTGGAGAATTAAAGACTGGTTCACCTGGAAAATTAGAGGAACTAAATCCTTAAATTGTAGGAGCAAATTATATAATGTATTTTTTTTTCTATCGCAAACAAAAAAAAAAAGCCTATGTAAGTCAGAAAGTAATATAAACCACTATTTGATAGAAACTGGTTTGGTTTATGTTGCTGACACATTTCATAATTCTGCTAAGAATATCACCTATTTATTAAAACAACTGAAAAAGCCCAGAAATGTAGTAACTATGAGGGAAAAATTGGACATCACAGCTACTCAAGAAAGGTAATTTTTCCATGAACGAAGCTATTTACCTTTAAGTTTTCTCATAGAGAGAAGAATTTTAAACCAGCTGAATTTGCCTACATGCAAACAGCTTTGAGAATAAAATCGTTATTTTTTAAAAAGGGAAATTCATCGGTCTGCTTGTAGAGAAGCAAGTGTAGCATATTTTTTTCCTTCTTCTAATCTTTCCACAGGTCATCAATCATGAATTTTCCCTGGTATGTTGCCGAAGCAGGGAGTGAAATGTGCAGCTGGGGATCTACCAATAGGAGAGCTTCCATACCTGCACATTTTCGTAAGTCATCTAAACACAGCCAGAAGGAAACCCAAACTTTGTTTTTTTTACCTCATCTGTGATTGTAGCTGACATCAGAGTGTTTTGGCTGAATGTATTATGTATTTCAAGTAAGACTGCTGTGTATTAAAAATGAGATGACATAGTAAAAATTAATACCATTAATCAATTAATGCATTCACAAAATTAATTTGTATCCTGGAAATTACTGTAAGTTATATTTTTCATCCCTTTTTAAAAAATATATCTCAGTCCCACTGAATTAACTCTGTTGCTTTAACTGGTGTATTTTCCATGTTTTCTCCTCTCTCCGTAATATTTGGCAATTTGGCGTGCGTCATTATAAGCAAGTTCATCAAAGCAGTATCACTTTGGCACTGGCAGGTAATATGATATACTTTTTCATATTTTCAGATGATAAAAAATTAGGATATTTATCTAATGTCCATGAGGAAAATGTGCTACAAAGAAAGATAGACTTAAAAACAACCAGTTTTTAATTAATTTCTTGAATCATTCTCTGCCACTGTTTCTGAAAGTGGTCCAATGCTTCAAGCTTATGCTGTAGTTTTCCACTAAAAATGTGATGGCACATTTATATTTTGCCTTCAAGAGGCTGATGCCCTTTTAAAAGTGGAAAGTGGAAAACTTAAATATTTTTCAGTTTAACTCAGCAAACAATTATTGATTATTTCTTATATGCAAGCACTATCCTAGACACTGTGGATCACAAAAATGACCAAGACATTGTCCTTCACCTTAAGGAGCTCATGATAAAGAAGCAGGAAATACACACATGGAAAAAAATATCCAGGAACATACAGGGAATACTATAATAAAGACCCGAGAAGGTTTTGTGGAGAAAGGGGCACCTAAGATGAGGCTTGTATTATTGGTTCATTAAAATTTGTAGGATGCTCTGAGATGTGTCTGGAGACATTGACGGGTGCTAGGTCTTTAAAGGATCTTGTGCACTATATGAAGAAGCAAGGATTTTCTCTAGTGCCTGAGAGAGAAGGACTTTCAGCAGCAGACATGATTAGTTTTCCAGCTCATCCTAGAGCCAATGTAAAGGGAGGCTACTCTGAGAAGACGAATATGGAGGCACCAAGATGAGTAGAAGATGACTGTAAAGTGTGGTCTGCAGACAGCAGCCCTGGTGTAACCCGGGAGTTGAATCTCAGACACCACCCAACCCTGCTCAATTAGAATTTATTTTATCAAGATCCTGTGGTTATTCATGTGTCTATTAAGGTTTAGGAAACACTGATCTAAACTGAGTGAGACTAGGCAATGGGTTAGATCTTGAGAGGTATCGAGAAGGAGTTGCAGAGGCCCTAAGGGGTGAAACGCATTGCTGGGGCTTGCAGGTCTTCTGTTAGAGGCTAACACAGCAATGAGCCACAGGCCTTAATGCCAATGATGTCATTTGCATTCAAGGACTGGAGAAACTTGAGCTCAAAAACATTACAAAGCAAATGTGAAGTGAACAGGGGACAAGAAGATATGGAAGATGATATTTTTAATTTTTAGCAAAGCAAAATGTGAGAGAGTTGGGAAATTCAAAGGGGGATGTCCACCCAGGGTTTGGATTGACATATTTGTGGATCTGAGGAAAGGTCAGGGTAGAGATATATTATGGAAGCCATCAGTCTATTTTTGATTATTAAGATCATGACAGGAGAACATGATCACATGGGGGGAATATGTTGACTTAGAAGAGCCAAGGGATGCAGAATCCCCGAGAACAGCACTGATTGAGAGAAAGAGACTAAGAAAGAGCCATCAAAGATACCAGACGACATCCAGGAGCCAAGAGAAGGGAGTTTCAGTAGAGTGTGTTCAACAAATTCCAACGCAGCAGGGTTCCAGAAAGATTTATGTCCACTGGATTTGGCAATCGTTCCAGTTCGAAAGCTGGAATATTAATTTCTTAAGACTCCAATTCACAGTGTTGTGCTAGCTAGCTCATATTACTTTTATAAGTGAAATAGAAATCATTATTGAGTCTGAGACAAAAATGCAGTCTGTATTGGTGGTTTTATCCAGCTGTGATTTTCTCTCTGGCATTGAAAACCGTATGTGGTTTTAGTGGGATTCCCTAAGATGGGCACCTGAAGAACCCAGGTGCTATGTAGCACAGTAGCCCTGAAATCCCTTGGGGAGTAAGTCACACTCTGAAGGTTAATTTACTGGCAGATTAGCTGGCTCACAAGATTAGTTGTAGGTAGTGTGATCCTGGGATGGGATTTCAAGTCAGGCAGCTCTAGTGGTCAAAATCCATATATGTCTATTCCTAGGGGTGACATTTTTTTTCTCAATCTCATTTTGCTCATCTGCAAAATGGGACTGGCAATACCTGTGGAGTCATTGAATTGTGTGTGTGTGTGTGTGTGTGTGTGTGTGTGTGTGTGTGTGTGTGTGTGTGGTGTATGTGTGGTGTGTGTGAAAGAGACAGAGACAGAGAGAGGAGAGAAATGTTCTCAATAGATTCAATAATCCAGCCCTTCCCACCCCTATGGGATCATACTTATCTTGTGACTATTACCAAAAAGTAAGTATAATTAAAAAGTAACTTATCCCACCTTGAAATTATTTAGAGAATTATAGTTTGGATGGTTATCAGGGAAGCCACATAGTACTTTGGAAAATTTAGAAATATTAAGAGTTTAGAGATCTAGATGGGGATCAGCTGCCTAACCAATTAGGTAAGCAATAGTCGTTTATCTCACACAGATGTAGCACATCCATTATAGATCAAGTTCTTTGATAGGAAGGACACAATAGAAATTCCTTGACGGAAGGGATTTGGGGTGTTCAATGAATTGCTATAGCTTAGCAAATAGTAAGAACAATCAGACATCTACATTTACCTGAGTGTTTAAGAGCTTTAAGTTTAAGTTGTAGATCTGAATTATTGTAGACCTCAATCTTCTTATCTATGAAATGGCATCCAGGCTCCTTTTCTGCTCTAAGACTGTAATTTTACAGTCACTGACAGAGTAAAAGAGATAGAAACCTGTATATATAAATCAGAGTAGGAACAATTAAATTGCCCGTATAGCTCATATAATTTTTTATTATGTTGGTGGAACTAGGCTGCCATTAATAGTCCACGTAGTAATAGATTTTTACAGATCAGTAGACTCACTGAACATTCAACATCCATTTATGTCCACCTTCCGTGTGCCAAGCCCTGAAAAGTGGTGAACAAAGTCGATCCAGACTTTGCCTTCCCAGGACATCTAGTTCATCGTCTCTTTTATTTCCTGCACCCAATGGCATAAAATGAGAGATGGCTTAGCAGGGATTCAGCCTGCAGTTTGTAACCATGGTACAGAATGAATTAAACTAATCTATGCTCAAGTTAGTCCCATTCCCCTGAATGTTACCAAAAGACAGCGGTTTGCAAAAGGTGAATTAATACTGGAATAATTTCTTCTTGACAACTACAGTTGTCTGAGATAAACAAAATAGATGAAAGTCATCCAGTGGAGCATCAGCAACCTGACCAAGTAGGGAGAAAGTATGCAGGCAAGCGGAGAAGGAAAAAGAGAAGTAAATAAAACCACACCGAGGTAGAATCACCAGGGCAGTGAGAGAGCAGGGGTGACATAAGTCACGTTGACAGCCTACTTGGATGGAGCCTAATCCAGAAGAATGTCTTTGCAAGCAATGGGTTTAAATCCCATGGGTTGTTGGTGAATGTTTAGTTGTATTTCCTGGTGTCTGGTGATACCCACTTACGTACATCCCAGGAAGATATTCATCACTATGTATATAAGCCTTTCCATAATTTATCAGTCTCCCTTTATTTTATAGATGGTATTTCTTTATGTGTTTAGAAACACCATCTCATAACTGTCCCTCCTGGTTATGTTACTATTTATTTAATTTTGTCACATGATAATAATTGTTAAAAGTGTTCTTTAAAACACTTTTTTTTCTAATTTTGAAACACGATTCCACTTTTCTGTTTCTACATATTTTCCATTTCTAGAGTAATAATTATTGAGTCAATAGCATTTAATCTTTAGAGATTTTTCCCTTGAAAGATATTAACAGAAATTCTTTAACCTGAGACATCAGTATTAATAATAATATTACTCTTGTTTTTGTTATGCTAACATGTGGTGTGTATTTTTAATTTCTTTAATAAGTTTAAGTTTTTCAACTATTTTGTCTGAAAAGACACTGTTTTGGCAGATGTTTATATACAAAAATAAAGTCACATTTCTCTGAAACATTAGCACTTTTATAGTGCAACTCAAAATGTTTTTGTATGTATGGTTGAAAAAGCAATATAGTGCAAGTGCCTATTTGCATGCGTAGCTGCTAATTAATGTTTCCTGAGACGGAGAGGACTGTGCAAATGTGTACATATTGACATGTATTTAGTATAGGCAAACCTGTGTAAATAAATCTATTTAGCCATATGTTAAACAGTCAATACATATCGGCCCCCAAATACTAAAAAAGAAAACCCAAAATGCCCTGTTACCACTTTACAAAGTATTTCAAGGACCTCAAAACACAGGTTCTTCTTTACCCCTGGGTCATTAAACTTGAAGACCACATACACATACAGGACCGTGTATCCATATTGTCCTCATAGAACTTCCACTGAGCCATTATAAAATCTGCAAGAAAAACGTTTAGAAATACAATTTTTCCTGTCTTGCAGGATTTTTTTGAAAAGGGGACTTTTAAATGTACAACGTATACATCACAAAAATGAGCAAATTTGCTACTCAAGTTTGGAAAAACTTGATTTTGAATCGAGTTTTATTCTTCAATTTGAAAATAAAGTCTTCTGATTTATTATTTAACTTTAGAAGTAATAAAAGAAAACTATTTTTAGAGATCCTCACATCATTTGGGAGGAGAAATGCATAACTTAGATTTCATCACGGATTTGTCCCACACGCTAGCTCTTTCAATGATTTCTACTTCAGGGAGCTGCCAATTGCCTTAGCATAAGAAAATCCTTATACACTAATGAATATTATTAAGACTTTGAATTATTAATGATCCGAATGCTAAAAATAAAAACCGGTTTTTGTTGTTCTGGTTAATGTTACTACTTGGTTTCAGAACGTGAACAAGGAAGGGTTATATTCACTGCTTAGGAAAGATGTCGTAATGTTAACAGGCAACAAAAAATAAGCAGAACCACTCAACTTTTTTTTCCAACTTTTCTATCAAGGAGCATGATCTTCAAACTGGAAAGGTTAGAACAAACATTGTTAAGAGGGACTTGAATTCCAGAATAGATGAAGAGATAGTAGAAAAGTACCTAGCACTTCAAATGAGTTCAAGTCTCCTTATGAATAGCATCCCATGGTGCTGAAAGAATTTGCAGATGCAGTGATGAAACCAGTGTCAGTAATCTTGAAGAAATCATGGACAACAGGAGAGGTGCCAGACTAAAGAAGTGAAAACATCCCAATTCCCCAAAAGGGGTAAAAGCAAATTGCATCAACTACATGATAGTCAACTTGTTGTCAGCCCCCAGTCAAAATTAAGATTAGGTTATCAGATAGATGGTTTATAAGAAAGTAGGGGGGGAAATGCAGTAATTACTAGAAGTCTTCATGGGTAGCCTACAAATGAATACGGCAGTCCCCCCTTATCCGGGGGATACATTCCAGGACACCTGGTGGATGCCTGAAACTGCAGATACCAAACCCTATATATACCATGTTTTTTCCCTATACATACATACCTCTGATAAAATTTAAGTTATATATTAGGTGCGGTAAGAGATTAACAACAATAACTAATAATAAAAGAGAACAAGTGGGACAACATACTGTAATAAAGGTTATGTGAATGTGGTGTCTCCCTCTCAAAATATCTTACTGTCTGTACTTCCCCTTCTTGTGACGATGTGAGACAGTAAGATGTCTGTGTGATGAGATTAAGTGAGGGGAATGACGTAGGTATTGTGACATAGCGTTAGGCAACTCTTGACCTTCTGACAAGAAGTCAGAAGGAGGATCATCTGCTTCCAGAGAGCGGGGGTAACTGAAACTCTGGAAAGCAAAACCACAGATAAGGGGGGACAACTCCTTTGCCAAACTCACCTCATTTCTAAATTTCATTACAAACCACTATTAACTAAAATGGTTGTCAAAAACCATCATGTCAACACAAAGTAGTATGGTATTTTAGGTGATAAATTTATTTACTAGTTCAAGACACATGAAAATTTATCAAGAGCCATGTCAAAAGGACTTGTGGTTTTTAATTGCCAACATGCTCAACGTTGTATGACAGTTGTAGGATAGCTGTGCTAAAATGGCGGCAGCAGGGTGGGGTCTATTACTTTCAGGTGAAGGAACATGGTGTTAACCGCTGCGCCTACAACTCATTAGAGCTCCTCTTGACACTTCCGGTTTCCAATTTTGGGGCACTAACATTTGGAGGGTAGTGTCAAACTGAAGTCTGTGCAAACAAGAGTGGAAAGACCAATGAAGGAAGGGCATTTCGATCACAGTGACAAACCCTTGAGGGACTTAAAACCAAACGACTAAAAGAGTCGTTTTCAATGATCTTAGGAGAAGTCTATGGTAATAGATTGGAGAAGATTCAGAGTCTGTAGGCAGGAACAATTGGTGGATGTTGCAGGAAACCAGCGAAGAGGTTTCTTTCAATTAGAAATACCAAAAATGAATCTGCCTATCTTAGGAAGCAATCATTTTCCTGTCTCTGGGAGTGTTCACATAGAGACTGAATAGAACAAAGGAATTTCTACATTGCTTGGGCAATTGGTCAAGTTTTTAAATCCCTTTCAATTCTACAATTATTTGACTCTAAGTATATCTAATTACCACTTAGTATTCTTTGGATAGCACCCCTACAAAAAAAGAAGGAAGGAAGGAAGGAAGGAAGGAAGGAAGGAAGGAAGGAAGGAAGGAAGGAAGGAAGGAAGGAAGGAAGGAAGGAAGAAGGAAGGAAGGAAGGAAGAAGGAAGGAAGGAAGGAAGGAAGAAAAAAAAGAAGAAAGAAAGAAAGAAAGAAAGAAAGAAAGAAAGAAAGAAAGAAAGAAAGACAGACAAAATATCTTGAACAGTCTCTAAATATTTAGAAAAGGTTTATTGAATATAGTAGTTTTCATTGTCATGAAGAAATGCATTCAGATGTCATCATACAATAAATCCCAGAAAAAGCTTTGTTTTAGCTTTCTTCTTTGGCATAGGAACAACATTTATGTCATCTTAATGATGAATATATATTTTGCCATTTTATCTGATTTGTTGTTATAAAAGAAACATGTTTAAATTGTATACTTACACAAGCTCAGCATCATTTTCTCTTTACTGATTTAGTTATAGATTGCAAGACTCAGAAGTGAGCAATTGGTTGATGATTCTCAGCCTTTTGTGCTAAAAATTTATAACCCAGAAGTAAAAACCCCCAACCAGAGAAGACTGACTTTACCCACAGCTCCAAACAGTATGGAAATAATTTGATAATAAGAAAAATATAACCCTACTTATTCTCAGTATCCATGAGCTACTCAAATTCAGCCTATGTACTAAAACATTTCTTCACAAGTGGCATACCTATAAAATTGGGGGATTCCTAACTGAGGAAATTTGCATGTCAGTTAAAGATGAAAACTTTGAAATGTATATTCAAATCAATGAACCATATGCAAAAAAAAAGGAACAGTCTCTAAGAGGGAGCACTCCCTTGATGGAATGCTAGTACCTCAGTGCATATTTCAGAGGGAATGGGGAATTTCAAGATTTGGAGGAAAATTAATTTACTAGTTTAAGAAAGATGTGAGTGTTTTCCTTTGAAATCAAAGAGAAATCAATTCTATTGTGTGTTACTAATCTTGCTCACTACACCATAAGTATTTAATAAACTTGACTATGGACTGATAGCATCAAGGAATATTTTTGAAGATATGCCGAATATAAGTGATTTAGCTAACATGACTTTACATATTCATTATATAAATTTCAATGCTTGCTAAAGTTGTGGAGAGATAATTTAATCATCATAATGGAGTGCTTATAGGATTACACTAGGGAAAGTTACTGTATGTAGTTGGATTAAAAAAATAATGTTGCACAGCAAACTTTGTGTATAATACATCTCATAATAACAAGGATTCAGATATGCCAAAGGCCAAATCAAGACCTAACTACCCAGTCCAATATCCAGGCCTATAGGGACTATATTTGGAAAAAATAATAGATAAAAAAATAAAAACCTGAATGTCCCTCTTTAGGCTTTCTTGTAGGTATTACTTTTGGAATCCTATATCCAACATTGTAAAGGATTTCATGGTATTTAAAAAATGAGAAGTTACTGAAGATATAATTCCACAATTAATCAAACAAATATGAGCAGGAAAAAAAACATAAGGTCTAAAGACTTAGAAAACACGGCATAATAACATAAGAGCAAATTAGTTTTAGAAAAAGACATAGCATTGCTCAGAAGAATGCTAAATAAAATAAAACACAAGGTAATACATTCATATTTCAAGAGAGCATTAATTTTCCTTCCCAAATAACACTTGCTGAATTAGTTAAGCATCAAAAAAAAAAAAATTATATGGAAGAAAAAGAGGCCAAAATACAAAGAACATGCTCAGTGACAGTGTATTTTGTTATATAAAGGTATTTAAAGGGATTACAAGTATATTTTCCTTTTGCTTCCTAAAGATTGGAGAAGGGCATCTGTATTAATGGAGTTTGCAGATGGATGCCAACATTAAATTAAATTGTCAACACTGAGAAATATGTTAAAATGTGAGGACTCCTAAAGAACTGTAAATGGTTACAGAAATAATGATATAAATTAAGCAAGTGTAAAGCAAAATATCTGCGGAAAATAATTGAAAATATAATATACTGTGGTGAACCTGAAAGATAATTAAGAATTGTCATAGATCAGTGGTTCCCTTCCTTGGGTCATGACCTAGATTAAGGTTGCTGAGGGCCTACAGAGGGTCAAGAAGGATCCTGGGGTGGGGGTTGGGGGGGTGTCTCTGACCTCCTGGATAAACACAGAAGGAGAAGGAGTTGTCTTTTGGTTTTCTGTCCCTCTCCACCCCCGAGAAAGAGGAAACAGTAGGAAGGAGAGGTAGGGTAGTGAGAAGTCTTTCTCTAGGCCACAGCAGGAGGGCTGTAACCAGTATTTACAGATCAACGTGACCCAGATACCTTTACAGCTGTCATCACTACAATCCTCACTGCCTACCTGGGATTCGGGGGAGCTAATGGTTCATGAAATGTATTGCAATAAATCTTGTTCTGTATTAATTTCAATAAAGCAAATAGGTGGAACTCTTTAAGGAACTCTTTCAGTCTGGCCAGCGAAGCCATAATGATGACCGATTTATAGCTTTTGTAAGAGAAAATTGAGTAGCAGGGTAGTTGATATTAGAAGTTGGTGGGAAATAGTTGGTTCACAAAGGAAAGTACTGAGGTCCAAAAAGGAAACAGTGTTCTCTCTCTCTCTCTCTCTTTTTTTTTTTTCTGGGATCCAAATAAGGAAATTTGGGGCAATTTTGATTTTTCTGAATGAGAGCCAAGAACAACTAAAATAATGAAGAAGCTCCAAGGATACAGTGGAGGAGAAAAAAAATGTGTCATTTAAGCCGCAGAAAGAGGAGCCTGCAAACAAATTAATGTGGTAGGCAGCTCAGGTGATGATAAAAATAACATGGTATTAACATAGAAACTAAGTGACATAGAAACTAAAAATTTAGCTTGAATATGGACAACTATTTCCAACAGATGGGCATCTAAACATCTAAGCTTGCATACAGGCTTTTAAATGATCAGCAAAACATTAATTTCTTCATAAGTCGAAGTTTAATGTGATACTGAGACAGAAACCAGGTACTATACTTCCAGAAGCGAACCACATCATCAGTTGGCGTTTCTCGAATAGCTAAGATGTCTGTTCCATTTACAGATAATTTCAAGCAGATAATTTTCAGCTCTGACGTTTCATTTTATGTGTACATTGCCAACTCATAGACCCTCTTAGGGGTTCACACACTGTCATCAGGGTTGCGCTGCTCAACGCCCTTTTCCTAGAACAATAAAAACCCTCCATACTTTTTCAACTTGTCACGTTTTCATTGCATTATAGAATTTAAAGAAGCTTTGAAGATGAAAAAGACTGTACACAATGCTTAAGTGTTACTATTATTATGATGATGATGATATGGTCTATAAGATGTACAAGGGCATTTTGGGATGAATGTATTATGAGTCACAAAGTTGCAACTGAAGACAGCTGTTTGATTGCTACTTGAGAGAGTAGAGTTGAACAAGCCTGAATATGGATGATCTCATTTGGCTTTATAAAAAATCTAAACAGAACACAGGCAGTTAGTTGGATAATATATCTCCAAGGAAAAGAAGACTTAGTGTAATTCATCTCTCGCTGCAGTATATTTCATACTCTTGCTTACAAACTTCAGATAGGATTTCTGTTTCCAAAAGGTCAGATTATCTTTAGCATGGTGACCTCACTCTTTGGTCACAACATGTAAGCCTGCTTATTATTATTGTTTTTATTTAACTTTTTTTTATTGCTTTCTTAATTTCTTTGTACTTCCCTCCGCTATATTATAATTCTTGCATGATTGATATTTTCCTTGACCATTTTCTCCTCCTTTGGGAATGAAGAAAAAATTACTTAGAACATTGGCTCGTATTTGTGAGCTCCCGTGCTACTGTAAAGTATGGAGGGAAAATATGAATTCAAAACCTACAACCCAAGTGATGCAAAATGCAAAGAAATAAAAAGTTAAATAATTATATAAGATGAAATAACAAGAAATGCCAAGAATACCATGTGGTCAATTACCAAATGAGTCAAATAGACCAAAAGGACTACAGATTTAGGCGGAGAAACACTCACTTTGTGTTAACCTGGATTGCAAACGTTGTAACAAAGAAATAGGACTTTTCCAAAGTCATATTGATAGGAAGGACCAGGATGACATTTAAACTGAAGGAATGCTGTGAGAAAAGTCACACAGGTGGAAAGGAAAAGGGTTTTTTTCATGGAATGATATGATTAGCATAAAGAGCCCCTGAGGAATTCTGGGAAAAGGGATGTAAAAGCTGCTGGGGAAAGATTTAGGCAGCTGTTGAATCTAGATGAAGAAGATGAAACTTCATTCTGAAAACCTAGGATAACAAATATAATGTATCACATACAGTTTATTGATTGGTCTACAGACAGACTGATTTATAGAGGATATCCTAAAATTTGTGTTAACAAAGATCATGAATTGACTCTGGAGGGATTTTCAAGGTTCGGTGGAAAGAGCCCTATGCATGTGGGCAAGAATGTAATGCGGATATGCATGTAGAATGCCCGCTGTTTACCATCTATGAGTTAAGCAATATGGAGTCACTGAAGATTTTGATATGGAAGAATAACTACACTAAACTGTTTTTAAAATATTTCTTTAATAAAGACACAAATGTAGATTAGAGAAGGAAGACAGTAGTGCAAACCAATCAGGCATGAGATGGAGGTCTTAATTGGGAAAATAGTCATAGGGAAGGAAAAAATGATGGAAATAAATAACACAACAAAGGGAAAAAAATCAATAAAGCCCTAATGACCGTTGTGCGTATGGGATATGGGTAAGAATGAATCAAAGATGAATACACAGTTTTGAGCTCTGATGACTGAGAGGCTTTGTCTCATAACTTCTAAATGTACTTTGTCATTGAATATGCTTGTCAACCTTGTGAAATCTGGATCTGTAGTATTTGAGTCACTGAGTATATGGACAGTCTACCCTAAGTAATACTCCAAAATGAAGTGGAGAAAATGGAGAACATTTGGTTAGAACATTCTCACCTCTGAAATTTCTTTATGGGCACCTTGCTAACTTGTAGACCCTTTCAGAGGTTTGCACACCGTCATTAGGGTTGCACTGTTCAACACCCTTTTGAAGAAAAGAAAACCATGTCCAAGAGAGAATTAAGTGATTCGTTGTCATTGTTGATAGTATTTGACTGATTTTTTTTTAAATGGATACATGATTTTCAGTGGTTTATACTGTGTAAGTAAAGGGTGAATACATTATACTATCTTGACCAAATGTATTACCAAGGGTGGAGTATGTAATTCCCTAAAAGGCAGAGACCACATATACTTTGATAACAATGTAAGGGTGGAAGCTCCGTGGGGATCTTGTCCAAATTAAGGTTTCCACTGAAAAGGAAACTGTTTATTTAATTTTTGTGTATAAGTAGTTGGATGTACAAGGTGAAAATGAGGTCTTTTATGATCAGATCAAACAGTCTTGAAAATAGAGCCTGTCAAGTCAGTAAGTTTTCTTGCTGGGGTATGATTCTTTGGCTAAGTTAGGCACCAAAATACAACATTTAGGAAGACTATCAATAAAATTCGTCAAAAAAAGCATTCACCAAAAACAGCAATGAAACTAATCCTCCTTCCACAGAATTTATCATTGACTGTATCTCATATGTAGCTTATCTCAAGTAAGGACACCTGGGGTACAAAAGGACAAAATTACTAGTAATTTAATATTGATTTCCCTACAGAAATATTTATCAAAGAGGTGGGCACATGTTCCGATGGTATATTGAAATTTATTTCATTTGTGAGAATTTGTTTTAGGAGCAGTTGTGAGGAAAGCTATTTTTTCTTAATTCACATTTTTGTTTTAATTTGCTAACTTTTTAAAAGATATCTGCTAAATGTTGGGGATAGAGCTATACTACAGGATATATAGCTTAAAAGTCAAATCCTGAAGGAGATAACCTACTTCTCCAAATGCTTAACATATCTAAGAATGGCTTGAACTCATATGACATAATCTAACCTAGAAATGGGTAAGGAAAATATCCTAGCACCAGAACTAAATTTGGTTCTGTTATTTCTTTTTTTCAAATGAAGAAACTGTGTGAACTTGAGAAGTTACTAAATTTCTCTGGATTTTCATTTCCTTAGCTGTGAAGTGAAGAGGTCAGACTAGATGCTCTCTCACAGAACTAAATTTGATGAGGCTTTATCAGGTGGAATCTGTGTAGGTAATCAAGTAGGCTGAAGAGAAACCCATGAACTTTGATTTTGAACCTTATCAACACAAGAAAGTCTGGAGCTACAAGAAAGGCTGGCTGCTTTCTTTGTGCTCCTGCATTTCTCCACTGACTGAAATACATAGAAGAAAAGATCTGAGAGGAATAGTAAATGCCAACTTGATTACAGAGCCCTGGCGATCCTGAAGGACCGAGGTGAGCTGCCTCAGAAGGTTTGAAATTATATATCCCTGCCCATTTCCTCCACGTGTCTTCAAAAAAGAATTAGTTTCCATGGGTACTTCCATGCCATGCTGGTAAAGATATAATCAGTGCCTTATTTCTGGAGATGATTTGGGCAATACCTGTCAGGATGTAAAATGTATATACCTGTCTTTCAGTAATCCCCCTTCTAATAATTTGACCTATGGAGATAATCAAGTGTGAAAAGCTCTACACTCAAGAATGTTCATGACATTCCTTGCAACTGTGAAAAACTGGAAACAGTATAAAGCGTAACAGATGGACACTGCACGGCCATTAAAAATAATGGTGTAAATGGAATGGAAAGATGTGGACAACAGCATCTTATCAATTATAAAAAGGACTCTTTTTTTTTACTATTCATAGTTTATTTAAAAATCTAAGCAAAAAAAAAAAAAAAAAGAAGAAGAAACAAAAACAGTTCACCATTTCTCCCACCTCCTACCTCTGCCTCTGGCAACCATCAGTTTGTTCTCCGTGCCTTCTTGTTGTTGTTTTAGATTTTACATAGAAGACAGAACATACGATATTTTTTTGTCTGACTTATTTCAGTTAACATAATTCCCTCAAGTTCCATCCATGTTGTCACAAATGGCAAGATTTCATTCATTTTTATAGCTGAATAATATTCCATTGTATATATGTAGCACAATTTCTTTATCCATTCATCACTATGTTGGCTATTGTAAATAATGCTGCAGTGAACATGGGGGTGCATATATCTTTTCGAGTTGGTGTTTTCATTTTCTTCTGATAAATACCTAAAAATGGAATTGCTGGATCATATAGTACTTCTATATTTAAATTTTTTAGGAACCTTCATACTGCTTTCCACAATGGCTGTACCAACTTACATTCTCAACAACAGGGCACCAAGTTTCCCTTTTCTCCACATCCTCACCAACACTTGTTACTTCTTATCTTTTTGATAAAAGCCATTCCAACAGGTGTGAGGTGATGTCTCATTGTGCTTTTGATTTGCATTTCACTGATGATTAATGATGTTGAGCATCTTTTCATGTGTCTGTTGGCCATCTCTATGTCTTCTTTGGAAAATGTCTATATAGATCTCCTGCCCATTTTTAAATTGGATTGTTTTTGCAGTTGAGTTGTATGAGTTCTTTATATATTTTGAACAATAATACCTTATCAGATATATGATTTGCAAATATTTTCTCCCATTCAGTAGGTCGCCTTTTCATTTTGTTGATGGTTGTCTTTGCTGTGCAGAAGCTTTTTAGTTTGATGTAGTCCCACTTGTTTGTTTTTGCTTTTGTTGCTTTTGCTTTTGGTGTCAGATTCAAAATATCACCAAAACCTATGTCAAGGAGCTTACTGCCTATGTTTTTCTCTAGAGTTTTATACTTTCAGATCTTTTGTTCAAGTCTTAATCCATTTTGAGGGTTTTTTTTTTCATTAGAGATTAATTTTGTGCATGGTGCATGTGGTTCAGTTTCATTCTTTTGCACATAACTGTCCAATTTTTCTTTTCTTTTTTTTTTTTTTTAGAGATTTTATTTATTTATTTGACAGAGAGAGACACAGTGAGAGAGGGAACGCAAGCAGGGAGAGTGAGAGAGGGAGAAGCAGACATCCTGCGGAGCAGGAACCCCGATGCGGGGCTCTATCTCAGGACTCTGGGATCATGACCTGAGCTGAAGGCAGACGCTTAATGACTGAGCCACCCAGGCGCCCCAACTGTCCAATTTTTCTAACACCATTTATTGAAGAGATTGATTGTCCTTTTCTGTGTATATTCTTGTCTCCTTTGTCGTAAATTAGTTGACCATATATATGTGTGTTTATTTCTAGGCTCTCTATTATGTTCCATTGATGCATTTGTCTCTTTTTATGCCAATACCACATTGTTTTAATGACTATAGCTTTGTAATATAGCTTGAAATCAGGGAGTGTGTTACCTCCAACTTTGCTCTTTTTTTCTTAAGATTGCTTTGGCTATTTGGGGTTATTACGGTTCCATACAAATTTTTGGATTGTGTGTTCTATTTTTGTGAAAGTGTCATTGGAATTTTGATAGGGATTGCATTGAATTTGTAGATTGCTTTGGGTAGTGTAGACATTTTTAATAATATTAATTCTTCCAATCTATGAGCACAGAATATTTTTTTCATTTATTTGTGTCTGATTTCTTTCATTAACGGCTAGACACCAACATGCTTTACATACCATTTATTTATTTTTATTTTTTTTTAAGATTTTATTTATTTATTTGACAGACAGAGACACAGCAAGAGAGGGAACACAAACAGGGGGAGTGGGAGAGGGAGAAGCAGGCTTCCCGCTGAGCAGGGAGCCCGATGCAGGGCTCAATCCCAGGTCTCTGAGATCATGACCTGAGCTGAAGGCAGACACTTAATGACTGAGCCACCCAGGCACCACATACATACCATTTATGGAAAAAAAGTGTGTGTGTGTGAGCGTGTGTGTGTGTGTATCTGAGTGTAAGTGCACTGATAGGGTTGCAGGTGTTTTTAAGTCATTTTTGAACCTTTCTATAGCACTTGAATTTTTAATTTTATTTTTTCTTTATTTTTAAAGATTTTATTTATTTGAGAGAGAGAGTGAGCAGGAGTGAGCGAGTGAGTACAAGCAGGGGAAGGGTAGAGGAAGAGGGGGAAGCTGACTCACCACTGAGCAGCAATCCCAATGTGGGGCTCAATGTGGGGCTTGATCCCAGACCCTGGGATCATGACCTGAGCCGAGGGTGGATGCTTAACTGACTGAACCACCCAGGCACCCCGCACTTGAATTTTTTAGAATCAATATGTATCAATATTTTAAAAACAGGAAAATGAATGTGGAATAATTTTGTCTCCCGATGAGCTGAAAGTGAACATAGAGCACCTGGGTAACAGTTATGCCAGTGGTGAGCATTCTTTTTGGATCATGGCTAAGTTGTGAAATATTAAAATTTGGAATGACTTTTTTTTAGAAACATCTTAATTATCAGGAATTACAATGTCTGAAACTGTGCTTAAGTATTTCTTTGTTATGTCATTATAGCCAAAGGATTTTCCTTTTTTCCTAGTTTATAATCCCTGAAATTATGTAACTATCATGTGGTTATACTTTATGATAATGTTGTTCTAACTTCGAACAGATTTTGTTATTAAGATTTTTTTAACTAGTATATTTTGTCTTTTCTTGACTGTTCTTGTGGGATACTTATTTTACTTGTTCAACATCCGAAGCCACTCTTTACTGTAGACATCTTTCTAGGGTGTAAAGGAAAACCTCCCTTGATGTAAGCTAATCATGTGAGATATTTGCTTTCCTTGAGCTAAGGCACAGCCTTTACCATCAGACGTTCCAGCACCAGGCTCTAACTAAGGAGCTATTGCTGTAAGAGGGAAGTGAGGAGGAATACTCTTTCTTTCTTGGTGGCGGAGACAGTGGTGATGGCTGCATGGGAAAGTTTCTGGGGCAGAAGGGCCAGCTCTTCAAATGTCAGATCTCGAACTCAAGAGGTGGCAGCAATGATTTCTTTATCAGTTTAGTTTAAAAACCAAAAAAAAAAAAAAAAAGCAAAAATACATAAACCCACATTGGGCACGCAGCCCAATGTGGGGCTTGAACTCACAGCCCTGAGCTGAGATTAAGAGTCTGAGCTTAACCCACTGAGCCACCCAGGCACCCCTTTATCAGTTTAGTAATAAAGATAGTTTGAGTTGTTGTTTTTGAAAACAAGCTTTGAGTTGGTTTTCCAGCTCTCCCCAGTGATTGTCTGAGCTACTGTGTGCACTTGTACTACATTTATTTTCTTCTGAATCATCCCGTCAGCTTGTGACTGGGGACTCTGCCTGATACACTCACACTTCTCTGCGTCCTCTTACCACACATACATTCATACCTGCATCTTTGCTTTTTCTGTGACACCGTGAAGGAAGTGTGCCCTTCTCTAGCCAAGAAGGAGGGTATGTTATTAATGCCATCTGTCACCATCTTATGTATTTGGCTTCTCACATTATGTCCTCTCTTATCCGCTTTGTCAATCACTCTCTTTTCACAGGATCGTTCCCTTCCACATGCATGTTCATCCATCTGCCATTTTTGAAAACATGTCTTGCCTTGCCCACACTTTCACGTACCTACATCTCCAGATCCTTAACTGCCATTCACCCCAAAAAGGTTATTTGTGCACATTGCTTCCTCTTTCTCACCTTCGACTCATTCCCCAGCTCTCCGCATTATGGTTTCAGTTCTCATCATTCCACTGGAACATATCGTGATAAGGTCTCCAAAAATCTAATTCCATAAAATCTAACTCAGGTAACTCAACCTCTTAGCTTCCCTTCTTTCTTGAAATAGTTTCCTTCCTCTTGGATTATTTGCACCCTGCTCTGGTTTTCCTCCTCTCACATATGTTGCTCCTTCCCAATCTCCTTTGTTGGTTGAGAAGAAATCTTTGCCTCTAATTGACCTCTCTAGTCTCAGTCTTAGGTTCTCAGCTTTTCTGTAATTTTTCCAGAAATGATGTGATCTATTTTTATGGCTGGAAATGTCACTTGTATACTGATGACAAGTGACAGTATACAAGTGACATTGTATCTTTCCTTCCCAGATCTCTTTACCATAAGTTCTAGACTTTACATCTCCACTTGAATGTCACACTCGCCCCACTAAAACCTGTTCCTTCCCTAATCTTTTTCATCCCAGTAAATGGCACCACCATCACCCTGTTTCTTCAAGTAAGTAACTTTGCATCTTCCTTTCTTCTTGTTTCTCACATGCAGTCCATCAGAAATACCACCAATTCTGCATGCAGATTATTCCTCATGTCTCCTCACTTCTTTTTACTTGCTAGGTTGCTACCCTAAACTCTTACCAAAATACTCTAATAGCCCTATAACCACTCCAATTCTTGGCTCTGTTGGCTTTTCCCTATAACACCATAAGTTCTATGACAGAAGGGTTCTTGTTGGTCTTGAATTTTTGCTCTTGTCCAAGTGCCTCATTCATAGTAGGTGTTCAGTAAATATTTGTTTAATGAAATCTTAATCGGTCCATCAGTCAATCCATCAATTGATTAGATTGAGCTGGCGGCAAGTTGAATACTAACTTGTCTGGAAAGCTGGAAAAAAAATCAGCAGACGGTGAAATGAATTGGATTGGGATGCTTTATAAATAAAATTAAAATCCCCATTATCAAGCTGCCAAGTAAAGAACTTGAATGATAAAACTGAATATTCAAAGTAGGTGGACTGAGAGGTACATTCATGTTAATGACATTGCAATTTATCTCATTTGCAATGGAAATTGCTCTTAAAATAATTCAATACAACCAACTTCTATTAATTAACTGGTTAACTTAACAAATAATTATTGAGCACCTATTATATAGCAGGTACTGTTATGAATGCAGGGAATAAAGTGGCAAGCAAAACAGAAAAAAACCTGCATTTGTGAAACATACAACTTAGTTAGGGAGAGAGACAAATCAGATAAATAAGTAAACCTATATCATATACAGATAAGTTTAGTGGATAAAAAATAGAGCAGGAAAGGAGGATGTAAAATGTGCATGAGGATTTAACATTTTAGGTTGAGTCTTCAGGATAGGTCTCACTGAGGAGCTGACTTTTAAGGAAATATTTGAATGAAGTGAGGGAGAGAGCTATGGGGTATTTATGGGAAAAGTATACCAGCGGGAACAGAAAATGCAAAGGCCTTGAGGAGGTGATATATTTTCATATTAGAAGAATATCAAGGAGGCCAGTGGCTGGAGTAGAGTGAACAAAGGTGAGGGTAATAAGAAATCCATTGAGAGGTAAAGGTGGGGGGGTGATAGGATTCTTCCTGAGTTATAGTGAGCGCTTTGGATTTAATGCAAAATGATATGAAAAGCCATTAGAGGATGTCGAGTAGGGGTGTGGTACATGATCTGGCTCAAGTTTTAACGGGATCACAGAATATATTTCACAATTGTTAGACTACAAAATTAGTTGAGGGATGCCAATATAAACCAGGTTCAAAATTATCATAATTACAGAACTTGTACAAATATGCATTATAGTCATGTACTTAAAGTATGGTAGTTATACGACTTTCTGATATTTTGGCCCAAACAGAAAAATAAAGAAAAACCCATTAAAGACGATTAAATAACACTCAAAAGCACTTACAATAATTATATTTCTTTACTTTAGAAAAATTATTTCTAAAAAGAAAAAAAACACTTGATAAACACAGTCTTTACATAATTGACTAATTTTTGGTGAGTGAAAAGATCATTATTTTTAACCTAGTGATTGCATATCATCACTAAGTATAAAATATAATACGAAATATCTTAATTATTTTTGGCAGGGGGCAATCCTAGGGCCAAGACTGCTTGGTTTTGCATCCTAGCTCTGTCACCCAGTAGCCATGTAATCTTGGGCAAGGAAATTCTTTCTCTGTGCCTCAGATTTCTCATCTCTAAAATGGGAAAAATGATAATGTGCCCTTCAAAGAGTTGTTTTAGGAGTACATGAGACAATAAGCAGAAAGGATTTAATTAACACAGTGCCTGTTAGAGTCAATGTCTTTTTTAATGATTATTATTGTCCTTATTATTATTATTATTTCAGTTGCTGATTTTCAGTTGTTGCATTTAAGTGAGAACAGTGAGATGAATAGATTTTTAAGGAACCTTTCAGGTCTAACTTTATATAACTTTATTTAGACTAGAGTAAAATAATGTTGTATTTTGCCTCGTCTCAAAGTTTTATTTTTTATAAGGAATATTTCACAGATAAATTGGAAAATATGTATCAGAAGGTAAAATTAATCCAAATATTTTACTAATTTACCAGACTTTTTAGATTTGGTACAATATCCAGGGTCTAGATCTCTTATGCTTTAGTGTCCTATTCACTGTTGCAGAATAACCTTGTTTTAATTTTTATTTATTTATTTATTTTAGATTTTATGTATTTATTTGACAGAGAGAGACAGCGAGAGCAGGAACACAAGCAGGGGGAGTGGGAGAGGGAGTAGCAGACTCCCCACTGAGCAGGGAGCCTGATGCGGGGCTGGATCCCAGGACCCGGGACCATGACCCGAGCGGAAGGCAGACGCTTAATGACTGAGCCACCCAGGCACCCCAGAATAACCTTGTTTTAATGTGTTGTGTTTATTGGTAAATATAAAATAGACATCACCAGAGCTACGTTGCATAGAGTGCAGTGAGTAATAATGAAACACGATGTAATAGCTCAATATTTAGTCACTATTAAAAATTGATAACAGAAAGATCATTTGAGTCTGTCTCCCTGGGTCTGCTTAGGCCAATAATCTTTAGATTTCAGAGTTAGTAGGCATGATATATGTAAACCTTGTGTGACCACTTGGGATAACCTTCGTTGTAAACCTTTTGCACTGGAACAGGTTTTAATGTTGTCCTTCATCATTTTGTGACTACCAGTGATTTTCTGTGAAATCTTCATACCTATGTGTGGGTTTGAATTCCTTGGTCATCTTCATATGGAGCTTTTCTAATACCAAAGAATTATCAATGTGTTAAGATTAATATTTTGCCTAATCCCTTTCTTATTTCAATAAGTTTTGAAGGATATTGTACAAAAAAAAAACTTCTATAAATACAATAGGAGTAATTTGTCAAATAAAGAACATATGTAGTTTAAGATTATTAAATAAAACTGCTAATTTATTTTTGTAAAGACTTCATTTATATATTTATTTATCTGAGAGAGAGAGAGAGCAAGCACAAGCAGGGGGAAGGGTAGAGGGAGAGAGAGAGAGAGAGAGAAGCGGACTCTCTGCTGAGCAGGGAGCCTGATGCAAGGCTTGATGCCAGGACCTGCAGATCATGACCTGAGCTGAAGACAGACGCTTACCAACTGAGCCACCTAGGTACCCCCAAAACTGCTCATTTAAACAAAGAATATCCCAGAGCTTGAGAGAGGAGAAGGTATTCAAAACACATTGGTGTTGTTCACAGCAGTTACTGGAATTTGTCTTTTGGATATGTTCATTGCATTTCCAAATCATTCCTGATATCTTTATGTCTTTGCCATTTGAGGGTGAACATGATGTTGAATATTGTTACAAATTACCCAGGGCCAAGTCTGGCAAGTAAGATGGGTCATCAATCTGTACGCTACCATTTTGGATGAAAAGCATGAAAATCTATTTGTTAGAAAGTATGAATATAAATTTTTAAAATTCCACAATAGCATAGTTCTAATACTAATTCACACGGCTTAAGCCATAAACAAAGAGAACTAGTGAATGCCGGGATTAGAGCTGATTTAGGGTGTGGTATTATTTAGAGACCCCAGCAATGTTGCAGAATCTGTCTGTCTAGGTCTAAGCTCTGTTTTCTCTACATTTGCTAAAATTTCTCTACATTTGCTAAAATTTTCTGTGGTGGCGAGACAGCTGCAAGAGCTCCAGCCTCACAGCTTCTCAAGACTGAGTGCTGGGTCAGGGCGCCTGGGTGGCTCAGTCGGTTAAGCAGCTGCCTTCAGCTCAGGTCATGATCCCAGAGTCCTGGGATCGAGCCCCACATCTGGCTCCCTGATCAGCAGAGAGCCTGCTTCTCCCTCTCCCTCTGCCTGCCACTCTGCCTACTTTTGCTATCTATCCGTCAAATAAATAAATAAAATCTTAAAAAAAAAAAAAAAAAAAGACTGAGTGCTGGGGAATAAAAGATTCAGATTTTCTCTCCATTTGTCTCCCGAGGTTTCCTTGGCTCCAACTCTGAATATGATGCTCTGATAAGCAAGACCAGAGTCAGATGCTTGCTTTTCTTGCAGTGAGTCATCTTGATGGATTAAGAACAGGGGCTTCTCTTCCTCCAGGGGGAAACCAGTGGGCTATTGCTAGGGAAGAGAGAATGGATGTGGGCAGCTAAAAACTAGCAAGTGTTTACCACAAGTGGACACACACAAACACACATATGTACTTCACAATTGCAAGTTTCAATGTCAAGTCAAAAACCATAGATTGGAGTCCCAGTTCTGCCACCAGAGTAAAGGTGTAGAGTAGTGACACTTTAGACCCTTGACCCAGTTAGTTCTATACCTGACTGCATATTTGACTTTGGCTATGTTATTGCATATGCTTCCATTTTCTTATCTACAAAATGGGAATTAGAGTGATACTTACTTCATAGAGTATTTGTTCAGATTAAATGAACTACTCTCTGTGAAATAGTTAGAACAGAGCCTGGCACATAGTAAGCCACTGTGATTACTTTGGTGTGTATTTAGACACTGCAGTCCTTCACTGCCTAGGTCTCTGTTTCTTTACTTGTAAAATTAGAGGAGCGGGCTGCATTTCAATAAAAAGCCAATGTTTTGTCATTCGATGCTTTCATAAGCATGTGGATGATTCTCATCTTCTAGGACAGTCTTTACCAAGATATCTTTGAAATGGGAGGCCAGAAGTGCATTATAAAGAGGCTAAATTTTACAATGATCTCAGTAGAAATTATATAACTTTCCTCTAATGATACGCTGAATGAAAAAAGAAACCCACTGCCCAAAATATAGTTAAGGAATATGTACTTGTTCGAGTAGTTTGTGGTGGAGTCATAAAACAGTCTTAATAAAGCAGAGTGACCCTAAGCTCTGACCTCTACTCTATCAATAGAATATCGTGCTGGCTATGTGATGAAACATGGAGCAAGATTTTAATTTTTGTGTAATGACATCATAAGTCACAGTATAATATCCTACTAAGGAGAGTATACTGCCTGGTAGGACAAATTATAGTTACCAAGTGTAAACAATGTTTGGACCATGATAACATATTCCTATGCAAATTATTCGGATGTACCCCACAGAATGGGTTGTTTCTAGGTGGCTACTTTACATTCATTTTCACTTTTATGGTCCAAAGGTAAAATTGCCTTTATTCACCTAGTATGAGATCAAGATGCAGTGGCATGTCTCTTTAAATAAAATAAAATTTGGTTTTAGGTACCTCAAAGTGGTCTTGAGATTTTACCTGTTAGAATCTAACATATAGCAACTGGAAACTCATGGCATTATTAAAACAGTATTTGCATTCTCTGTGTGCTTTTGTGTTTAGAAGAGATAATAGGAGGTGGTATGCTTTGATTATGTTTCCTTGTTTAAAGAGTTTAATATACATGTAAATATATGTGTATGTATTGTGCTGTGATATTCTGCATGACTAGTTATAGAATTGGATATGAGGAGTTCAGGGATCTTGCCCAGAACTGCTTTAAAAAAATATGTTAAAGAATATTGAAAAAAGAATATTGAGAAAAGGTTAGCTGGGACTGTCTAGAAACTTAGTTTAAGACTGTGAATAGTAGAAAGAGAGGGTAATTAGTATTTCACAAAACAGCAACCACAATGATCAGGTAGTGGTTCTCTGTAGCTGTTTGCCTTATGCCTTATCTACATCTTTGGGAAGGATGAATAAAATAGTTGGAAGTCTCAGATATTATTACCAATGCTCTCAATCTTGAACTTGTGAATTTCTTGGGGTTCAAGAAATTCCCCTTATTCCCAGGAGTCTTACCTTGTTTATCGTCCTGACTTAATTAGCTTTGAACTATGAGTGTCCGTGCTTCTCTTTCAGACAGAGCTATCTCCAGAGTCTAGACGAGAGCAAATTGGAGCAAGTGCCCAGGGCTCTGCTCTGCTGGGGAAACCCTGCAGCTGGGGCTGATACAGCAGATTTGTGCATGTTGTCTGGGGAGGATGGAGGAGGGGATGGGAGTTAATGCAGTAGAGCACGAAGATCGAAAACAATGAGCACGATTTATAGAGCACCCTCTACCCCAACTTCCGTCTACCCCATGGAAGGGCAGTAATCCCAGTGCCCTACACACTACAAATGACCATAAGTGACCTTCCATATCTGAACTACCTGTTAACTTTAATTCGTGCCTCCATGCATTCACCTGACAAACATTTATTGAGGTCTTGGTATCTTCACATTTGCATTGGATGATTTAATATTTGTCATAGTCAAAGGACCGCTCTCTTGTATCTTGGTGAATACAAGAATCACAAGGTGTGCTTACTACAATTACATTCTCCAGAGATGCACTTCAGTAGGTGAGGGCTACACATTTGTATTTTTAGAAAGTACCAAGATAGTTTAAGAAGCACTTAATTAGGTCATAAATTCCATAGGTGGGGAGCATGCCAGCTCATTTGCCACTGGGGTATCTAACACCGAACACAGTGTCTGGCACACGATAGTCGCTCAACATGTATTTGTTTAACTTTATATTGTAATAGACTATCGTGGGCTATGTTAGTACAAAGATGATTTTATCACAAGTCCTTCTATATCATTCAGAAGCTAGGCGGATAACACATGGCACACACAAAGAAGAATTTGAAGAGAGTTGAATGAAGAAGGATCATTTACAAAGTCGTGGGCAGGGGTGAGGGAGGAGAAAGAGATGGTGAAACATTCAGGGGCTACCAAGAGCCAGAAGCAGCTGCCTTTAGGCCTAAAATCCAAAGGGATAGGAAGCTTATTTCTGGAACCCTGCAAGTGTAGCCATGGTAGAGGGGCTGCCCGACAGGAGGGACTCAGGGGGATAAGTATCTGGTTGCCTTTTTTTTCCCCATTCCCTGAACTAATGGTGTCATTAGTCAAACCCCGCCAGAAACCAAATGGCAAGGGAGCCCAGGTGATGTAGTGTTTCTCCTCTCATGGCAGAAAGAGAATGTGGAGAGTAGCTTCCTTCCAGAAGCTGGTAGTCTACAGTCTTCTTTCTATGTGGTTGTCTAAACACCAGTCTTTTCCAGTTATCTAGATGCACCAAGGATAAATCAATTCTGTGAACACCAAGATGGAGTGTTAACCAAAGTTTTCATTTTCCAGATGATCACACACTCCTTGACACATACCCATGTATACACACAGGCACACTCACACACACACACACACTTCCATGGGATTCATAATATTATGAAACATGATCCCTGTGGGAACCTGGACATTTGGATCTATACCTTCAATTAAATATCACTTTAATGTTTGATGATTAAATCTGCAAAAATTAATAGACTTATACAAAATGATTGGATAGTTTAATGTTAAATAATATAGAGAAAGACACCATTAACGTTTGAAGAGATTGTTTATCTGCACCTCAGTCTTATAACTTTCCTAACTCACGCTCTGGCTTCTAAAACTACAAAAAATCCCTTCCCATCTAAAATTTCTCAGCTTTCAGCCTCATTTTCTATATCCCCACATTTTAATGCCTAGGATTTAGGTTAAAGATCATTTAATTTGCTATTTTTAGAGCAACATGGAATTATGAACCCAAACTTAATGATAATGAGGACAATATTTCAGAGGAGGACAAACGTCTTCTCTGATACGTTGCCAAAAATATGCTGCTGAGATGAAGACCACCCAGAAGCTTCAATTGGCACATGATGCATCAGCCCATATGTATTAAAGAAAAAATGAAGAGAAAGAAAGGAAGAAAAGGCCACATGGAACATTTGAAACTTGGGCTCAATAGTGTGTTTCTAAGTAAAATGTAACAAGGTTGTTCCAATCTCCAAATTCAGTTGAACAGCTGTTATTGAATATCTGCGACTTGATGGTCTTCTGCCCTCAAGAACCTTACAGTTTAGCAGGGGCGGGAGATGAAATCAACAAACAGCATTATACAAGTCACTCTGATGAATCCTCAGCTAGAGAGAGAGGCAAGTCCCATAGAAGCTTAGTTCCTGCATTGCTGATTCTGATTTGGAGTTTGGGGAAGGCATCACACAAAAGGCAGAACCTGAGTTTGACCTTAGAAAAAGAGAGGGTATTTTGCATGGAAAGTTGGTATGAAAGGCCCTTCAAAGCCTTCCAAGTGGAAGGTGGCTGTAAGTATAAAACAAGGCATTCTGAAATGGCAGATAGGTGTGGGGAATGTCTCAGTCAGTGCGTCAGGAGACTGGCCTGTGTGGAAGAAAAGAGTGAAGAATGAGACCAGAACAGTTGT
The DNA here is from genome assembly GCF_009762305.2 of Zalophus californianus. Classification (NCBI taxonomy): domain Eukaryota; kingdom Metazoa; phylum Chordata; class Mammalia; order Carnivora; family Otariidae; genus Zalophus; species Zalophus californianus. Next base: position 167,750,443 of record NC_045598.1, on the reverse strand, counting down.
TTGGGACTAGATTATGGGAGGACTTGAATGGCCGACAGCACTTTAGTGTTATTCTTTTGGCAGTTGGGAGTCATGGGATTTTTGTCCTGAGGAATAGAAAATGCAGAAGGGAGATGATCTGACCCAGAAGCTTCGTAGAATAATGAACAGAGGGCAAGAGAGTAAGGGTGAGAAGCTCAATGGGATGTCTTGCAAGAGATAATAACTTTTAAATTGTGAAGGGTCCATGTGGATGGAAAGAAAGGCAGTAGGAGTTACAAAAGCCTTTAGAAAATAAACAATGGGAGGACTTGGTAACTGATTGGATGTGGGGCCTGTGGGAGAGGGTATTACCAAAGATGTCAAATGTCTGAGGTTTCTGGTCTGGATGACTCATAACTTTAACAGAGATAGGGTTTGTCTATTTCCTTCCTCCTTCCATGTTGTCTCTCTTTATGGCCTCCTGTTCCTAAATTATGGTATTAGACATATTTCGTATCATTCAAATTCAGAAATTTGAATTTCTGGTGGAATATTTCAGTGTGAAAAATAGGCAAAATTGGGGGTTGGGCTTGGTTATAGACAACTGAGAGTTAACTGCATGGTTTGGAGAGTGGATGGGATGAAAAGACAATAGAGCAGAGGGTAGAAATATGAAGAACATTGGAAAAAGCTACTTTTCAGGGTCACATGGTGGATCTGGGTTAATTCAAATGTAAATGCTCTCTATTACTTAAGAGAATGGAGTGAGTCCAGTTACTTCCTATAGTGGTTTGGTTTGAATACATAGCATTGAGTGATCCTGTTGAATTCTCCTTTCAATCCAATGGATAGTATATGTTTGGACATTCATAAAACCTGCTGAAAAAGCAAAAATCATCATTATTATTCTGGGGCACCCTTGGCAGGGATTTCGTGTGCGCGCGCATGTGTATGTGTGAGTGTGTGTGTATGCACGCCTGTGTGTGTCTACACCTCAGAAATTTGTTTCCTCTTTTAATTAAATAAAGCCTATGTTTGTTGGCTTTTAGGGTGGGCTGCAAGGCCCATCTGTTTAACTAGGCAGTTGCCTGATATTGCAGGGGGGAGGTTTGGCAAGTGTAAGTGTGAATTTGAATACCAGATACAGGCTATTTAAAGCTGAATTTATCTTTAATAAATTCACCCAGAGGTGTTCAGCAATAGGTAGTTTGGAAAATGATCATAATTTGTGCAGAGAAGTCTTTTTTTTTTTTTTTTTTAAGATTGAGTGGTGTGTGATTGAGAGAAGAAATAGACTCAGGGAAGTTCATCTTTGATATGCTCCGTTCCTTCAGGTCTCACCACGAAGGAGGGCAGACTACTTCTACAATTGCTTTTGATATGCTGGAAGGCAAAATGGTCTTCCATTGTATATGATTTAGTACTAATTTGAGAGCAAATAATACATAAATATTTTCTTGATAGTATGTGTTATAGCAGTAGGCATTTAGGGCCAAGGGTTGTCAATCTTTGAGGTTTCTGAAAGGAAGAGCAATTTATGACGTGTTAGGGTAAACAGTTGGATTACATTTCTGAGATACGTGTTCCATCAGGTAAAATCATTGTGATTACAGGCACTGGAACTGTAAGTTAAGTTATGTGCTAAAAGGTTGAAAATGTAAAACAAGTATGCTTGTGCTTAACTACTAATCCCTCTTTGTATCTCTACTGAATAAACTACAAGAAAAGGGAAAAAAAGGATGTTTAAATAATAAAGCAGAAAAAGTGCGTTATGTAATTTTAATAAATAATAAGCATTAATACAGCTCAAGGTAGTGTTTCATCAGTGGTCTAGCCATAAGAGAATATTCCAGAACTCAAAGAATTACGAAAGATTATAAAGAAGTTATTTCAGTTGGAAGTTATTTCTTTTGTTTGCTTTTAAAAATTTCTCTTAATTTCTTCTTTATTTTGTGATGTATTCTATAAAGGCACAGGTTGTTATTTTAACATCCAGACTCCATTGTTCAGAAATGTATTGCAAATAAAAGCAAAAGAAGAGAATAGTTTTTAAGAGCTTTGCATATGCTTGACAGCAGAAGATAATAAATGTAAATAAATCTTTTAATATTTCCCCTAATTCAGTTTGTGCCATGCAAATGTCAGGGCTATACAAACAAATCAACAAACATTTGAAGGAAAACAATATACATAACTTATTTTATATATTAAAAACAACTGTCAAACAATTATGATCTCATGTATTAGTTGGTTGTTTTGAAATAGTCCTACTAGAATTAAAAAATGCTACGAGGGCCTTTGAGCTTAAACATATTGTGTCAATCAAGAGCATATGTAATATATCTAAAGCATGAGGTAAAAATTTTCTTCATAAATTATTTCATAAATAAATAATTTGCTTGAAAAAGTTTACAAAAATATTTGTGCTTTTATTAAGTTCTCTACAGATCTTTTGTGGTTAATGTAAATGGATTGATACAGACAGCATTTTGATCTGCTGTACTCTAACTTGAAATACAAAAAGTAACATGAAGAGATTCTTCAATTCTCAGGCAAGCTTTAGCAAAATTGAGTCCGTGAAACTTCATTCATTAAATTTTTAAGTGACCATGAATTTGTTGGCTTCAGTACCTGAAGGGTAACTTTATCCTTTCAATTAAAAGACATAATTCACCCTCAGACCTTTGGCTTTAACTTTTTATATAATATATAATTTTGGGTATACTTAATGGTCAAATTTTGTATTATTACAGGTGGAAAAACACCAGCCATCTCAAGGGTTTTGTGCTTGCAAAAGCAGGTAATTTAATTTTTTTGAACCGATTTAATCAATGATTGTTTCATGTGAGTAAATTTACACTCTTAACAACTGCCTGAGATTTGAGGGTGACGGAGAGGAAGATTACTTCCCCCTTTAAAATGCCATTTAAATCTTGGGGAGCAGAAGGAGATTAGGGGATAATCCTTGTGATATATTGTACTATTTAACTTTGCTGCTAAGATGCTGTAGCCTCAGATTTTATCAGTTAGATACCAGCTCCAGCAGTTTTAGGTGGTATTAACCCTTTAAGTACAAACGGTTTTACCATTGAGGTGCCTCTTTCAAAATTTATTTGATCTAATATTTTTAGTTAGTCATGGCTAAAGAATGTTTCACTCAGATCCTTTTTTCTCCCTGAATAAAAATGCCTCTCACTGTGCTGTGCATATTTCCATAAAACTTGGTAAGCTAATTTATGGCTTAAAAAAGAAAATAAAGGTCTATATTTAATATATGAATACTTTTTACAGTGGAAATTGGTGGTGGACAGTATTAAATGACTCTAGTGTGGAAATATGCAGGTGGTCATTAGTAGCTGACTATGAGATTTACTCAGGATTTTGATATTAATTTTCCTTGCAAGCAAGGCTATACATAAATCTAACTCTGTTCCCAAATTAATTTAAATTGATGATAACATATGAATAACTCCATGCATCTAAGGTTCATTGTCTTTTCATTCCTTTAGGGAATATATAGTTTGCCTCATTGTGAAATTGTATTTTGACCACTTTTTTACCTGACTGGTTTTTCTATTGCAAAAGAATTATTGCTTTTTTACTCATAGAGAGTGTATGGGACACACTACCAAAATCCTTCCGGAATAAAAGTGCTACAAAAAGGAATCCCGTATCTGCCTGACTAGGTATATTAAATAGAAATGAAGACCTTACAGAAAAAGGAGTAAGTTTCTAAAAGCACATGCTTATGTTTTAATTTTTTTTAAAGATTGGCTTTTTCACTTCTGATGTTTCAAAAATATATTCATCTTTTAAAAGATGCAAGAATCACTTAGTGGAAAATATTTTGGAGGAAATTACTTCATCTTCATTTCACAGATTCATGATTGTACCTCTAAAATTCTAATTTTAATCATTTTGTAGTTTGGAGAAGGAAGGATGCTTCTCCTTTTAGCACAAAATTACTTTAAACTGACTTTCACTGGAGGAAAAACATGCCACTTAAAGTCACCCAACTGAAGAAAATGAAGTCCAAACGCCCAAAAAATGTTTACTTAGTTTTTAACACCTACTATGCTTTGAATCCTGTCATGGGTCTCTTTTATGTATTGTTGATCTTTAGAAGTTAAAAAAATAAGAGGAAGAAGAAGAAGGAAAAAAAAAAAAAACCCGCTCAATTCAGTAACTTCATGTGGAGGGAATTTCACTTAACAATGAAGAGTATTTGGAGATGTGAAGTAGTAAAAAGAATGTCATGCTTTAATTCAGAGTTTCTTATCTGCTACTAAACCCCCAAAGATCAGCAGGTATTAATCTTGCAGCATTTGAATAATGTTCCCATTTTATCTATTTTGTAGTACCTCCTTTAAGCACCCATTGAGCTTGCTAGCTTCTCCCTAGCTCAGAAAACCATAGCAACCCCAGTCCGCACTTCTCCAACTCAGGATAGAGTTCAAGTTGTTCTCCTCAAGCCCTCTAGCCATCCAATGCATGGGAAACACTGACCACCGACTAGGTGTCCTAAGACTTCTTCCTGTCCTAGAAAAGGGACGGGGGAGGGGCCGCACACGCACGCACACAATTCCGCGTCGTTTAATGGGGAGGGAGAAGGGAAAGTAACATCCGAAAAGGTAAAAGCACTTTTAGAGTTCTTAAGATTGTTCATGATAGCATCTCCGGGTGCTCTGGGACCATCGGTTTGGCCGTCACGCACTGGCCCCCACCTGCCCCCCAGCACCCACAAGGTAGGTCCTCGTCTTTATCACATTATTCCTAAAGCTTTCGGTTTTTTCCTCCGTTTCCAGCCCGCACGTTCACACATGGGGGTGGGGAGGAGGAGGGGGGAGAGGCGGGGCGGGAAGGTAGCCGGGTCCCGGCACCGCGCAGCTCTCATTTGCGGCGCTCCGACTCGGGCGAAGTTCTCGCGCAGCCGGCACGCCGCGGCCGGGGCCGGTCCCGGCGGGCGGCGGCGGCGGCGGCGGGTGCTCGGAGCCGGGCGGGGCGGCGGCGGCGGCGGCGGCGGCGGCGGCGGCGGCGCGGGGACGCGCGCTGTCTCTTTAAGGGAGCTCGGTCTGGGGTGGCGCTTTCCTCCGCGAAGGCTCCTTTGATATTAATAGTGTTGGTGTCTTGAAACTGACGTAATGCGCGGAGACTGAGGTCCTGACAAGCGATAACATTTCTGATAAAGACCCGATCTCACTGCAATCTCAAGCGTCCTCTTTTTGGTGCTGCTCGTTTCTCCAGACCCCGCGTCCTCTCGATCGCTCTCTCGCCTTCCTATTTTTTTTTTTTTAAACAAAAAACAACACCCCCTCCCCTCTCCCACCCGGCACCGGGCACATCCTTGCTCTATTTCCTTTCTCTCTCTCTCTCTCTCTCTCTTTTTTTTATAAAGGGGGGGAGGGAAGGGAAAGGGGGGGAGGCAGGAAAGACCTTTTTCTCCCCCCCTCCCCCCCAATAATCCAAGATCAACTCTGCAAACAACAGAAGACGGTTCATGGCTCTGGCCGCCGCGCCACCATCTTTCGGGCTGCCGAGGGTGTTCTTGACGATTAATCAACAGGTAAGGAGGGGCCCGGGCGGGCCGCGGGGCCGGGGGCCGCGGGGGGTACGGGGGGCGCGGGCGCCCCTCGGCCGGGCCCGGGGCGCCGCGACGCGAGTGCTGCGCCCGCGCGTGTGTGCGCAAAATGTGGGCGATCGCGAGCGGGGAGCCCTGGGAATTAAAAGTGACTTTCTTTGAAAAAAAAAAAAAAAAAAGCAGAGGGAGAGTGCAGAAAGCCAAGCGCAGGCTTCTCGGGTTTCACATGCATTTTCTTTCTTCCTTTTTGCGCGTGTGATTTCTTTCTTTCTTTCTTCTCTTCTGCTCTCTTTCCCCCCCTTCCTCTCCTCCTTTTGGTGGGTCTGAGGCAACTGAGCCTTAGAAACGAGCGACTTCAAACTGCAGTAGCCCCTGGAGTCAGGAGGGTCAAGTTCAGCCGCCAGGGAGGAGGAAAAACAAATCCCCATTTGCCAAAAAAAGAAGTTTCAGGCCGGTGCCCCCTCCCCCTCGCAGCCCCACTCCCCCTCGCTGTCTCTTTCTGGCTGATTTTAATTCTCTCCTACCGGGCGCAGCGGAGGAGCTGGAGGTGGTTGGACCCGAGGGGCCGCCGCCGCCGCCGCCGCCGCCGCCGCTGCTGCTGCTGCAAGTTTTCTGGGGCTCCTGACAAGCGGGGAGCAGACTAGGCACCAGCATGCAGAGTAGTAAGTTGGGCCAACTTGGGAGGGTTGGGAGGGTCTCAGAGAGGGGCCTTCGTGTGGTCCCCAAAGTGGGAAAACCGTGCAGGACTGGCGTTGGCTTTGAAGAGTTTGCAAAGCCAGGCTTCAAACTTTTTGCCTTAAAGGCCCAGCTGGGCTGGAGAAGGAGGGTGTCGCATCCCCTGATGCACCCGCCTCTGCGCGGCTCAGGGCAGCTTGGCCGAGGGGGTCTGTGCCCTGTCCGTGCCATGTGGCAGGGCCTTGCAGCCCAGGCGCTTCCGTAGGGGCTGAGGAAGGGGCAGACTTCCTCTGCGGTGCGGATGATGCGCCATGTGTCGCGGGTCAGCGGACACTGGACGGTGATTAAATGCCTGACAGCGGTGGGACGTCCAGGGGGACGGGAGCTTCGCCTTCTGTCTAGTTCCTGTTTGGGTTCCAGAGAAACGCATCTTTGAAAGGCCAAGGCAAACATCGCTGTCCCTTCAAATAACTCCAGGATTATAGGACCCCGTGAATAATTTGAGGGTGAGACGGAGGTGGGAGCTGTTTGAAGTGCAAAGCTGTTTTTGTGGCTGGGAAAGCCTTTTTGTTAGTACCTGTGTGAGATGGTGGTGTTTCCCCCTTTCCCCAGGGAAGTCAGAAACCGTTTTATGGCCTTAAGACTCTAAAGCAATTTAAGTTTGAAGGCGAGAAGGACTGGTGGGTTGCAGAGGGAATCTTGGACTGATTAAATTTGAGGTCTTGCTTTACTTCCTCATATCTTTTTAGGCCTCAGAATTGATACTATTGAAAGTTTTTGAGTAAGAGCGATGGATTTTAATGATGAATCAAAATTATGATAGAATATTCCTCCTTATCCTATTTTGGAAAATCACGGCTAGAGTCTTAAGTGAGGTAAGTGAAGTGAGAAGCGTAGCGGAGAAGTGAAATCACAGAGAAGTTGGGCCGATTCATTGAACTTTTGTAGATTCATTGAACTTTTGTAAATGCACCAGGTGAACAGGGAAGGGTCTGAGAGGGAAAATAGGTATACAAAGGGATCTCCAGATAGGGCCGGGGAGAGAATTACAAAGAAATGATAACTCTAGGCCTGGTAGTTGGCTAAAATTTGATTGTTGAAAGCAAAAATACTATAGGAACCTCTAACCACTCTTCAAAGTCGTCCAGCTCTTAAGTTAAAAACCTATGGATCTCGCTGGCATCATGTTACTTTCCTGCTGGTTTTAGGAAAAGTTGATCATTTAGAAAAGGCTGCCAGAGTTAAAAATGCGAGGGGCAGCAAAGGAAAGTAATGCGGCGGCCAGTTCTTGACGTGGACAAAATGAGAATGAAAGTTTCTGAGCTCACTGTTGTCAAGTTTCTTACATGTTGCTCATTTGCTTAGGACGCTTTCTCAGATATTCTACCGGTTAATGTAAAAAAAGCAAACTCATTCTAAAATGGTGTGGGTTTTTTTTTTTCTTCCCCAAGTCTGCTAGGGTTGTGAGTAAATACAGGGTTTGTATGGGAAGATGAAGCGTTTCCTGTAAGTTGTGATGCTGACAGGACAGTCTGGAAATGATACCAAGATTTTGAGGATTTTTTTTTTTTACCTTTAAGTGAAAGTTTATTAATGACATGCTTAATCTTAACAAGTCAAACATATTGTTCTTAGAGCTTATCTCTCCTCAGACTTCATAACTTCCTTTTAAAGCTATACCCCTGGATGAAAATATTTCTAGATTCAGTTAAATAGGGCCACGAGCGTGCTCAAGTTGGACGATTATTTTTGAATATTAACAATGTGAAAATAAAACTCCTGACGGGGAGATAGAGTTCTAATGCCACATTATGACTTGATTTCTCTAAATGTGAAGCATTCTGAGACTTCATTAATACTCAGTTGGCAAAGTATTATTTGCCATGGGTGAGTGGATGTTTACGGCGTCCCAATATATCTATTATATGTTAGGATATATGTGTGTAGAATACTTTCCTACACGTAATAATCAAGTCTGACGCTCTCCAAGTAAATGGTGGAACATAGCAAGTTCCTTACAAAAAAAGTTTGTCACTCCTGTGAATTCTGGACGCTGTAGGGGAGTCTGCTGCTATTTAGATGTTGTCCTTTGTCTCTGAAAGGTAACATGAAAAGTAAGGAGAAAGGTGTCAGTAGTTGTGAGATCTGAGGTTGATTTTAGAGCTCAGCATTCTGATGATTAGTGTTTTAAATGATTTAATAAAATTTTTGCTTGAAAACAGGTTAGAATCTGTAATAGTGTGTTAGTCATAAGTGAGTTGCACATGCCTCTTCCATATTTTCAGTATTTTTACTTTTCTTTTAAGTCACATACTACTCCTGAGTTTACTCTGATTTCCAGAGTACAAGGGAATCTTCATTCATAAGGAAAACCTTCAAAACAGGGAAATGGATGCATCTGTGGAAAAGCTGCTTTTAAGATCTTAGTATTTCAATGATGTTTCTATTACTGTTATTATTTGATGTGTGTGCGCGTGTGTGCGTGTGTGTGTACAGAGAGAGAGAGAAATAAAGATCACAATTTGCTGTTAATGATCTGCACATTCCTATTAAGATATGCTAAAAGGTGTTAAGTTTTAATAAACTCTTTTCTTACCTTCTTTGTGGAAGTAAATAAGTGTTACTGACATTTTTAAAAAGACTGGTAGAAAATTGTTTTTGAGCTAGAACTTTATTTTGACTTTGAAATGAGCACAGATATCAATAACTGGCCTTTAAATTTTTTTTATAATGCATATAATATAGAAATTATTTTTTTACTTCACTACTTGGGTAGCAAACAATAATGTAATAACACTATGCTATTGTGTGTAAAATAGACTTTAAGAAAGTTATGGGCAGGTGTTTATAATTAATTTAAAGGGAAAATTATTGTTTTTGAAATAAGTGATGCACTTAAAATAAAATGACTGGTGCACATTAAAACGTATTCTTATTGAGATAGTCTCTGGTGTGTAAAATGAAGCCATTCATTCAGCAGACTGACAACTTTCCACTTGGTATTTGCCTTTGCTTAATTTAGTTTCTGCAGGACAGCTAGTGTGGTAGTCTGCATCTGTTTTTGGCAGGCACAGAAAACTATAAACTGAGACAGTTCGGTCCCAAATATCGCAGCTCACACGTTACAATCAATTTGATAAAAACAGGCAGGTTTTATGGACTTGCTTTCTGTTGTTCATCCTTGCTCAGGCTGTCAGGTAACAGGTTTCTCTCTCTCCCTGTTTTGCTGGTTATAACTACTAGGACCATGGATAACTAGTTCTGACTCCTGTTTACTCATTTATCCACCTTGTTTATTATTCATTGAAATTTGGGGGAAATTCAATGACAGCATATCTGGATGTGGTTTTACTTTATCTATGTGATAACTACAGCTTTTGGTATCATCGTACAGAAGGTAATGAATTCTTTGTTACTATAGTAGTTTTACAATTTATGGAATTGCAGGGTCCCCCACAGATAAAATATGAAGAAACTTAGAGCCTTTGCCAGGTAGAAATCTCATCTAATTCTCTGAAGTTCCTGGTGATTTTTAGGTATATGGGAGACTACCGCACTTTGCAGTTATTTCCACTGAAAAAAAACTAAGCAGAGTTTTTTAAATCACCAAAATTATTTGTCTTCCTCAAGCTTTAACCAGTGGCTTAAAGTAAATATGCGAAAATGCCAAGTGTTGTTTTGTACTACTGTTCGGTAGCGAACAGAGCTTTAGAGGGAATAACCACTTTTAAAAATTTATCCTCAAGTGTGAGTGGGTCTTAGGCTGTTTGTTTATTTGTATAGGATATTTGATTAGTTATATATGACCTTTATAAATACTGTCCTTAATGTTGCTCTTATGGTCACCTCTAGGGTTTTCCTATCACTTTGTGGTTTTCAGGTCCCTGGGAACTGAATTTGTTGGTCTTTGGTTTGGTTCTTTGATGGATATAATAATGTAGAACTGGATTTAGTTTAGAAAGAGATCTTTGGGCTTAAGGAGACCTCTTTCACTGAATTTGGGGAAGGATCGATGGATGAAAATTAGATGAATTGTTGTTAGTTTGAGAAGAAGGCTGACTGGTGGCTGAAGCTATAGTAGCTATTATAGTAGAAATGTCGACTTTTCGTCATCCCCCATCCCCCGCTTTTTTTTTCTCTAAGAGCACAAATCCAAGTAGCAAAAACAAAGATGAAATTATCTATGCACTTCAAATTTGAAGTATCATTGGGAATCATTTTCTGATTCGAAGCTATAACTGAAATACAAATAACATCAAAATGTCCCCCCCAAAGACATTGAGGGTACGCTTTTTGTTCCTAAGCATGTTTCATTAAAAATAAGAAAGAAAACTTTTAATTTTTAAAATGTTTCTAGCTCTTTAAAAACCTGCAGTAAATACTTTACAAGTGGCTAGACACCTTCCCTGGTGGTTTAGTTTATACAAGCAGGAAACTTTCTCTCCTACTCTTTCTCTCTTTCTTGTTTTCTTTAAACCAACTGACGTAATGCCAAACTTTGCTTTAAAAGAACAGACAGAAGTAATTGGTAGCTTTTAACTTTTAATAATGTTCTGGATTGGTTTTAGTGGCCAAAATGCCATTTTTAAAAAAAAAAAAAAAGTTCAAGTAAGAACGGGCTTGTGGCCTGAGGAAGAAAGGCTCTGTTGATGCAGTTATTTTTATTCTTGTTTTTCAATCTGTTATTAAAAATCTTTCCTGCTGAGCACTGCTGGATTTCTCCAATTGCTCTCTGTGATGGCTGGTGCATTTCAGGTTACCGTAACTTAAACAGTTTTTGGGTTTTGGGGAGAGTGGGCATTTGTGTTGCGTGATTTCTTTCTTAGTTGGAAAAAAAAAAACATTGTTTTTGTTTCAATTGAGATGAATTAATTAAGATTATCAATGGCGACAGGTCAATGAATGTGTTTATATTAAGAATGTTACACCTGTTAGCAAGAGCCTGAAATGTGGAAGTTTAATTGTGACATTAATCATTTTTATGTGCAGAGGAAGGAAAATAGATGAAACTTTACAAAAATATATTTTAAGATTGAAAGCGTTAATTTTAAGGGTCAGTTTGTTTCTACTGGTGGTTCTTTTATTCGCACAATTTTAGATGATAATTTTTTAACCCTATTTATCACGCAGTGTTTTTAGTTTCCTTTTTTTTTTTTAAATAGTCATTTTCTCTTTTCCTGATCTTACACAGGCAAACAGAACTTTCTACAGTTAAGAGACATCTTGGTGATGTTGATTGACATCAGGGCAACTTCAGAAGCTGGCAAGTAGGAAAATCTTTTCAGAGGGCAAAAATATTCGTGCCAGTTTTTCCTTCCTTGGGGAAAGACACTCCACCCAGAAACAGGGCCCTCCGCCCCATTTGGTGGGCCAGAACTGAGTATCGACGTTGCTGGTGTGAATTGTTCGTAAGGTTTAAATCTTATGGTTACTTGTCTTGGACTTGGCTTTTAACCCCAAATTTGTTTTGAGAGTTTTTGTTTTTCTTTTCATTGCACAGAGCGTATTTTAAAAATAATACATACTGAAATTAGGTATCACGGAGATACCTTAAAATGTCTTTTAAGGCTTTTACAATTATAAAAGTATTCCGCATATTCAGGGAAGTTGACATGTTCTCTGCATAGAAATTTGACAGTTTTGACTTACCTTATGTCTTCCTCAGTTTTTCTTGTGAGAGCTAAGACTTTAGTTCAAATCAGGGGCATTCTTTCTTTGCTAACTACTCCTTTACTTACGGATTTGTCAGGAAAAACTTTAGGAACTGAAGCTGTTAAGTTGTTTGCATCAAGCATGGTGAGAGTATCTTAGAGTCAGTTTTACTTTATTTTTCACAGAGTTTTCAAACATAAATTTAACGTTATGGGGTTTTCTGTCATTGCATTTTTATTTAATGAATGTCGATTTATTACTTCAAAACTGAGGGAACAGTGATAAAGTTTAGCAAGAAGGAAAAAAAGGCAGAAGGTGGTGTTCCGAGCCCCAGTCCTTTAATATCAGCACTGTGTGTACTGTTCAGTGGTGGGGAGGGGTTGGGGAGGCTTTGTGGGAGATGATACCAAAAAAAAAAAAAAAAAAAATCCATCAATTGCGCATATGATCCCCTCCCCTTAAGGTTTACTTAAACAATATGTTTCAGTTTTGCCTCAAACCATTCCTCACCACTTCTGCTCCCAAGAATCTACCACTATCTTGGTTCCTGAGCCATTAAGGATGACACTTTCTGTTGTATAATGAACTGCAGTATTGTTTGAACAAAGGTAACATATTTTGATTTGTGTAATTTTTTTGGTAGTTACTAGTAGGATACCTCTAATATGAGAAGAAACCTAGCAGTGGAAATGCTTGTATCCACGATAGCTATACTGTGTTTAAATTATTGCTGGTGTGTGTGCATGCTGTTGTGGTGTGTTGTATGGATGTAATGTACACGGACTGATAATAGGCAGATACACCTGATGGTGGATTCTAATAGGTGAAACCATTAACTCTGCCCTTTAAACATGAATCTCTTAAGGAGTTACATGACCTACTTTATGAAGTCTAGAAGTTTGAAATGGGTATGGAGTTTAAACCTAGTGAAGTCATCATTATCATAATACTTATATCTGCTCTGAATTTACTAAGCAATTTTAAAAATGACAAAGAAAACTATAAATCAAAATGCCACATTTCACCATATTTTCAGAAATGCTTCCGAAGAAAAATTTTTTAAAGTCCCATTTGTTTCTGTTGAGAGGAGCAGTTAAGTGAGAGTGCTGTTTCTGAATATATCTCTTTATGGGGTAGCACTTTATAGTTTACACTTCTATCCCAAAACGTTATGTAGAAATAATATGGAACATGTAAAGACTCCGTACTGTGACCCAATGCGTTTTTCCCTAGGGTGATGGATTCTGTGCGTCACCCCAATGTGATGATATTTGCCAGGCTTGTAATACTGGTTTTGAGGGTTGCTGTATGTCCCATTTCATCAAGCAACACAATACAACAACTTTGGTATCTAGGTAATTGACACAGTCAAAATAGGCTCTGGAAGATGTTCCAGATACTTCTAACTCAGAAGTTAACTTATATGTTCAATTTGTTTAACATTTGAATAAACAATGACTCATTGTCAGCTCTTTAAGCCTTCTATAGTAGATAGTATTAGAAAGTAGTATACAAGTGCCCATAGTTTATTTTGTTTCTTTTTTCCTTTATTTGAAGGGAGCATGGTTCTCCTATTTGCATTTATAATTGCTTTATCTGTTAATCACTTTGTCTTCATGATAGTGAGTGGTATAGTATCATGAAGAATAATAAACATATTCATAGTATCTAATGTGTATGACCTAAGCTTTAAAAAACATTAATAATGTATTATTTGAGTATTAGAATAACCTAGAATGAACCCAGTATAGGATGATAGATACACCACAACTGCTCTTTAGACATTAAATACATTTTAGCTGTAGGGAAAAAAAGATAAAAAAGATTTCAAAGCCTCAGAGCTTTTTACTTGTAGAATCTGGAGAGAATTTATGGAACTTACTAATCAGCAAATACTTTTAATATAACATGTGCTTCTTGATTAGATTCTACAATATGGCTTTCAGCGGATTCTTGTGGGTCAGTGTTGCAATTTTTCCTTATAGAAATATATATTACGTCTGAGATCAGAGACATCTCTAAATAGTGTAAATATATAGGGCAGGAGCTAGTTTGTGGAATCTGTTTTCTCTATTACGTGATACACTTCATGTACAAAGGGATCAAGCATTACTAATCTAGTTTTAGCTTTATTTTCTCTGAGCTATGCACAAGTGCAGCATATGAACTTGTGACTTCATATTAACTTAGTGTGTACATGTACGTACACATATCTATATTCTCACTTGTATAGAATGTTTCTCATTACAGGCACTGAATGGAATTTTAACATATTACATATTTTTTAAATGACTTTAACCTTCGTAATATTCATTTTAATTACTTGATGTATCCCAACACCTATTTGAGGGTTAATTTAATTATAATTTTGGTTCTGAAATGAGACCAAGATTGGCAAAACAAATTAAAAACTAACTTCTCCTTGTGACTTCTCTGTGATGTCATTATCCAGACCTCATCTTTAGCTCTGAAAGATGTAGAAATAAATACATCAGCCTGTTATTCTCTCAATACTCTTAAGTAGTTCTGAATATATAAAAGTTCCTGAAAGAGATTTTGGTTTTTGTTTCAGCTTTACTTTATGATGCCATTAAATATTTTTGAAAGAGAATCTCACTCACTCTGATTTTTAAAAATACCATTCAACTGATGAAGTTAAGACTGATCGTATATATCTTAATTTTAACCAACTGAGCCACCCAGGCGCCCCTAATATATATATTAATTTTAATGAAGGCCCGTGTTACTACTTTTTCTCACGACATGTTAGCCCAATTGTTGAGTGATTAATAATTCTTTTATCAACTGTTCCTGGATATACCTTTGAGATCTTTTAAAATCGGGTGTTTACTGTATCTGGCAGCTGAACTTCTTTGTTAATAAATAAATTTGATTATGAATTGAAGAAACACAAGTGATTATATTTAATACCATCTTTAGTTTATTATTGGAAGTATTATTGCAAAATTTTCACCTCAGTTCTTCAAACTTAGGTACGTTTTGGAAAATAACTTAGGTACAGGTGGCCAGTGGAAGCAATTACATCCAAGCAAGGAGTAATATGAAACATTATTTTCTGTAACTTATCAGCCAATTCTAAGAATTGCATTTAGGACAAATTTGCATTACATTCATTGCATGAAAGATGTGGTAAATTACTATAAGAAACTCACTGTCATCTAAACCTCAATGACTGTGAACTCTTTATTTAACTCTCTATCCCATTACTGTTTATTCTACTTTTAAATGTTCTGTTCTTAAGACAATTTCTGTTGTTGAAAGAGTGTCCTAATTATTTACATTTTGCTTTTTCTTTGTCGCCTGATAAGCCTTAACTAAGAAAACTGTCACTTGTAAGATTTTAGGCTGATAGTAAAAATCATAATGTACACATTTTATGTATAAATATGTGTACATGATCTTGCATGTTCAATTTGTCAGACATTTAACTCTTCAGTGTTGCACATATTTGTGTGTATTTATGTACATACCTATCATGTATTTTTACTTCCAGAAGTATTCAATACATCATTGTTAATTTTTAATTATGTATATATATGCTCTTCTTACTCCCCGAGTAATTTGATATATCACTGACAATAATAAACACTTAAAAATGAGACCAATAATGAATAGAAATAGAAAATAGGGGGGTAGATATAAGTGTAAGCAGGTTTCCTCCTTTTTGTTTGTGTCATGTTCAGTTGCTATTTAAAAGTGTGTGTGTGTGTGTGTGTGTGTGTGTGTGTGTGTGTGTGTGTATGAACAGAAGGGGGATATGGATCCTGTACAATCCATTATAACGTAAGGAACTATTGAAATATATGGCTTTATTTATTTATATATTTTGACACAGGAAACTTTGACCTCTTTGCCTGTGGTACTTGGGAATTTTAGATAAAGCCCATTGGGGTCACACTCATCAGTTCCGGCTTTGCGTGACAAAAAGCATTCTCTAGCTTCTGGTGTGCTAGCTACTGTGCTGTTTTCCTTCAGGACTGGGAGTCCTGTAAGTTAATTTGGCATTTGAAAGCACTACTAGAATTTTTCCTTTTTGAAAGTCCTCTGGATGGTTTTCAGAGGAGTAAGCAGAGATCACGGGCAGTGTGATGTCGTCCCTTTCAGGATGCTAAAGAAAATTATGCTGAGAGCAAGCATGCTTCCTCTGGATTATTCTGCTGTGCTTTATTACCATTTTTTTCCTCCTCTTTGGGATCTGATATTTCAGTTTAAGGAGGAATAAAGATTTCTCCTTTTAGTGGAAAAATGTGCTAGCCGTAGGATTTTTTACCTACATTTCTTCATAGTATGTACATTTGTGGGGGGGAGAGCAGTATAAGAAGAGAAAGAAACTTGTATACCACAAAATAATAATATGCTTTTCTTGTTTGCTCTTGAACAGGCCTTTGCCATTCCATTTCTGTGAGGAAATGCATTGAATGAAATTAAATAAAGTTGTGGTATAATTTTGAAACGATTTTAAGCACCAACTGTGACATATTTCTGGCAGAAAGATTAAGACAATGTTAGTTACTCAGTCCTTTCACCAAACTCTGTATTCCAAGTTTATAAATATGAATTTGGCCATTTGATCACAGATGATGTTTGATATGAATGGATCTTAACTCAGGGAAGAGAGGACTTAAATTATTCTCACCATCAGTATGCTTTAGATTCGCAAGAAATACAATGCCAAATGCCATGTTGTCAGTCCTTTGAGATTTTTTAGTAAAGAGTTTTACTTGTTTATAGTAGCTTATATTCAATGATATCAAGCACAGGCTGCTTAACATATTTGTGCCTTGATCTCTACTAGTGAAGTTCAATAAATGATTGTATTTCCACCAAGATTTAGGGAGTAATGTACTAGTAGCCATCTACAAGAATTTGTAACAGCTTTAGGAGCTATGGCGTAAATATAATAATAGGTAGAAATATTTAGAGTGATCACCTTTTATAAAAGTTAGTTCTGTCTTTCATGTCTAGGAAAATATAGCAGTGAATGTTTGCTTTTTCTGTGTTTTGTCTCCAAGCAGAGGAAACTGACAGTTTTATGTTTTAAGTGCCGAAAGTTGTTCTTGGCTAAGCAGTCCCTGAGTTAATCACTGGGATGTTAACTTGAATTTTTGTCTTTGAAAAGTTTTCGAATTTTAAAGCGAAATATGTTTCCATTATTTCCAAATTGACATCCTGTGCCCTGGATTGGTTTTTAGAGAAATGTTTTCCAAATTCTCTTGGATTGCTTGAAGTCCATTGATTTTGAAATATTTAGTTTTGTTTTTTTAAGCCTTTCCGAAAGAAGAGGGAAAACTTCATCTTCTTAAGATTTTCTTATTATAGAACCCTCGTTATTTACCATTAAATGCAAATTAATTTTGCATTTATTTTGTATACTTTTTCCTTTTGTGTTCTTTTCAGAAACTCATTTTGATGCATCAGAAATTGAGAGAACAGTCATTTCAGCTCTCCAGCCACACCTTTCTGTGATAAGATGTTGTGGTCATTGCTAAGGAGTCACTACAGAGAAATCCTGTCTTATGTCATTTGCACACTTTCATTTTTACTTCAAAGAAGAGTGGTATTTGAAAATCATATATTTATTCTAATTGCACATATTGTGAATGGTGTAAAATAACATGACATTTAGTTTTTTTTTCTCATTTGCGTCTTAGGCAATTTGTGTCTAAAAATTTGTTTGAAGGAGAAAGAAAAAGTATTTTAACCAGCTTTGAAATTAATTTAAGACAGTCTTGTGGAATTCTCCACAATGAATATGAAAATATAAAATACAGTCAGCGCACAGGGTTAAAATTTACTTTATATGTACAGTGGTGGCTTTAACCTGACATATTCTAATGTAAAGGATGTTTTAGTACAAAGATGATTTTCTCTGGTTTTGCCCATATTTTATTTTTTGCAAGCTGTTTGCTTAAAATGATTGGCATCCTTAAATTATGGTTATGTGTAAAACAAATAAGGCTACTATTATAAAGAAGCAACAGCTCTGCACATTCATCTTAAAGACTATTTTAAGATCTTTTCGTTTGCAACGAATGCATCAGGCCCCAAAGAACTAGATAGTATCCCTAACACATCACCCACACTATTCTCTTGAAGTGAAATTGACTCTGAGAGAGCGCATTAGCTCCACTCCTAGTGGAGTGTATTTCATAGTATTTTGGTGTCTCTGCTGGTAGAAATGTAGACATTTCAACCAACCACCTCCTTCTTTGGTTCCTCTGCTGTCAGGTGAACATTTTGCCAAAACTTTTGGTCCAGTTCAGTGTAATCAAAAGCATGTTGTGGAATTGGGCTAATGAGATGATTTCAAGTCATGTGTGATGTGTTATTCTGAAAAAGTAATTTTAAAAAATTAACCTATTTGGAATAAAATTGAAGAGCTAGGATGGTGTTTTTAGATTTAATTCCAAAACCCTGGGTGCTCGTAAAGAATTAAACAATTCTATAGATCATTTCTCCAGAAAGTGGGGTTTATTTGGGTAACCTTTGTAGAAATAATCGGTTAACTTATATTTTGACAAAACGTGATCATAAAAATATGCGCAGATTT
Organism: Zalophus californianus; assembly: GCF_009762305.2. Lineage (NCBI taxonomy): Eukaryota > Metazoa > Chordata > Mammalia > Carnivora > Otariidae > Zalophus > Zalophus californianus. The sequence goes on along the minus strand of NC_045598.1, from coordinate 167,732,006 downwards.
TCTGAGCTCAGTAATATATGCATTTTATTTCTTTAGGTTCCGTCAATAAAACCATGTACAAAAGAAAATGAACAGAAGAATACATTTAATCACCTGTCTGAGGTCAGATGTTGAGTGAACTGTGTAGCCTGCAAGAGAATTCTCTTAGTTCTGTGCTTGTGTTCTAAAACCTGGCCCCCGTCTCCTTTGCTCATGGGCACATTTTGTCATGTGTGCGAGAGTGTCTAGAGTTCTGCTTCCCACGGACGCGTGGAAATGTGGATTTAGGCTTGAGAGCCTTTGAACAGTTTTTGCTGAGGAAAAGTGGAAGCTGGCTGATGAGACACTTCTTGCTGACTGAACTTCCCTTGCATGGTCCCTCTAAAATCTATGACTCAAGTTTAAATTTTGGTTCTTCGTTGTTCTTTTGTTCAGGTATTAGTCAGAGTGATCATAGGATCATGTTTTCTTTTGAGGGATAGAAGCTGAGGACATAAGCTACTATCGATTCTCGCAGAAGCATCTTATTTTACAAAGGAGAGCACTAAGGATGAAGTTAAGTGAAATTTCCCATGATGACATAGCTACTGAGAAAAAGAACTGAGCTTAGAACCCGTGTCTGGTCGCCATCTCCATTGCTGCATAGAACACTAGACAGGTGTGAGGTTTGTGGAGGAAGTCTGCCTAATACATGAAATTCACTACTCTTCATTCTTCCTTTTGTGGGTGGGTTTGAGAATAGAATTAGAATATCATTTATTCATACGCAGTGGGGAACTGATCATGTAATAAGTCAGTTGGTACCTTCACGTTATTTCTCTATCAATACCTTATGACAATAGGGGAATCAGGTGTGTAATCCAGAAGTCATCCTGAAAGTTAAAAAGTTACTGCAGAAAATTTAGACTTAATGCTCTTTCAAACCCCTGAACAATACAAGCCTCTTTAGATTCGTGTGTATAAATTTCAGTTGGTAAAGAATTAGTTATAAAATGTTTGTTAATAAGGAGTTAGTTTGTATTATTCTTCTCCCTGTAGTTTAGTAGTTTAAAATACCTCCCAACATTTATTTGTTTTGAGGCCAACTTTAAAAATAAAAACAGTCCGTTTGAATTAAGGATTTTTTATCTTCCAAGAAACTGGACTTTTCTTTATTCATAACAGCCATAAGCCCCTTGGCAGGTTGAAAACTATAGACAGCATCTGTGAGATTAGGCCTGAAATGTGCAATTAGTTATTAAAACATGGTTGAGAAACCATTTGTGGCATTTTAATAAACTCCTCAGCATTTAGAAAAAAATTAACGAAAGAATAATAAGGAACTTCATTTATTTTAAATGCTGTTGTTATTCTGTCTTTTGAATGATACATTTCAGCTTAAATGTAGTAAAAATGATATATTTTAAAATATAAATGTAATGCCTTTATTTGTCTTTCAGAATTTCTTTAAAGTTACATTTTTATCCATGACCCCGCTGTACAATATGAATACAATTAACAGTTCTTTATTGGTTGAAGTCAGGCTAATTTTAATCATTTACTCTGTCGCATTGGGAAAAGCAGGAAAAATTCTCTGTCTTAGACATCTGAGGTGTATTTTACTTAAATGTCTTCTTTCTTCTTATCTTTCACTTCTGATAATTATATAATCTAAAGGTTGGTGCAAATCCCCTCATCAGTGACATTTACGATGCTTCCTCAACCTCCGATGGCACTCTTATTTCCATTTCTATTTTAAAGAATTTTGGTGAGTGCCGGGCAGAAAACTGTTGGACCCAAGACATCCCCCAGACTGTTTTAGAAGACAGTTCTAGGAGGGTCTTTGGCAAGGAGCAGGAAGTGTGTCAGACCCCCAAATTTGGTCCAGGGTCTGCCCTTGAAGCCATTTCATGTTGAGTTGCCAGCTTGAAGATACCTGTTGGACTGCCTTTTATTTGTCTGGGTTTGTGTCTTAGCCAGAGGGCAGGCTTGTCTTTTTTTTTTTTTTTTTTTTTTAATTTTGTTGTTTTGTTTCACTGATGTTTCTTTCAGGTGAAAACCCTTTATAAATGGCTGCTTTAAAATAAGAAAATTTGCCTGTGGAGAAATGATCACATTCAGTCAGAAATAATTACATCGGAGAGTAATGAAATAATCTTTAATATTGAAAAGCATTTCTTCTAAAATGGGTTGAGGAATCATCTTAATGAGTGTGGTGACCATCTTACATAAAACCTCCTTCTTGGTATAGTGAGCATACTGTACAGAGAAAGGCTGAAAACTTCCATTACTATTACCTAACTATCTAGGGTTTTGCCTTCCTCTTCCTCTTGCAGTTGATGATGTAGTTGATTTTTTATGTAGTTGAGTTTTTTTTTAAACCCTACTGTTAATTAGAGTTTAACACCCGATGTTTACTTGATGAAACCATAGGAAATGCTATCAATGCTTACGTTGCCCTCGTTTTTCTTAATGTTATTTGGGGATTTATTTTTCTACTGTTCCTCTCCCTATATTCCAAGTATCTCTTTTTCTCCGTTGACTTTAAGAGATTGGAACCTTACCATGTACTCTTGGCATTGCAGATCAAAATAAATTTTAAGTGGCTCTTATTTCTGGGCTTTGTTTTTCAGATGGGACTTTCTTGTTGGCTTTTAAAACAGGTCACATCCAGATAAGGTTTAAATAAGATGAGTTTTTATATGTTTTTTTCCTTTCCACTTATTAAGGGATTTGCTTTCCTGATAAATCAGTATACATTTAATTTTTTTTTTTTTTTTACCCCTTTGGAATCACAGCTTTGCTAATATATTCATCCACCTTTAGTAAACCTCTTCGCAAACATTCCTTAAAGTGTTTTATACTTGTTCTCACGGCTCATATTCGTAAACAAAGACTATCCTGGATGTTTTATAGAAGGTAGCTACATGACATTTATTTTCTGCTCATTTGGATTCTAATCCAATTACAGTTGTTCATGGAGCCTTCTTAGAATCTAGGAAAAGTCCAGTTGCAATTCTGTAGCTAATACATGGCTACTGAAGCTGAGAGATAGGTTATGGTTTAAAGCACTGGACTGATTTTACTTAACAGTCCACAGATAATGAATATAGCTCCCTTGAAAGCTTAGAAAAATACAAGGTAAAACAAAACAAAAGGCTACTTTTTATTTATTTCCAGATGGATTCCATCTTGTACTTGGCATGGCACAAAGTCAAAATGTTGCACTTTGAGATTTATTAATTAGAATGTTTCTAAGCCAGATATGGAATCTGTTCTCCTTTTTCAGATAAAAGATAAACCTACTCAGCTATAAAAATAACTTTAGAGTGGGAAAAACATTGAAATCTTGAATCTGGGTTTTCTTTTCATGTATACCTCCATTTCTCAACAAAGTGAAATCTACCAGGTTCCTCCTTTTGTTGACACTGCTGTATTGAGGACACCAGTGGCCTCATGGCAGTCAAGCCCAGTGGTCTTTCTATCTGACTGCATCTCTTCAATGGATTGGATGCTGCCAACCATTCTGTTGAGGATCTCCCCTGGCCTGGTTTCCCAGAGCAGTGCATCCCTACCCCACTTGTTTTTGTCCTTGACTTTCCTCTTCATCTCTGCACTTTTCCTTAGTAGTACGTGTTTTCACCTTTTGATCTGAATGAAGTAACTCCAGAGTCTTCACCTCCAGACCTCACCTGGCTTCTGAGTTCTAGTGTCAGTAGTCTTCAAACATGATAGGTACTTGTTTTTAAATCTGTTTATCATCGTTGGCCTGGCATTCAGGACTCTAAGCTGTGTTCCCAGTTTACCAGTTCTGTCTGTACTATACCATGTGTCTGTCCTCAAAGTAGTACTTAGTCCTGGAACATTCCCAAACCAGCCTTCATTCATGTTCTTCCCTCTCTGAGATGCTTTTCATCCATCCTTAGCTGTAGGAACTCTACCTCTTCCTCAGATGTTGACTTTTGTTTTTCTTCCTGAAGTCTTAAGATCTACAGTCATTTAGATTTAAACATCTCTGCCCTGTGCTTCCATTTATTGGTGGCTTTGGTATATAGCCCATACCAGAATCTACTTGGCATTGCAAGTCTGGGGAGAGCGAGAGGATACCCAGTTTATTTCTGTCCCCTTTAGAATCCCTTAGATGCGGTAGTTTCAAAAGTGTTGCGTTAAATTGGCACATGGGGGAAGGACACTTGGGCCAGCAGAGCACGAGACCTTTAGGTATTGACAAAATTGTGAAATTGGGTTGTTAAGTTTCCTAGAGATAAAGGATTATCTGATGTTGCATCTTGAAGTTTGTCCTGACGTATTGTCCCTAAAGTATAATACCGCTGGTTACAACTTAATGTGCCGTGTTTTGCGGGGTACTTTCAAATTCTTTTATTGATTAACATCACTGAACCAAGTGTGACAGTGTTGGTAAAACTGAGGTTAAAGGGAGGCCCAAACACATTTGTGAATTATAGGAAATTGAAAACCCATATTACCTTGTGCTACTACAAAATAGTCAGAGGCAAAGTGATAGATGATGTGCCCTGAATACGTGAAGGTTAACAATGTTAGGTTCCAAGGTCACGAGCCAGGAATGGGTAGTTTTAACTTTCTCATGTTGAATGTTTGTCAGCTCAAATACTGTGTCCCATTGTTTGAGGACAGTGGCTTATGCATTGGCTTCAAAGTTACCTGTGAGAGGTCCAGTGCTTGGATGTTAAGGGGGCAAGGAAGATTTAGACCTTGGGAAGATCTAACACAGACACTGGTAAATAGGATTTGTCAGGAGCTGAGCAGAAGCATAAGTAATGCTGCTTCGGGATGCCCAGGTTTATGGCAGTGAAGGATATTCAACCTCTCCTTGCTCTTTTCTATTTCCATGTCTCCTTGAGGGACGGCCAATAAAGTGATAACTGAATAAGAGCTACTGAGACATTTCTCATGTTGAAACAAGAACGCCTGAGACTTTTTTGATTGTTTGATTTTTTACTAATTACTTTTAATTTCATTTTAAAAGCCAAGGAACAATTTTGAAGTTTTTTTGTTTCGGATATTTTTTTTTTTTAAGACCATATCCTTGGCCTTCTCTCTGTAGTTTTTTTTTTTTTTAACTACAAATCTTTCTTTTATCTAAGAATTGGGAAGTCCCTTTGATTTAATATATGAATCTGTTAAGCACTTAAATATTATCTTAAACAGCTCTGGAAAATTACGGAGGCTTGCTATTACTGTGCATTCCCCAATCTGTACGGGCATGGAACCATGAAGGAGAATCAAGGAGAGGATCTATTTAACGAATTTCTTTTACTTCTAGGACAGCTCATTATTTGGAGGACTCTCATTTATCTATTTCTTCCTTAATAACAAAACATTCCAAAGCTTCCTAGAAACCTTAGCTAATTGCATTTTTCAGACATACTTTTCTGATGTCACCTTATGTCTATCAGCAACTTAAAAAACGCTTTGAAGGAAATTGTTGGGGATTTTTAAGAGTAATAGCTGCCTGAAATTTACCAACTATTTAAGTGATAGTAGAAAGAGTTCCATGGAAGAGTACATTCTAGTTAATAAGTAGGAAATTTTAAATGCTCTGTATTTTTCCACAACTGAAGGGGCGCCTACTTTTGGTTGAAAGTGAGTAGGCGAAACGTAGTCCTCTTCTTATAGTCTTGGTGGCTTAGAAATCTCTTTATTGTAGTTTCATAATCCCTGACATGACTATCTAGCTCTCATGTCTGCTAATGCAGAAATTGAGGAAGGAAATGCATGTTTTGGCTCCATTAAAATGTTCCTTATCAGACCGTATTGTAGGAGGAGTGGTCACCCAAGATGCCTCTATTTGCCAGCTTGACGGTGTGTGCTCCCTCGAGCTTCCGGTCTGCTAAAGCCGTGTGGTGCCCTGTAATGATGGGAAGGAGCACATTATTAAATGTGTCGGTCGGGCGGTGGTAGTGTTTTCACTTGTGAAAATCAGGGAGCAGAGGGTTTGCAAACTTTGCCCAAAGGCTTGATACAGTTTGCATAGAAATGAGCTACGTGTGGCAACAACTGATTTGGTGGATGCCTAGCTAGTGCTGATGGCTAAGGAGAAGTGAGAGCAACCACAGGCCTTAGGTGAGCAAGGTTTACAGGGCAAAGGGTCCTTCCCCAGAGGGGCCACCTTCACATGATGGTGTAATGGGTCACATTTTGGAGCATTGTGCTAAGTGTATTGTCTCCACCTGAGAGAGGACCTGCTGTCATCCACGTTTCTCAGGGCAGTCGCCTAGGCTGGGACGGGTAGCAAGAGCAGAACCAGGATTTGAACCCAGGAGGTGTGTCTGGAGAGCTAAGGCTTGGTAAGCACTTCTGCTTCACTTCCCATTTGCCGTGAGTAGGGTTTTCAGTTGCTGTAGAATCCAGGGGTTTCAAAGACTAGGTGACTTTCAGACTCGTGCTGTTACAGTCTGTTTTCTTCTCAAACCCTAATCTACCTTTGTTCATTTTCAGAGCTATAAAACCGTCTTTATATGTGACATTTTAAAATCCGGTTTTAGTAATAACTCACGTTCAACTTGTGTTCTTTCCATAGAGGTAGCTGTAATCTTGTGTTAAAAAAAAAAAAATCTGTTATTAGTCTGACTGTGTCTTCTTGGCTCCATTACAGCAAAAAGGCTGTGATCAGCAAACTCTTGTAGGGGGAAGTTGTTGAATGACATGGGGATGTGGTACTGTCCTGTTAATCCTCAGGGCTTTGTGTTTCTTAAATTATTTGCGCTCCTGGACAACTGCCCCTGCTCCAAATGGGGTCTCAGCGTGGCATTCTGACTTGGCTTCTGTGTGTTACAGGAACATTTTATTAAAAGGAAAGGTTGGTTTGGGTTAGGCATACAAACCAACCCCTTATCTATTAGCTGCTTTGTCTCTCTTGGATTAATTAAAAAAGTAATTTATGTTTTATGAATGAGCTTTAAAGATCTAGCGTGTTTTGGTGGTTAGTATGGTCATACAAGAAAAAGCCAAGAGTAAACCTGTTTTTTTTTTTTCCTTTCATTTTAAGGAGAAATAAAAAAAAAAAAAAATCAGAGCCTCAGAACAGTAACAGCAATAGGATTCCATTTCCTTTTAACTGCTTCTCAAGAAGCTCCAGTCAGAGCGAGTTGGCGGTGTCTTGGAAGGAGGCTGCCGGCTGGCTGCCTGTGGCCTTGGAAGCTGCGGCGAAAGGAGCTTTGTATGTGTCGGTGGCGTTCGCGGTGCCTCGCACGAGCCCCCGGCCTGCTGCAGCCACCACGCGTGCTCGGCGCCGGGCTGTGGGCGTGTTGTCGCAGGCCGCCCCGCGGAAGCGGGCTGTGCGCTCGGCCTGCGCGTCCCTGCGTGCGGCTGGTGCGCGGCCGGCTGCCGGCTCTCTCGGCGCCCCAGCTTCCCCCCGCCCCCCTCCGCGCCCCGCGCCCCGCGCCCCGCCGGCGGGGTCGGCGGCACCCGCCAGCCCGCCGCGCGCGCGTCCCTGCTCCTCCTCTCCGCCCGCGGCTCCCGCCTCCCCGCCCCTCTCCCCACTTCCCAACCTGCTTCGCAGTCTCCAGGAACGCTCTCCCTCTCGTCTTGGCCTCTCCCTTGCTTCCTCTTCTGCTGCTGGCCCCTCTTGGCTCTGACGTTCTTATTGCCTTTCCTCCTGCGTAGCATACCCGGGATGGGTTGATCAGCACTTCCTCCTCCGTAAATCGGATTGTTCACCTGCGATCGGTGTGCAACTTGTAGACGGTCGCCCGTTGAGATAACTGAAGTTCTGGTTTTGCAGTCGTTACACAACTGTTGTCTTACTAGCTTTTCGGTCTGGCACGTACTTTCTCTTACACCGTTTTCAAGGAGCTGCTTCAACCAGGTATCTCTGATGTTTTGGAGTGTATTTACTTACGCAGACATTCTTGAGTACATGGAAGGATTGTGTCTCCTGCATTCTCAGGAAGCTTTGAGTAAAATAAACATCAGAAAGTCATATGCACTAAGTCACAATGTATGTTATAATTTAATTTAGTAGTTTTTTATAAGCACGCGAAGCCTCTCTGCAGTGGCTGAGACTTCTCTTATATTTTTTGATGTTCTGGTGATGAGGACTTTATAGTTTTCTTAAGGAACACATTTTGAAACAGTTCTGTACATGGATCCCTATTAAGTTTTATCCCTCTCTACATTATCGAGCTTATTTTTAAAATTAATTCTTTTTAAGGTCATGCTTTTTACACCCCCTGTATTTATGTCCTTTTCTGAAAGGAAAAAATACGGAAACCCGTATTATTAAGGCCATATCATGACATATCAGTAATTTTAGTAGAGCTGTTCTTCAGTTGTTACCACAAGAAACTTTTAGCGAAAGGATTGAACTTTATCGGTTCATATAATGTATATCCAGTTGCTTCCTTTTTGCCTCCAAGATTCTAGGATGACTGATGTAAAGAACATAGGCGATATATAGCTGGATCTAAGGGGGGGGGGCATCTTGCAGGGGACGGGTTTTATATTGATGCCTCAGTTGATTTTAAATTTCCCCCCAAAACGGAAATTTAGCTCCTTCTTTTTAACTTGTAACACATTAACTTTTAGTACTGCTTTCCCTAGGGAGTGTGTTTGTTAAGTTGATATCCTAAGTTATTTCGTAAGACAGAATAAAACTGGAGCTGTTTTGTTGAAGACAAATTGACCCTTAAATATAAGAAGTGATTTAATAAAGAAAGTCATTTTAAAGTAGCATGTTGAAAAGAAAATGATAATCTTATGATTAAAAACATCAGTAATACTAAGCCAATTGTTAGTAAGTACTGCTCTGTCCTCAAATTTTTAAGTACATAATTACGCTATGAAAACAAAGGTACGGAAGTCACAGCATCAGGAGCTTAGTTATAACATACAAATAATAAATACCGAGTCCACCATACATTTTTCTTATTGTTGGAGCAGCCATTCCTAGAGTTTAGAAGGTACTTACTTTAGTAGTTAGAAATGCATCACAATATTTTTTAACCTTTTTGGCTTTTTTTTTTTTTTTTTGCATATTTCTCTTATTTTTAAGAGCACTTTGGCCTCTTTCCAGGCTTATTTGTTCTCCGGATATGTACGGTACAGATTAAAATATAGACGTTTCAGCCATCCCATGCCTTCTGGGACTTATGATTGTCTGGAATAGGCTTATGTCCAGCTGTGTTTAGAAGCTCACTAGGTTGCAGCTATGTTTTCCTATCTGTGGTGTGGCTGAGTTGGAATAAAATCAGAATTAGAGTAAGTGTCTAACTTCCCTAGTTTACAGTTTTCCCATCTACAGGCTGTGAGCAGTACTACCTGGGAGCAGATTGTGGGGGGTTACATCAATTAAATAATATATGTAAAACAGGTTTGGTGATTGCCAAAGGGCTGTGTGAATATTAATATTATAATAATTATAATTGTTCTGTTTCTAACCTTTTAAATTTTCATATATCATTAACTTTGGGAGTGTCTATTAAACTGTTCAAATGGGTGTTTCTAAGGTTTTATTTTATCTTTTGATTTAAAACTTATATTTAGGATATGTGCAGAGTATAGTTCTGGCTGTCAGCTGTTGTAGGGAAGAGTGGCACCAATTGTTCCAGAAGACTAGTTGGCATTGTTCCCTTGGAGGAATACACACACACACACACACACACACACACACACACACACACACACACACACCTTAATTCATCCATTCTTCTGTTGGATTTCTGCCGTAAGAGCTTTGGTGTGGAAGTCCATTCTGAATTGTAAAAGTTCTTAAAAGAAATGGTTTTGAGGTATTTTTTTGCATTGTCCATCGGTGCCTTATTTTATGGGTCATGAGTGACCTAGGCCATCATTTTTATTTTAAAATGTATGTGCATTGGTACTTAATTTTAATACATGGTCTTAAATACATGACTTTTTGAAAGGCAGAGATTTCCTTGCCTTTTTGTATTCATTTCATGAAATTTCTTCCTCTTCTTTAAAATGAGTGAGTCCTAACCAAATTCTCCTTCAGAGTTCATTGCTGTCTTCTTTGTCAGTAGGTTGTGGTGAGTCCATCAGGATACATCAGGCATCCTTCCTCAGGAGTGGTCTCTCACAGATAATATTTTGTGATTCTCTGTGGATATTTTAGAATTTATCTTTGTTTTCGTATATGGGATATGTGCCACATGATTATAAACACTTGGTGAATAAAAATGATTTGTTACTACTGAGGTCACCCAGTTTTCTGCAGGAGAATAATAAATAGTCACATGATTTCACAGCCACGGTACATTGTACGCCACGGTGCAGTGATTCTGAGGCATCTTTTGCAACCGTATGTCCTAAGTTTTCAAGCTAAGTGTGTTTGTGTGTGCGCGTGCGCGCGCGTGTTCTCTTTTTTGTTCCTTTTCAAGAAGTAAGCATGTTTTTCACATCCAAAATAAAAATTCTATTTATTTACAAAACATGTCTATAAAAGAAATAACAGTAGGATTAAAATTAAAGGTTTTTTTTTTTGAGATTAGAAGCTCCAAGTATTTTCTCAACAGCGATATGTGAAATGTCATTCATTTTTTTTCTAGGGGAAATTATATTGAACCATTGGGATTGCTTTTTATTTGATAGCAAAGAAGTCCCTAATGAGAGCACTAATCCTAAATTTTTGTGGGCAAGTATGCTATCAAATTATACTTGGAATAAATAACAAGTCCCATATTAGGGGCTTGCAGGGTTGTGTTGATGAAATAACTAGAATTTCTCTATATAAGTTTTCAATTAATGGAGGAAGTTCTAGAAATTATTTAAGAATTTCCAAAGTGAGATTGTCAGGGGGTTTGAATGATACCAGTTCTCTGAAACTTCTTTATCATTTCGACAGTTCCCTATTTATTTGTATTCTATAGTGAGTCATGGGCTCATATTTGTATTATATTTATATTTTATTTATAATTATCATATATGTGTGTAGTATTTGGTAATAAGTATATGCATACTTTAAAAATGCTCATGCTTTAGACTTTGGAAATTAAGGAAATTGACTATAGAGCTTTTCATTTCCACATCACAGTTGTGTTTCAATACTGATCTTCAGTAACTGGAAGCCATTTCTATATTCTGGTAATTTGATAACCCACTTTGAAATGTATTTGTTGAGCTCATTGTAATTCCATGTGTCTCTAATGAAAGGCATGTGAAGGTATGGGTTGAAAGAATTAACTGTGGTTAGTCCTTGCGGAGACCCTGCTGCCCCTTTTGGGCAATCTTTAACCTGGCACCCACTCCTGTGCTTGCTAAAATGGAGTTTTCCAAAATCTGAATGATGTCATGTTTGAAAGCGATGCCAAGAAACAATGTGGCAGTTTCTAAATTTTGTGAAGCTAAAATCCCTGGTTACAAGAAAGAGTACATGTCACAGATGAGTAGTTAGTAATGACTACAGTTTAGCAGGAAAAGAGCAATTCCCATATGCTGATTCTAGTCTCATAACAAAGAATGTTATAGAAAGATTGCACAGTATTTAACAAGCTGTGAGTTAATGTGACAGTGTCAGTGGATCTAGTTCCAGAAGGATAATCACTTTACCATATTTCTTCAAAAATATTTTAAGTTATACAGAAAACTCACTACAAATGAATCCAGACTGTTCCCACTGCACTCTACCCCCGCTAAGTTAGGCAGTAATACCGAGTTTAAAGTCTTGAGACTGCCGGATGCTAAGGACCTAGATAAATAAATAAGTCTCACTGTCAGTCTGAACCTCAGAGGTTTACCTCTTGTAAACTGGTGAGTGGGTATAAGTGAGAATGTTATCCTTGAGTATTTGAGACTTAGTTTTCAGTACATCAGTTTACCTCTCACTGAGAGCCACTCCCAGTTTGAACATAGACTGCATTCTTCAACAGCTGTGGGCACCTTAGGAGTCAAGAAAATGAAGTCAAGTTGCATTGCTTTCAGCTCTTTGGAGCATGTACTGTGGGCAGTCTTTGGTATGATGGATTTGTTATCCACAATTCATTTCCAAGGCCTTTCCCAGAGACTTGGTCTCTTATGTGCATTCATATTGGCACGATGATTTCCATGCTGTTATGAACTGTAACAAACTGGTGGATTTAACTTTGAATCTTAGGCTTGACTGTGTTTAAAGCTTAGAGCTCATGCTCATCATTTTGCTGTTGCAAAGACTCTTAGAGGCAGGGATGGGGAGCAGCAGGGGAGTGGGGAGAAGGTCTTACCTCCTTCAGTGATGTAGGAAAAAAGTGCATATTCTCCATCATGGAAGAAGATAGCCTTTTTCAATTCCGAGAATATTGTTTTATCATTCCACTAGGGAGACTCTCTTTTTCCCATGAACATATATAGCTGGGTATTAGGAGAGGGAGGTATATAAAATTAGCAATCCATCATGAAAAATTTCTACAAAATGCCTTTTATAAAGGCGATTTTTTTGAAAGCAATTATAAAGTTGATAATTAAATGAAATGCAAATAAGATTATATTTAAATTACAGTTTCCAATCTTCCCATTGTTTAAGACATTCCCTGGTGACAGGCTATGGAATGAAGGTGTTCTGGTACTGTAAATGCTTATGGTGCTCTCCCTGGTTGTTGACTGCTTTGAAGAAGTTAAGGGCTCCTCTTTTGTTAGAAAGACAATGCTTTTGGTATCCAGTGCTTACCTCCTGAAGTAACAGGCACCACATTCCACTGCCACTATTTGATTGACCCTGTAATTTCAGTAAACAAACTTTGATTTAAAGCAAAAAGCTCAGTGATTTTTTTTTTTAAAGTGAAAACAAGAGAAATAGAGTCAAATTCACCTTTTCCTTTTCTTTCCACCTAAAAATGTTTGGCTGCCTTCTATTTTTATTTATTTTTATTTTTTTAAAGATTTTTATTTATTTGAGAGAGAGAGTGAGTGAGAGAGAGCATGAATAGGATTGGGGGGAGGTCAGGGGTAGAAGCAGGCTCCCCACTGAGCAGGGAGCCCAACGCTGGACTCCATCCCAGGACCCTGGGATCATGACCTGAGCTGAAGGCAGATGCTTAACCGACTGAGCCACCCAGGTGCTCCTGCCTTCTATTTTTAAATTTTGTAATGACTGTGAATATACTTGAAGAATTCCCTCTTGCCTCCCAATAGATATTGGCATCTTGATGTCATTCTTCATTCAACAGATGAATGAAGAATTGCCGACTCCGTGTGTTCCCCACGAGGAGCTTGTAGTCTGGTGGGGGAAGAGTGGGGAGTGTGCCAACGATTTCAGCACACTGCCTTTTGCAGTCTCTTCCAGTTTATATTGTCTTATGCATTTAATTTTGTATTCTCATTCCCTTTAAAAAATAACTGTGAGGTAGACAAGTTATACACATTTATTATGGGAATTAAGACAATATAGATAAATCCAAAGAAGAGGATAAAACCCTGGCGAGAGCCACTCTTTGATTTGAGTTTATGTGCTTCTGTAATCTTTTGAGTGTGTGTGTAACTGTGTGTGTATAAGTGCGAGCATTTCTCTTTTTTATTCTCTCATCCAACCTTGAAAAAGAGGCAATTTTGCCAGGAGTTGATTTTGGAAGTACAAGGAGATGTCTGCTCACAACTTTTTGCAAGGCCTGTTACTTCAAATTTGAGAACAGTGGCAGGTATTTTGGCTAAAAATGCAGCGCTGACTTGTGCCTAAAGATACTTTCATGGCCTTAACATAAAATCTCACATCAGGTTGTTCTTTTGCTCACATCTTCAGGCTCTCAGCTGCGTAGTCTTAGAGCCATTGCTGGGTGCAAAAGGACCAATCACTGCCTCAAAGCAACCTAATTTTGGAGTGCTCCTACTATAAAAACAAATTCCATCTGGATGGGGAGTGACTGGGAGACTTGAGTCATTACCAGGAAGTAGTGTTGAAGTGAAATCTTAGATGAGCATTTAGTACTTAAAGCTGAGGCCTGCCAGAGGAAGCTCTGGGTATAGACTGGCTTGAAATAAAGAGGTGTGTTCTGCTGAGGTCTTCCTGGCTGTTTTAACTACTGGCTTGCATGGATCAGAGGGGACTAGTTGGAGTATCATTGAGCTTTGACCAAGTCTGAGTGAGCTTCCAAAGGGACTAGGAAGATCTGGAATCATTTTGGAAGGCTTGCTTCTAAGTTACTTTGGAAAACTTCATAAAATGCTTCAGGTCTAAGAACTTTGGAGTTAGAACGGCTTCAACATAAACAGGGCTCAGATAAAATGCTAAGTACCGGCAGGCAATTCAAAAACAAATGGGTGTCAGGTAGCTTAGTTAGTCATTTGATTACCTCTTCTTGTCTTTTCAATAAGTTTCACTCAGCTTATTCACTAAGTTTCAGTAACTTCAATAAGTTCACTCAACCATTATTTACTGAGCAGCGCCTATTCACTTATAGGTACTGTACTTGGTTATGAGAATATCAATACTAATGACCACAGGAGAACTCTGTCCACGTAGGAATATGAATATTGAAGCAGATTAAGTAAAATATTACTAGTCATAACTCCAATTTGAACTATAGAAGAACACAGTGACACATTAATGCCTAAATAATCCAGTATCATTAATGTGTCACAAATTTAATATCTGCAACAACATCCTTTCATGTGAGTTGGTAAGATATCTTTGATTTTTATTGATTTTTATTTATTGATTTATTTTAAGATTTTATTTATTTATTAGAGACAGAGCACAAGCAGGGGGAGTGGCAGAGGGAGAGGGAGAAGCAGGCTCCCCGCTGAGCAGGGAGCCAGATGCCAGGCTTGATCCCAGGACCCTAGGGTTACAACCTGCGCCGGAGGCAGTCGCTTAACTGACTGAGCCACCCAGGCGTCCCAGATAGCTTTGATTTTTTAAAAAATTCTTCTTTCTTGTATGATCAAATTAGATTTTTTTGGAATTCCTGTTCATTTTTCACCTTTCTTTGGTATACATGTCACACTACTTCTAGTTCAGTTTCCCTGATCTCTTTGATTTAGAAACTTCAGGTGGATTCCTGTTTTCCACAAGTGCTCTAACCTCATCCACTGGGATTCTAGATTCTCTTACTAACCTTTGCAGCCATATTTTAGTAACCCAGATTCTTCCCTGTCCCTTACCATATGTTTATATTGGAGAGAAACCCTTTGTTTCTCTTACATCTCTTTGCTGCAGTCTTTTCTTGTCCCCAGAGCTGTGCAATTCTTATTTCTCCCCCAGGCTCATCTTCTACTCTCCTCCGCCTTAAATATTTTCACTGTTAGTGACCACGTTCCATTATTGCATTATGAATGAAAGAAATAGTGGGCATAATAATAACACTCATAAAAATAATAGCAGATATTTAGGACTTACTCTTTGTCTTCAAGGGACTTTATTGTTTGCCCTGCTGATTTTGGTGCAAAATCTTATTATAAGCATATAATAACTGTTACCAAGATATTTTCCAATAAGCCTTATTTCTTTGACAGAAGGAGCTAGTTTCTTAAGCAATAATTTTCTCTTAAATTTTTTTCTCCTTTTGCTATTTGGCAACATTGTTATAAACATACTAGGTCATCAATAAATACATACTATATGGATGAAATAATTGTCTATAAATTTTGGTATGAAGTCCCCTTGCCTATAGGCAGCGTGTATATATGATATTTGATGTTGCTTTGGTACTTTATTTTCCAACTTGGTGAACAAGAATTTTTTTTAAACCTTTAATATTCTATACTCATGGCATAGTAGATAGGAACTTTACTGAGAATTAAATGTATCAAATTTTATTTAATAGCCAGACTATCTATTAGACTTTGGGAAGCGATCGGTTTTAAACAAGGTATATATATATGCACATACATATTTATATATATTAATCTATAGATGAACATCAGTCAGAATATAATCATTATATTGCCAGGATTATAGGTAATTGCTTATGATAAGAAACTGTAGTACTATTGGCACTGTCTTATCAAACAGTAAAAAGATTGCATCAAAATCAGAGATAACTGTTTAGATATTAAATTGTTTTTTATCTTAATAAGGCTTTTCCCATTACATAACTATGTAGAAATTTTATCCATAATCCATTGGTGTGAAGAGTTTGTGTG
The DNA here is from genome assembly GCF_009762305.2 of Zalophus californianus. Lineage (NCBI taxonomy): Eukaryota > Metazoa > Chordata > Mammalia > Carnivora > Otariidae > Zalophus > Zalophus californianus. The sequence continues at coordinate 167,715,998 of NC_045598.1, read as the reverse complement.
AAGTTTGAACGTAGAGTTTATGTAAAGTTTTGGGAACATATATGGTAAATGAATTGTGTCATATTTTCAGGAAAAAAGGAATCTTCCACAGAATGTATGCTTTAATCCTTTATTGCAGAGAGTTGATGATTTTAACCAAACACCACTAAAATTACTAACACCACCAAACCTGTTTCAGTTCCGTCAAGAAGCCACATTCTCTCTTGAGAGAGAATGAGCTCTTCTGTTTGCAGAATCACTGAATCCCTGAGTCACTCTCGCCCCCTTCACCTGGCCAGCTTCTGCTGCCTTGCAGTTTATAGTCATTTTCCCCCAGAACCCTTTCTTATACAAAATCTAAATTAGGTGCCTCTGTGTTCTGTTTTTCTTTTCTTGGGCTAGACTGTAAACTCCCTGAGGGAGGGCTTCATGTCTACCTTCACAGGTGTATCTGCAGCACCTCGATCGATGCCCACAAAGTATTATATGGCTGAATGGATACATGTGATGTTGCAGTGGTTCCCCCCCTTGTCCGTGGTTTCGCTTTCCATGGATTGTTACCATGGCAACTGCGATCTGGACACAGATGATCCTCCTCTGACGTAGGGTCAGGATGTCAGTAGTAGCCTAATGCTACATCACCACGCCTGCGTCATTCCCCTCACTTCATCTCATCACCTAGGCATCTTACCAGCACATCGTCACGAGAAGGGTGAGTACAGTGCAGTAGGGTATTTTGAGACGGTGACCACATTCATGTAACTTTTATTACAGTATATTATAATTGTTCTATTTCATTATTAGCTATTGTTAATGTCTTATGGTGCCTAATTTATAAATTAACTTTATCATAAGCATAGAAAGATCAACAGTTAGATCTATATAGGAAAAAACATAGTCTGTGTAGGTTTCAGGCATCCAGTGGGGGATTGGAACATATCCCCTGAGGATAAGGAGGTCTACTGTAATTTATTCTTGATTGTAAGCATCAGTTATCATAGTGTATGGTTAGTTTTGTAATAGGTGTACAGAAATTAGAATTCGGTGCTAAATTCTGAAGGGTACTGATGCCAACAGATAACACTTGACTTTGACTTCTGGACAAAAAATTCTGATGGCAGCTTGTTTGGGTAATCATTTGCCATTTTTTTCATGAGGATGAAGTGAAGGGTGCACAAGAGGATAAAACTATGGGACATGTTGACATCAGAAACTTTATTCTAAGTTACTGAATCAAACACTGAAGCGGTTCTTTTTCAAGTAGTATTCTTAGTCATCAGAAAATATTCTTGAATAGTGCAAAGTATTTCATGCAGTTTTTTTCACCGTGCATACACTGGACTGTAGGCATTACCTTCCAGAATCTGCCTACTCTTTTAGCTCATTTGGACCCTATTGGTGATATTTTGTGAAAGAGAATTACATTTTCATTTCCGTAAGTCAAGGTGGCATATTTTGGGACCTACAACATTTCCCATCCCCCTCAGAATATGGTAAACACTTAACAGGCTACAATTTAGAGAGACTTCTATAATGTCTCACTTTTAATGTAATTTGTTCTATTTCAACATTAAAGCAGGGCTTTCTTAATGTTATGACAAGATTAAAATGTACTGTCTGTTACTCCTGTGATATGTTAACTTTTTCATGAAATCATTGTGATAGCATTTTATTTTTTGAATAGCACCCTGATTTGTGGGCTAAGTAAACAAGACATCATTTGCAGGTATGAGGATGATAATAATATTACCAGGTACCAATTTTGTTTGTTCAGGTGAACTCTGCGCTATAATCTGGTTTTGAAGTAACTACGTAAAACTGTTATTATGAAATGTTGTGAAACAAAAAGTTCAAAAGAATAATGGAAGCAGTTAATTTTAAATAATCCTGCTCAGTGTCCCTGTTTTCTGGGCACTGTGCCTCTCCTTTCACAAACACCTTTTCCCATCCATGCGTATACTTGTTTCCTGTAGTCAGCAGTTAAATGTATGGAGCGTTCATGCTTTGACGCCCAGAACACATACAGCCTCAGTAGATGTGGGGCCAGCCAATCCGTTCTTATTCTGCTTAAACCAAAGGCTCCTAAGCTTGTTCAGGTGACTGTATTCTCTGACTTTGTGATTCTCTTTGAGGAAGGAACTCCATACAATAGTGTTAAAATATTATATCAAACAAACCTGTACCTACAAAACAAATGCTAACTGCCACATGAAATAGTTTTTAGAAATAATGTTTTCACATGTCTCTGTTGACATTTGTGGGCTGCTTGTCCATTCATTTTTAGAGGCTATGTGATAATAAAAGCCAAAGTCTTACGAAAATATTAACCAGGTGGAATGTTTAAAACGGATAGAATTTTACCTATTAAATTCTCTTCTTTATGCAAGGTGAGAAACACCATCATTATTTGATTTGTGAGATGGAGTACTTTATTACATAGATTGAGAACCACTAGCACAGATGAAGGTAGAATCAGCCACACTTCATTTAGACACACCATTTAATCAGAGAGGGAGACCACATGAGACTCTTGACTCCGAGAAACAAACGGTGGGTTGTGGAAAGGGAGGTGGGTGGGGGGATGGGGTAACTCGGTGATGGGTATTAAGGAAGGCATGTGTTGTGATGAGCACTGGGTGTTATACACAACTAATGAATCATTGAACAGTACATCAAGAACTAATGATGAACTGTATGTTTGCTAATTGAATTTAAATTAAAAAAAAACAGCATTTATTCAGCCTTTTAAAAAGACTCAAAACTTAGGAAGAAGCCATAGTGTTGTTTTATGGGCTGTTTTTCATCTATTTCATTCAGTCTTTTAAGATAAGCATGTTACTTTCACCCCTTTAGTTTTCTCATTTGTAAAATAAAGCTAATCAATTCCTTGCAGGCTTTCAGTGAGGACTAAAGAGAGAATTAGATGAGCCAAAAAGCAAATGGCTTGTACATAACAGGGCCTCACTTAGTTCTCTTCCTTCACTTAGATTGTGGTCCACATGATGCAGTGTATCCTCATGATACATTTAGTAACTGTCCTCTGCTACCACCACCACCACCAGGTCCTCTCTCCTTGTCTATTACCTTCTTTCTTCATAGGGTGCCTGTTGCTTTCTGCTCTTGTTTTTGCCTCTGAACTCTTTTTAAATCTTTTACCTTTTCAGATTTCTCTTGTCCAGAACTTATTTTCTTCTCTTCTCATTACTCTTTTATTCTTTTTCCTACCACCTTGTTGCCTCCTTTAGCACATTTGGCTCTTTGTGCCCTGCAACCTGGCCTGAGTAACCAAGGACAGCCTTGTGCTCCATTGAATTGCTTGGGTTAGCCCATCAGACCAGAAGAGCTGAAAGATTTCTTCTCAGTATATTACTGCATGGTCCCTGCAGAGCACCTGCTGTTTCACTGAAAAATCACACTCACGTGCACACATACACTAATTTTTTAGCCAGAAAATGCACAGCTCATACATCTATAGCTCAATGAATTACTACAAAATAAATGCTCTGTGTAACTTTCTCTCATGTCCAGAAATAGAAACTGTCGGTACTCTACAAGCCCCCTTTGCCAGGACCCTTGTGTCCCCTCCTGTTCTCTGTTCTCTTCCTTTGCCCAGGAATTAATCACTCTCCTGACTGATTCTGATACTTTAGATTGGCTTTGCTTGTTTTTGAACTTTACATGCATTAAAATATAATACCCCTATGCATTAAAAGTATGCATTCTCTTGTGCCTGACATCTTATGCTCAATGTTGTGTTTGTGAAATTCATCCATGTTGTTGTATGTAGTTTATTTTTATTACAGTATAATATTCTGTTGTATGACCGTACATTCCATTGTATAGTCATATACCACAAATTTTTAGTCTATTCTGTTGAGGTACATTTGGGTTGTTTCCAGTTTTGACAGTTCAAATGATGATGCTATGAGCATTCTTATGAACTGGACTTTTATTTTTATTTTTTTAAGTAGGCTCCATGCCCAGTGTGGAGCCTAATGCAGGGCTTGAATTCACGACCCAGAGATTAAGACCTGAGCTGAGATCAAGAGTCAGATGCTTAACCGACTGAGCTACCCAGTTGCCCCCTGAATTGAACTTTTAAATTAAACTTCTGGTTTTATGTCATTCCATATGCTTTAAGTTGCTAGGAGTCTGATCCAAATGTTTGAGACTTTTCTGTATTTTTTTATGTTCCAGCCTATTCCTTTAAAATACAAGCTTTTACTTATTTTTTATGCATTATGCTATTAGTACAGAATATTTTTAATTTTGGAATGTTAGAGAATACGTGATGAAAAATTTTATAAATCACATTTGTATCTATAAATGCGTGTAGTTATAGTAAATACAGGTTTCCCCCACTATCTGAAAGTCTGTTGTTCCTATGAAAACTTTCATGAGCTAAAATGGTATATTTTCAAAGTTTGCATTATGCCACTTCACTTTTAGAAAAGACCTACACTCTTATAGTAATGGCTTCTTTTGTAAAAGCGAAAATTCTCTTCTGATTTTTTTTGGTCAGCAAAAACAAGTACTAATGTAGGTTTTTCCTAAAAACAAAGTGGTATAATGCAAACTTTTGGAAAGCAGAAGATACTTGTATTATTATATAGTTAATAAATATATTAAATACCATGTGGCATTCATGTACAGAATAAATAATCATTCAGGTAAATGAACTTATAAAAATTCATTTTGCTGATTACAGAAACATCATTATGGAATTATTACTACATAGAGTATGCTTTTTTTTTTTAGTGAACCTTTGTCTAACTGTAATTCAGTCCTCAAATTGTACATAAGGTTTTGTAGAGATATATAGAACCCAAATCAAATCAACATAGTTGTGAGTCATAGGTTTTTTTTTTTTTTAAGATTTTATTTATTTGACAGAGAGCAAGCACAAGTAGGGGGTAGCGGCAGAGGCAGAGTGAGTCACAGTTCTAAAAAATAAATTTGGGGCACCTGGGTGGCTCAGTCGTTAAGCGTCTGCCTTTGGCTCAGGTCATGATCCCAGGGTCCTGGGATCGAGTCCCACATCGGGCTCCCTGCTCGGTGGGAAGCCTGCTTCTCCCTCTCCCACTCCCCCTGCTTGTGTTCCTGCTCTCGCTGTCTCTCTCTGTGAAATAAATAAATAAAATCTTAAAAAAATATATAAAATAAGAAATAAATTTAATTTTTACTTCTCACCACTTATGCATTTATTGCTGTATGACCATGGATCCGAGCTATGATATCTGGTTCTTTTTTTAGCCTAACTAAAGACAAAATTAATGCCATGAGTCCTCGAATGTCTTGATTTAGTTTGTTATTATGTTGATGATACAACTTTAGCATTATTTTAGCTTTTAGTCTCACAAGGCTATTTAATGTCAAGAGATTCTAGTCTTCCTTAATGAGATAAGCAATAGGCAGAAATTTCTAAGTGTGCTAACATCGCATTTATCCATAAGAACTTTGGTGAGTGCTTACTCTGTAGTAGATTAGTCTCACTGGGGAGGGCCCATATTAGTATCACCTGGCTTTTTAAAAACTCATGTCCCCTGCGCCAATATACTGCTTTATTTCCTCCAGTAATCATGATCATACTGTGCCATTGTTTTCTTTTTTTAAAGATTTTATTTATTTATTTGGCAGAGAGATACAGAGAGAGAACAAGTAGGCAGAGAGGCAGGCAGAGGGTCTTAACGCTTAACAACTGAGCCACCCAGGCGCCCCAATACTGTGCCATTGTTAATGATGGAAATGTGCTCTAGCCTTAGATGTTTTGCACTTGGGAAAAGCTTGAGAATTTTTGATAACATAGAGATATTTAAATATATGAATTATATATTTTGATTAAAATATATGAATTATATATCAGTATTTTGATTAAAATAATCACACATATGAATGGATATACATTATATTAATATTGTTAATTAACATTTTATTATTAACATTATTAACATTAATAATATTAATAAAGATATTTTCTGGTCTGGAGGACTTCATAGCCTAGTGGGGTAGCTGAAACATAAACACATAGTTACAGTGTGATGTGGCATATACCTTAGAAGGAGATACACATAAATTGGCATGGATGGTAGTGGAAAAGACTCACTTTTGCTTTTGGAAATTGTAGAGGGCTTTGTAGAAGTAAACCCATTTGGAGTCTTGCATAATTTATTACCTTTAGTGATGATGTGCTAGGTGTTATGAAGCAAATCCAAAAGTTAGGATAACCGAGTAGTCCATAAGATTGCTGGGAAGACTGCATATTCACTTGATAAAACTATATATACATTTGATGGCCATCTTTATAAAATGGTATCTTTTAGATTGGGTTCTCTAGTTTCTTAAAGTGCTGTCACTTTTTTTTTTAATTTTATTTATTTATTTATTTGAGAGAGAGAGAGTGAGTGAGAGAGAGCACGAGCAGAGGGGAGAGGGAGAAGCAAGCTCCCCGCTGAGCAGGGAGCCCAATGCAGGGCTCGATCCCAGGACTCCAAGATCATGACCTGAGTCAAAGGCAGATGCTTAACCGACTGAGCCACCCAGGCACTCCAGTGCTGTCACTTTTGTATCTATAAATGCATTGCCTAACTGTTGTTCATTAAAACACTAAAGAGTTTATGGGAAATGTCATGGGAAACCAAGTGGTCTAGCAAGGCTTTTGACTTTTTTAGACCCAGTTCTTCATGTGCTAGGTCTATGACCCAAGCAAGTGATTTGACTTTTCTAAATTTTAGTTTTTCATGTGTAAAATGTGAAAACAATAGTATCTTACTTAAAGAATTATTAATAAAAAGTGAAAATCAAATGACATAATATACTCTTGGCACAGTGCCTGATTCTTGTTAACAATAATATAATACATTTTTGTTATTAACAAAAAATTCAGGTTATTGTATACATCAACATTCACGATTGTGAGCCTTAAAAAAAAGGTCTAGTTTTGACTTTTGATTTCTTTCAACATTCAGTTAGATTTTGAAGGAACTGTTTGTAAAACACCTGAATCTGGAATTATATCTATATTTTTCCCTTACTCTGTTATGACAGGTGTCCACAACAAGATTGATGGAGAAAAGAAATTACTAATTGGGCTGCAGGTGGTGAAAACCTTTTCTAAAGGTGTGTGTGTGTATGTTTGTGTGTGTTTGGATGGATTCTTGAGTTTATATTGAACTTGAATTTGAAGATTGACTAGATTACCTATACAAAATATTTCGTGAGTGAGTCTAATTTTTGCCTTCACTAATTCCACAGCCCCACACATACATCAAATCACTATTCTTTCTGTTTTGGTGACTGTGTAATGTAGGAGCTGTGGGGCCCAGGTGTAACCTGGATATATGGTCATCCTCTCAGACTCAGATCTCAGTGTGACCTCACCACCATGTTGGCTGTGGATTTAAAATTAACTTATAATTAACTCCCTGTTTCAGATTTACTCCGGCATCTAACCTAGCCTGGTTTTATTTTAAAATTTATTTTGAATCTTTTGTTTTAATATTTGGAGGTGGGGGGATGCAGTAAACATAAAACAAAATCCTAAAGCCCATAAAGCTAGAGCCTCGGATTTGTAAGAGTGAGATAGGGAAGCTCTGTATACTTAATTTCTCTTCTTCTACACTGCCTAGAACCATTGAGCCAGACTGACCTTAAGGTATACTATAAAAGGATGCAGTCATAGAGTGTGTCCACCCTGAACACGTATTTATTGACTGTGGTCCGGGCATTGGCTTTCTATCTTTTATCATGGGTACACATGAGTCTGCAGGTGGAGACTGAACTGAGTCGGGAGGAATGGGATTTACTAATAACCTGAGAGGAGGATGTGGGCTAGACATGTTCTCCCAGGTATCTATCTGTAAGTCATTGAGTATGAACTGTAGGTCCTAGCTCAATCCTGGGTCTCTCTCTAACCTCTTTCTGCATGCCATATTCCATGAAACTCTTTGCCGTATTTTGGTTCCTGACCAAATTTGGTTCAGATAAAACTAAAGTTATTATAAATGAATGACACAAATCTAGTATACAGAGAATAGTGTGTTAAATAGATCATCTTAGTGAACACTAGAAATAATACCTGAAAAAAAATTAGGACTTCTTTATGCAGTGGTAGCTGTATAAACTATTTAGCTCAGAGATAACATTGGGCTCATACCCATCTGTGTTGATGCATATGTAATTTGGACATCTGAGATCATATTGTACATAGATGTTTATCTTCTGCCTTTTTCACTCAGTGTTCTGTCATGGCTGTAATCCTCTGCCATTATATAATCTTTTAAAATACTGATTCTAAATCTTTCATGATAATGGATGCTGATCTTCTTTTAATGTTGCTAGCCACGCTGGGGAGAAAAAACAAACAAACAAACAAACCAGGGGCGGGCGCCTGGGTGGCTCATTCGTTAAGCGTCTGCCTTCAGCTCAGGTCATGATCTCAGGGTCCTGGGACCGAACCCCGCATCGGGCTCCCTGCTCCGCAGGAAGCCTGCTTCTCCCCCTCCCACTCCCACTGCTTGTGTTCCCTCTCTCGCTGTGTCTCTGTCAAATAAATAAATAAAATCTTTAAAAAAAACAAAAAAAAAACCCAAACCAGAAACAAAAACAAACCCTTCAAAATGATCCACTTCAGATCAAAGCATTTTAGTTTTCTTGACAAGTTAATGAAGAAATACTGTTTTGTTTAAAAAATACTATATATATGTTTTGAAGTCAGTCATTTTCTTCTTTGAAAATTACTGTCTAGAGCAGCATCTCCCACTGTGTGCGCACAATACATTAGTTTTGTTGGTAAATGGCATTATGTGAGATAAAGCCAAATGAGATTGGGAAATTCCAATCCAAATTGAACAGACGCCACCACTCCACAACCCCTAGGACTTTTCAGAGCTGTAATTGCTGATGTACAATGTGGATCTCTGAAGAGGGTATATAAAGTATACAGTTTCCACTAAACTTAATTTGACCAAGGAACCTCCTTACATTTCTTTTTTTGAAACTAATATCATGGGAAGAATGTAGAGAAGATTCTTGAATTTATCATCTATGCTTAAACAGTGACTATAATAAAATCCCAGACAGAGCCTAGCTAAACTGGGGGGTGAGCATAGAAAGAATGTCCTGAAATAATGGTTTATTCAAAAAGAAGTTCTTATAGCTGAAGGTTTCTGAGCCTGTTACCTATCCAAATTATGAAGGGATTATGTGTGTATTTCCTCTTTTTTTTTTTTTAAGATTTTATTTATTTGACAGAGAAAGAGAGAGTGAGAGCAGGAACATAATTAGGGGGAGTGGGAGAGGGAGAAGCAGGCTTCCCGTGGAACAGGGAGCTTGATGCGGGGCTTGATCCCAGGACCCTGAGATCATGACCTGAGCCGAAGGCAGAGCCTAATGACTGAGCCACCCAGGTGCCCTCCTCTTTTTTCATACGGAAAACTTTTCTTATTCTAGGAGTCAGGAAAAAGTGGTTTAACCTATTCTATCAGAAGTTGCTTTCAAGTGTAGAATTTTAAAAAATCATCTTTCTGTGGAAACATTCAATATACTTAACAAAAGAGAAAAATAATTCCAACCTGTGTGTGAATATAATATATTTTTATCCGGAAGAAAAAATGATGCCGAGTTGGATACATGAAGCAGTCAGCACTGACTAGGTTGGTATTTTAACCACATTTAATGTTGTTCGTATGTATTCATTACACATTGTGAAAAACATCCATCAGTACTGTTTACTAATTTGAATGGACTTTTAATAATACGTATAGAACAAAGATCCCTGATCTCTTGGAACTTATATATACAGTTGTCCTCTGAATTTACTTCTAATTCCCTTTCATGGCCTGTGTACATTTGCTGATTCTTCATGATATTTGTGCCTTTCCCATTGGACATCCCTGCTTGCTGTTTGGACTGCTGTCCTCGGATGGGCGAGGTTTTTTGAGCTGTTGTCTGTGGTACCTTGGAGATGAGCAGAGTGGTTTGCAAGTTACTGGTTTCTTGAGCAAGACCTATTGTATATTATGGCACAAACTTACTTCCCTTCACTTTGGCTATTTAACATATATATTTAACACACACATGTTATATATGTATGTACATATGTATGTACATATATATGTTGAATATTACATTGTGTTAAATATGTATTTAACACACATGTATATGTTTTCTCTCTCTCTGTGTATATATATCTATATATACGCACAGGACTAGTATAACCTCTCAATATGCCTTCACAGTATTTGTTTTAATCTTGGATCTAGAATGGCACTCTTAAAAAAATTAACAAAAACTTTGCCTAATAAACTCAGCTGATCAATGCCTGGAAGACAGTGAGCATTCTTACTGAATCTTCATGGTGTGCATTTATTAACTTCACTATACTGAATATGCATGTTAATTTACCAAATGGATTGGCAGGGACTGACACGGATTTCTTATGGGAGATCTGAGACAGATGTTAGCCAGTTATATTGCTGGATTGAGTTAATAATTGAGATTTTCTTTTCTATTGAATAACAGAGTGGAAAACAGGCAAAGCAACATCGATATACTAAAATTAAACCACCTTTAATGTACAAAGATGTTTTTTGGCAAATGCTGGAAAGAAAGTCAAAGGCATTCCTACAAAATTATTTTTGTTATCAGTGGAAATCTAATTTACATACAAATAAAATGTCAATTCCTATCATAACCGTCAAGATAAACAGATGCATTTATACTTTTCCATGAGCTCTTCTTTTTGAACTTACGTGCTATGTTTGGCTCTTTGCCCATCAACCAGGTGAAATAAGTCTAAGTTTAACGAAGAAGAGGGATGAAGTTACATCCGGCCCGTGCACACATACAGAGTCATACTGGCCTGTTTGAACCAACAGTTGTCATTGTATGTTATTTTAATTTTTTTAGTTTTCCTTGGAGAGGAAAGAAAACAAAAGGAAACATGACATACGTGTGAGGAAACAAATGGTAATGTTTCTTAATTTGCTTAGTGAAATTGTGATCTTATTCAAAGCAGAGTTTGTAATACATTTGCCTCTCACCTGTTATGAAAGCAAAAATAATCAGTTCCCCTTTCCTTTTGATAACTCATGATGCATATTTGCTTTATTTTTGTTGCCTTCATTAGGGAGATAGATGTGTGCTTCATTTTTTTCACATATATTCTACAGTTTCTTTTTTTTTATTTATTTTTTTTTTATTTTTATTTTTTTTCAGTTTCTTTTTTTTTAAAGATTTATTTATTTTTTAGGGGGGGAGGGGCAGAGAGGAGGGGGAGAGAGAGAATCTCAAGCAGACTCCCTGCTGAGCATGGAGCCTGATGCTTGGCTCCATCCCATGACCCTGAGATCATGACCTGAGCGTGATCAAGCATTGACACTTAACCAACTAAGCCGCTCACATGCCCCTTCTACAGTTTCAAACAGACTTGTAGCATAAAGTTTTTAAAGGCAAAAAACAGTTTTCTAATTTTCCTATAAAAGTAAAATGGTAAAAAAAATTTAAAAAAATTAAAAAAAAGAAGAAGATAGCAGAAGGGGAAGAATGAAGGGGGGGAAATTGGAGGGGGAGACGAACCATGAGAGACGATGGGACTCTGAAAAACAAACTGAGGGCTCTAGAGGGGAGGGGGGTGGGGGGATGGGTTAGCCTGGTGGTGGGTATTAAAGAGGGCACGTTCTGTGTGGAGCACTGGGTGTTATGCACAAACAATGAATCATGGAACACTACATCAAAAACTGATGATGTATGGTGATTAATATAACAAAAAATTTTAAAGAAAAGAAAAAAATAAAAAATGTATCGGAGAACAAACTAAATGAAAAAAAGAGGTAAAATGGTTAACGAAATTCTCTAAGATGTGTGTGGATATATGGAGACTCATTTTGGCAAATCTGACATGATTACTTACTTACCAGACCATCTCTTTTTACCTAGACTAGTACATTTGAAATGAGATATTTGAAATATAGAGAGCAAAGCTCGATGAAATAAAAGGCTAATAAAATATGTTTGGGCCAACATCAAAACTCTTTGAAAGAGGATATCTAAATAATGTGCATTTTATCTCAGAGAGTCTTGGGTTAGTTCTCATGTCCAGATGACTATTAACGGGCTTTGTGCTCTGAAGCATATGTTAATAGAAGTGATCATTTTGGATTAATTTGATGTGAATTAATAAGAGATTTATTTGATGGGAATGTTTGAAGGTGATGACATTTAAATCTCAGCAGGATTTAAGATATCCAAAAATACCTTTAAAGATTCAGGAACAATCAATTCAGAGAGAGCAAATTAAATAGACATGGAGAGCAAAGAACAGGATTTGACATTGGGTTTATGAAGTTTGAAGCAGTTTACAAAAAAAGCGATCTACCATTGAAGTATTGCTCTGGAATCTGAAGAAACAGAAACATTTAAACTCCTTCAGCAATTCTTGGGTTTATGATTTGGATAAACAATGTTCTCTTGCATTTTATAGTTCACTTAAGCAATCTGATTTTGATCTGTATATATGGAGTAGACAGGATTCAAGGTTTTTTCTTTTTTTTTTAAACCAATGAGCAAACACATATGTTCTTTAAAACTGAACTTTATATGTTGTTCATATGGAAGCTATCTAGTTTGCTATAGGCCCCAAACTTGACCTTCCTTTTATTTTGCTATCACTTGCTTAATTCTTTAAATTCTTTGTGGGGGACTTTTGATCAAAAGAAACAATTTACTATTTTTTTCTTTCTTCTTAATTTTTTTAATAAAACCTACATGAAATGTGTAATTAATAACTCGGTACTCCTAGGTTGTTGATACAAACGAGCACGGAAGAATCATATATTAAGGAGAAGACTACCATGTCTTTTCTTTTGTGTTCAGCTTTGATTTCAAACACTTGAAAGTTTTATTATCTGGAAAAAACAAGAAGAGAATGTCATCTGGTATTATATATTATGATGACAAGAACTGCTACTTATAATAAAAATCATACTCAACAGGATTTGAGGCTGAGCTTAAATTATAAAGCCGTTCTCCCTTAACATTTTAGTCTTGTTGAGGTTCTTTCTTTCTATCTATCTATCTATCTAGAGGAGTCAGTCAATTGGAAGTGCACTCAGTTGAAATGGTATTTGGAAAGATCCTCTAAGGCTTTAATTTTTTTGAGAAAGAGGGGTTCCTTATAATATTTTTCTTTGCTTTTTAAAGATATCCTTCTTCTCTCTTAAATGAATGACTAATGGTAAAACTACAGTCATCTTACTAGATGTTGGGCACATACTTATGCTGGGTATACATTTATTGAATGAATGAATGAATGTTGGAGGAAATGAGTAACTGAGTGAATGGTAAACCTCAGTGGTATTTATGCCTTCCTTAGTTATTGATGGTTTCATATTTTACAGTTTTTTAGGGAAATTGGAAAAAGTTTCTCTTAGGTGCCTAAGCCATTAACCAGAACCATTATAGAATCTTAGAGATTTGAGGAAGTTTAGAAATCATTTATTGCAATTCTTTCATATGAGTAAGAACAGAGGCTCAGAGAAGTCAAGGGGCTTGCCCTTGATTGCATCAGCCACTGATTGGAATCAGGTTCAGAAACGGGACATGTCATTGCTGTACCATTCTTCCTTCCTTTGTTTAGGGTCACGATGCTAAAAAGAACATAGGAATTTATATCTCTTACCTTCAAGGAGTTTCTCATCTAATGGAAATAAATTCTTGTTCTAATCTGCACTGGCACTGGTTGTATGTGTGATCTCAGCTCTCTTTTTAAATTACTGTAATAGTTGATTTCTTTGGTTGAGTAATTCATTTGATTACCTACTGCAAAACTCTTTGGAGCAAGTATTTCATAAATGTATGTGTGTATTATTTATGTATATGTACTTATACATACATATGAAATAAGACTAAATCATTAATTGTTAATTAAAAATATCTAGGTATTAATAGAAAACTCAGATTCCTTTTGCTGTGAAGATGCCATTCTGAGAACCTGAGTCACAGTCTTCTATAGAAAAAGGATTTTTTCTTATATATTTAAGCCTTTTAATCAGTAAGATAAAAGACTTACCAGAATGATTTTTTTAAGCTTTTAATGCTGATTATTTCCGCTGTCTGATACTATAATGTAGAAATAATACAGTATCCTACTGTTTCTTATAATAAACTTTTTTTTTAACTAAAAATACAAAGAAAGCCTTTATATTTGTTTTAATTTAGGAGGAAATAATTTAGAAATTTGGATTTTTGCAAATGTCTTACATCTCAGTAGTGAAAATAAATACAAATAGTGCATTTTTAGGAAGCTCAGCATGTTTTTTTACCTTGCTGAAGTATCTTGACACATAGTATGTATTCATGTTATGTCTGCTGTTAGAGGAGCTTTATGTATTTGTATAGGTGGGGAATGATGTAAACTTGGGACCCTCACCATCTCCACCTCATCCCCCTCCACCCCCCAGGTCAGTTTTTTATCTCAGAACTGAATAGAGGACTAAAGTTAGCAATTTTGAGTCTCGTAGCTCTCATTTAGATTCTTTAGTTCCTTCTTATCCGCTTCACTTTTAGCCCCATTATCCAAATGATTGTTTATAATGGACCTACTGTAAACTGGCATTTTGAACTCTTTTTTGGTAGTCAGTATGAGGGATATTGCTATTATATAGTTGAATAAAGACGTTTTCAAATAGAGTTGCCAAAACACCCCTTGATGCGATTATCTAATTGTTTTATGACCATTATTGCAGTATCTGCCTTGATAATTTCTTTTTAAAAAAATTATTTATTTGAGAGAGCAAGCAAGAGAGAGCACGAGCAGGGGGAGAGGTAGGTGGAGGCAGAGGGAGAGGGAGAAGTAGATTCCCCGCTGAGCAGGGCAAGCAAGGCAGGGCTTGATCCCAGGACCTGAGCCTAAGGCAGATGCTTAACCAACTGAGCCCCTGCCTTGATAATTTCATTCAGATAATAAAGATGATGGGATAATGAGGGTTGAAAGCTGGTTCAGTCACGATTTTATGAACTTATTTGTCAAGGGCAAAAATAGAAGATTAGTAAAACTAGCTAAGAAGATAGCCCGTGTTACGGTGCGTAATGTTTCTGTAACTGTTGGGAAGGCTTACACAGATCCCAATTCTTGATGGCATTGCATTAGTTCCTTTCTCAGCCACATGGTATATACACTGCTGCTGTGAGTTTGGAAGAGATTTGCAATGCGTACCACTTCTTGTCTTCAGCTGTGACTGTATAATATCAGTAGGTACACCTGCTATCTTTTCCAGAAGCATGTCCCCTCCACGTTTACTAATTAAGATCATCTATCCCCACCCCACTGTAGGTAAGTATTCTGGTCCTTAGGGTTTGGGAGTTTTAGAGGTTAAATCATACATCACAGTTTGTTGTGAAAATGACTTCTGTAATCTTTTATATGACGTTCCTCCTTTTCCTGCTGTTTTATTAAAACCCAGGGTGGGGGAAGAACTTCCTCAAGGTTTGCTCATGCATTTATTAGGTATCTTTCAAGCAGCCTGTGGTGCTGGCATATTAATGTATTTTAGGTGTGATATGTTAAAGCGTATTTACATCATTTAGGAAGGAAATATTTTTTTTGTTTTGTTTTGCAGATATACAGATCAGCTCTCAAAATGTCTTCTGTGTCTTCAGAGCGTCTTCTAAGACAATTGCATTAGCCTCCTGCTAGTTGACTAATAGAATTAATAATTGTAAAAAGCACTCTAAAGCCACATGCCTTATGAAGTCAATGCTGGGTATGATTTTACAAGTATGTGATCTATTTTTTCAAGTGAAAATGTTAACTGGAAAAGTTCTTGGCACACAGTAAAACATCGTGCAATCTGTTATTTGTCTTAAAGATAATAACTTGAGGGTGGTTATAGCCTTACAATATCTAACTTATGACTTGTTAGGGGAGTTTCTTCCACTTAGAAGTATTGCAAATGTGCGTGTATTTACATAATATGTCATTCTGAAAAATTATGGTGATATAATTCCTGTAAAAAATGATTTTTCTATAACTACTTCAAAGTATAGTCAACTAAATTAACCATGATTTTTTTTAAAGAAACTAAAAAGAACATGCCCCTTCCACCCACAACAAAAAAGAAAACACAAATGACCTTTCTGATACTTCTTTGAAGTTTTAGCAGTTTGACATTCTTTGCGATGTATATTTTTAAGGGCTCTATTCAGTATAAGGAGTCAGTGAGTCATATGGGTTCTAAAGGTTTGTTCTTGGTGGAAGAGGGAACTGAAATTTGAAAGGATGATAATTTAATTAAATCGTATTTTCTTTTAGTGGCTCTAGTTGCTGCTTCAGTACCTTTGAAACTATGACCTATTACTTTTCTGCATGATAACAAATCAGCAAGGTCTAATTCTTTTTGTTCTGAAAAACAAGTTACATTTTTCAGTATTAACGTATTTATGGCTATTCACTTTTAAGTATTTTATCTTAGTTCCTTGCTATGTAAAATGTTGCTGTTTTTCTAATCACCTTGATATTAATATATGGGCAGAACCCATTTTCTCTTCACTTTAATGGAAGGGTAATCTTAATGAGTTGGATTATTTCGTTTTCATTTCCTTATGAATCCTGCCTCTCATATAGATTTTTGTCTTTTTCTGTGTAACCTTATTTATTTCATTTTGGTGGCACTATCGTTAGGCTTAACTTATACTGAGGAGAAAATGTTGAAATATGAATGGTATGGTTATTCAGTATTTGTCCAAGAAAAGATTAAATTGCAATGGTTACTAAAGACTTTATGTGTAATAGGAAAAACAAACAGGAAATTCTGGAGGGAAAGACAAGAGGTGCTATAGCAAATCATCACAGTTTTAGGTGTGGTAATGGCTGATACTCTATAAACTAGAATGTAGGCCAAGTTAGGAATAGCATTTTTTTTTTTACTCAAGCTCTTACATTTTTTATTATTTTTTGTATTTTAAATGATAACTGATTTCTTAAACTTCCATTTTATTATCTTTTCTTTCCTTTTTAGTTTTCCTTTTGTTGACTACCAGTAAAATTGCCCTGCACTCTTCTGTGTGTAGGCACAAGTCCCCAAGTTCTGTCACTTCTGACAGAGGACTAGATGTCTCCCAAAATGTCAGCATCAACAGATGAGACATTAAAATGCAAACGTTAAAAAAAAAAAGTTAACCAGTGTTCCTTTTTTTTTTTTTTTTTTTAACAAGTGTTACCTAGCTTAGTTTACTTTAGGACTAACGGTAATGACACCAAGGTGAAGACAGTTTTCCCTCCCCACTCCCTGCCTTGGTCATGCAGGTGACACGAGCATCACTTGTACTTGACACTTCAGTCCTTCATCCTATAACTGTTGTTGTTGTTGTTCCAAGAGGAACATATACATATTTATGTATATTTAATGACTAATGTTATACAAAAAGGAGAGTGTACTTTCTTAAGCACAGTTACACTTTTTGACATCATTTAGTATTTTGACTAAATAATGACTTTATTTTGACTTAAGAATTTTGACCTTAGAAACAATTCTTTATGCTCAATGAGGGCAATATCTTGGTTCAGTGATTCATATTACAAAAATTTTGCTTGACTAGCTCTTCAGAAATGAAGGTACACCTATATATCCAAAGCCAGGGTGGCTTCTTAGTACCTGTGAGAAATTATAGATGAAAACAACTAACACCTATTATTAATTTGGATTTTCTCAGGACATCATGGGTAATAATGGTGTAACTAAATGTTAAATCTGCCCCTGTGGCAGAGTCAGCCAGTGAAGAAGCCTTGTCTTATTAGTCAGTCACAGGTGGATTTTTCCTAAGCGACGTTTGGGTGACAACTCACACAGCACTTGCAGTTTTTCAGCTGGGGGATTAAGGAACATGAGCCATGAACCTCAGTGCTCCCTCGAGCCTCTGTGACTGCCTTTTTGTTATTGACACAACGCAAATTGCTTCTTATCTCCTTGTACTGAAGTTCTGATTCATTAGGCTCTGGTAGAGGAATTTGTCACAGTGCTCTTATTTTGACCATACTCCTTGATGCCACGAACTTGAAAGGCATAGTTGAGCTAGCATGTGAAGGTGAGCCATGGGAAGCTAATATTTTGCCATGCTGAGCTACAAAATGACAATGTCATATGGTTCAATTTAATATTGTCCTTCTGTCATCTTCCAGTGTGCTCCTGCTGGTAGGATTGGTACTGTCTCCACCTCGCTGGGTGTAAGAACCCAGGACTTAGTGAGGTTCCCCATCATGCTCGATAGAATCCCCAGTACACCCAGCCTGGTCCCTCTGATGTGTCCCAGGTCCTCCTCCTGACTTTCAGTCAAGGTCTCCAAATGGGGCTTAAAGAAATTTATCGGTAGGACAGAGATGAAACATTTGTTATCCTTCATTCGTGAAAGTAATAGGGCAGTTTTCACATTGTTTATAACATGCTGTTTCTATCTCTTGACTATGAGGATATTTTGGTTGAAACTATATTTATATCTGGGTTGCACAGTGTGTAACAATATTGAGTTCCAATTTATGTTGTTTATATACATATATACCTGGCATATAAATAAACATGTAATATATATTCTGTAAACATAAATATGTATATTTATTTTACAAACATAGTATGTGTATATATAATATATAAGGTTTATAAATAAGCATATATATATATATATATCATCAACTATAACTGAAGAGAGTGAGCAAAAAATGTTTGGCAAGCAAGAATAATAGGAAAAATAGAGCTAGTAATAATCAATATCTTGGTATTCATAAAACCATTTAAAAATAGTAAATGAGCCACTCTATGACAAAAATAATTCTAAGTGTAAATATTTGCTTTAGTCTCCGTTTTTTGCTATTTTTAAAACACTTTTTTCCTAGAGGAAGTTTTTTTATATGCACCTTATAAAGCCTTGAATAGAATAAGTAAAATGCTCTAGATTAGATCACATATCTGCAGCTTTCAAATAACCTTGCATGTCCTTTTCCTTGCATTTTTACAGATATGGTCCGGAAAAAGAACCCCCCTCTGAGAAACGTTGCTAGCGAAGGCGAGGGCCAGACCCTGGAGCCTATAGGTACAGAAAGCAAGGTATCTGGAAAGAACAAAGAATTTTCTGCAGATCAGATGTCAGAAAATACGGATCAGAGTGATGCAGCAGAACTGAATAATAAGGAGGAACGTAGCTTGCATGGCCAAGATCCACCCTCTAGCATCAAGAAGGGCTTAAAAAGCTCAGTCCTGAGTGAGAAGGCTGGCTTCAATTATGAAAGCCCCAGTAAAGGAGGAAACCTTCCCTCGCATCCACATGATGAGGTGACAGATAGAAATATGTTGGCTTTCTCATCTCCAGCTGCTGGGGGAGTCTGTGAGCCCTTGAAGTCTCCTCAAAGAGCAGAGGCAGATGACCCTCAAGATATGGCCTGCACCCCATCAGGGGACTCATTGGAGACAAAGGAAGATCACAAGATGTCACCAAAGGCTACCGAGGAAACAGGGCAAGTGCAGAGTGGTCAAGCCAATTGTCAAGGCTCAAGCCCAGTTTCAGTGGCCTCAAAAAACCCACAAGTGCCTTCAGATGGGGGTGTGAGACTGAATAAATCCAAAACTGACTTACTGGTAAATGACAACCCAGACCCGGCACCTCTGTCTCCAGAGCTTCAGGACTTTAAATGCAATATCTGTGGGTATGGTTACTACGGCAATGACCCCACAGATCTG
Source organism: Zalophus californianus (assembly GCF_009762305.2). NCBI lineage: Eukaryota > Metazoa > Chordata > Mammalia > Carnivora > Otariidae > Zalophus > Zalophus californianus. The sequence continues at coordinate 167,696,298 of NC_045598.1, read as the reverse complement.
ATTAAGCACTTCCGAAAATATCACTTAGGACTGCATAACCGCACCAGGCAGGATGCTGAGCTGGACAGCAAAATCTTGGCCCTTCACAACATGGTGCAGTTCAGCCATTCCAAAGACTTCCAGAAGGTCAACCGTTCCGTGCTCTCTGGTGTGCTACAGGACATCAATTCTTCAAGGCCTGTTTTACTAAATGGGACCTACGATGTGCAGGTTGGTGCTCTGTGCTGTTTTCTCTTCTTACAGAAAAAGCGAGTAGTAATGAAATGCGAATTCGTACACGTGTGTTAAAATCACGCTCCCGATACCAGAGGGGTGGCCTGCTAGATTCAGCAGGACGGATGGACACATTGCATAGTTGTTTTAGGCAAATGTGTATTCAGAGGTGTCTTTCATCTCTTATCATGGAAAATAATATTTCTATTAGGTTCGGAAAAGTCTTTTCATGGGATTAGCTAGGCTTCGTATTTCTGGAAATATTTCATGGTAATTTGATGTTTTCCCATTCTTCCAAAAATGCCACTAATCTTTATGGTTCCACATGATGGTAGTTTATGCTTTGTTCTAGTTTTAGATTAGAAGTCTTTCACTATCATCTTTCCTTCAGTGAGGATCTTTCCTGTGTCTGGCATTAGGATTTGGTTTTTATACTCAATGTCAATCCAATTGGACTAGATTTGGGTCATATTGACAGTTGCAGAGATATACTCCAGAAAAAGGAACATAATTGCAAATGAAAATTTGGAAATAAAAGTTTGCATTGATTATAGGGACAGTAAAGCATTCTTTTCTGCATTTAAGGAAAATAGTAATTTATGAAAGCATTTAGCAGTAATTTAGATTTCTGGTTTTATTAAAAGTGGCATACCTTTTTGATCTACTCTTCTGTCTTTAGTTTATGGCATATGTGAAATGAAAAAAAAATCTACCATTTCAAATAGAATGAAATGCAGAACTGACTCTAAAGAAATGTATTCGTTTCATTTTGGCAATTTTAGCATAGTCGAAACTCATGGTCAGCCTGACAAAGTATTAGTTTCTGTTACAGTCTGTAGATTTTTATTGTATTATTCGGCCAGCGGATTTCAAAACATATTAGGTGTAATATTAACCTTCTTTAGGAATGATTAGAAGAAGTACCAGGGAACTAATGAAATTACATCATTCTTACTTGACCTCCTCAATCCCTTAAAATATCAGTCATTTTGATCAACTCAATAGCTCTGGCACATTTGCTCTAGACCTCTCTATTGACCTGGTGCCAATTAAGAAAGGCAGGCAAAGCAATTGTAAATAACAGGTAGGGAACATACTTTGCAGTCCTTGTAAAAAGAATCAGAGGAGAAATTTCGAAGCCTTTAAAAGTGTCAGAACAGCAATCTTATCACTTTAAGGGAGATAGAAAGAACTCTTAAAAAGCCAGTTTCATCTTTGTAGACCTCTCTTAAAAATTCCATCTTACTTTGTGAATTTCCACAAATAGAATTATTTCTGTGGAGCAGCAAATTAAGCCAACATAGTTATTATGCATGAAAGCTGCATGCTTTGAACTGCTGTCTTATTAAAGATCATTTCACTGTCTTGTGTCAGATACACTCTGCTGTCAAACCATGATTGGAAAGCAAATACGTGTTTTAGATAAAAGGGCTAGAAGTGAATAATGTCAGTATGTGAAATGGTGTTTTATAATTAGCAAGTAATACGATGTTAATACCTGGATTTCCGGCAGGAGTTTCAGTTTGTTCACTCTGGGGACAACTTCTGAGGGAAGCTGATCTGCCCTGTCAGGAAGGCTCTAAAATCGAGATTACTGAGGCCGATGATTTGGAAGAATTCAGATTTTTTAAACACACTTCCATTTCCCCCAAACAGTTATTTGTTAGGTTCTTAGTTATTTATAGTAAAGTTTATGTTTGGGTAGAATGAGCTGGACACTTTTCCTGGGCAGAGATTTTAGAAATAAAACAGATGTGTGAGCTCTCTGAGTTTGAACTAATAGAAGGAGAAATAAAACAGCTGATCCTAGCCTATGCTGTCTACCAAGGGCTGTAGTAAAGAAGACAGAAAGTGGTAGGAAAAAGCAATCAGGAAGATAATCTTGTTAAGATCAATTTTTTTTTTCAGAGAAATAATAGGGCTAAAAATAGAAAAAAGCAGTCTGTGGAAAAAAGCAGATGATTATTTCAAAGAAACAATTGGATCTAGAAACGAGGCTAAAGAGAGTTAACTTTGTTCGATTTAGGAATAGAGCACTAAAGATACTTTTGGGCCAAATGCTGATCTTAAGTATTTTGCCCATACACCAGATGTTGGTGCAGAAACATGTCTGAAGATAAGTAACTATTAATATTTTTATGCCGAAATAAATGGTGAACGGCTTCCCTGTATGCATAAGCTGAATAAAAGCACATCTGAAATTCCCCTTTTTACCCACACATGTTTGTGCTGAAATGCCATGTGAGAGCTTTCTTTCCTTGGCTCTTGAACTGTGTGGGGACTAAAGGCTGTGCAGGAGAAAATGCTGACTATAAAATTTCTTTAACGTGGTTCTGTCAGAGATTTGTAGGAAGTTAATGGCTGTGTGTATTCTGATAAAACGATGTTGGTAAATATGAGTATTACAGCCTAGTAATCAGTCAATTTCAGGAATTATTTATATAAATCTGTAATTTAAGCTAATTGAAGTATTAAGATGACCAATTCATTAATCTTTTTCAATTAAACTGGCTTTTTTTTTTTTAAACATTCAGGACAGTTGTTGGTTAATGATAGATTTATGACATTTTAGGCCAAGAAAGAAGGAACAGAAGCCAGAAGGAGAGGACTTAAGAACTCCGTGGCTTTGATCTATATTTTGGTTCGACATGGATGGTTTTAAATAATATGAACTGACTTGGTTACAAACATGAGATAGATAGTTGGGAAAAAGAAATAATTTAAACAAAGTTAAGATTTCCACTTCCAAGTCCAGATTATTTGACATCTATTTGTGGGAATAATTGGAAATTTAGACATACTTGTGCTGACAATATCCACTTCTGTGTAAATTTTATTACAAATAAGGAAGTCAAAGAATTAGGTATTTCTAAAAAAATAGTGTCAAATAACAAGGTTTCTTTATACTGCAGAGTTAGATAGAGCCCCAGTTGGATAATGCAGGTCACTTTAAAGGGGGCATCATAAAACCAGGACAGTGTTCCCTGTGTGTTGAATTCGAACCCCACTCTTCTCCCCACCCTACCTTGAGGTAGCATGCCCAGCCCTGAAATCAGAAGGATGCCAGTTCTTTAGCAAGAAAAACAAGAAAAGATACAATGGCTAGCTTAGAGCTATTTGACTCTACCAGGATGTTAGTTTCTCAATTTTTAAATGTGACCTGCGTTTTTTATCAATTGTTATGCTTACATTTTTTAAAATAATAGATGTGACATGTTTGGGAAGCCCTTCATGTAATTTTTATTGCCAGTATTCAGACTTTGAGGCTCACATATAGACCAATAATAGGACAAGAGATTGAGCTCTTCAAAAAGTAATTACAGCTTCTTTCTTTTTAATCTGCTTTATTATGCTTGTATTTAAACCATTGCTGAATGGAGGCCTGAGTTGTTAAACACCAACCTTGCTGTTTCATTAGGCCTTAATGTGCTGTGCATTAGGGCATTTTCGTCATCTTTATGGGGGAGCTCTGAGCCCTTAGATCAGGTTATAAAAGTCGGAGCCCTGTCAAGATGTGCTTCCCACGGGAAAGTGTTTAACCTATACCAAGTTTATAAATGCTCACGATGTCCATGTCGCCTTTCCATATTAGTATACCTTTTCTGTTACTTGGCATTATTCAGGACTCCCATAGCTATGGGATTCCAGCTCTTAAATTTATTTTGCCCTTTCATGAAATTTGAAGGTTAATAGAAAAATCTCACTACTCACTTACCAGTTACTGTCTTGTGTTTGAGCTGGGAGCATTACATTTCTGTTCTGTAAATATTTTTATCAGAGTTGCACAATGTGTCACGTTAGAAGCAGGAAGAACAGATTTTAGAGATAGGAAGTCATCCTTTGTATTTGTATTTTCAACATATTTAACTCTTACGAGCTTTATAGATCCTTAACATCTGCCAGTACATTCATTTGAACAGGGGGTTAACAGCTTGGTCTGGAAAAAAAAATAAAAAATCAGAGAACATTAATCTCATTTTGGTTTATTTTGACTTTTCCTGAATTTTACTTCCAAATATTTATTTTTTGCCTTGGACTTTCCTTTGATCTGGAGGAGGAGGGAAGTTGTAGATCTTAGCAGGTTCTGTTTCTTTGTTTTTCTGAGTGGAGAACAGTTGCACTTCAGGACAACTAGTGAATGAGACTTTAATCACTTCAGACTGTCTATAGAGTACAGAATGTTTGTCATATGAAGCCATACCAGCTTTCAGATCTGTGTCTCTTTAACAGGTAATAAAGTGTGCAAAATAAAACATATGCTCACCCTAAGGCCATCAAGCAAAGCAAAGTTCTGGCATTTACCAGGTCATGTTCATCATGGAGATGACCCAGCTGGACAGTGTTAGCCACCCCAGTGGAGTAGAATAGTTTGACCATCTTCACTGCCTGCCTGTTGGTTAAGTCTCCGTTTGGTGTTGCTCCATGAGGGTCAGTGTGATAAATGTTAACCTCTCTCTAATTTTTGGCTTACCTGCTATCCTTTAAAGAACATGTATCGCTTTCTTGAATATCCATATCTCTCTCTAGGTAGAATGTTTAGAAGAAGAAATCATGGTTATTAGTGCATATAATCAAATTTAACATTACTTAACTCTTAATAAAAATGTTTTAAAAAGCTAAAAAAAATATCCTCAAATGGCCTGCCCTGCTAACCATATCAAGTCAGCAGATTAGTCAGTGCATTCTGTTTCTTGGGTCATTATAATTACAGCATACATGCAGCTGTTGGAAACACGGATCCATAAGCAGTGTCTCACCCCAGGAAAGTTTGGAGGGAGCAGTTCCCTTTCATTTTCTGATTTCCTTCATGGAGTCTGTTTCTGAGAATCATTAGACCACAGACCTCTTGATTTCTTCATCATATGGTTTTAAAGTTTGAAGTAAGTGTTGGGCATTTTCAGAATATCAGAAAAGACCTTGCTTTATTTAAATTGGAAGTCAAATGTAAAATTTATTTTTCTCTATTACTTGTAATTTGATCCCCACTTTTTTTCATCTGTAGCTTATATAATCAAAATTGCACGTGTCTTTTGGGCTTTTCTTCCAATTTTGGACTCACTTCTGACAACAGCTAATATTTATTAAGGATTTCTTATGTGCATAGGTAGATCTAAGCTCTGTACGTGTACTAGTTAACTTCTCTTTGTAAAAACCCTTGAAGTAGACATTACTATTATGTCCATCTTTTTTTTTTTTAAATGAAGAAGCAGGCATAGAGGAATTAAAGTAACCTGTCCAAGGTCACAGAGTTGTGCAAGGGGGTTAATGGGATGCTTGCCTGTGAGTAAGTACAGGAATGGGTGTGAGGCAGAGAAGACAGCAGAATGCCTTTAAAGCTTCTCATTTGCATGTACTGCATAGCGTAAATTAGCTCAGAGCCCTGTCTACAAAACCAGTCTTCACAACCGCTATCACGTATGACCTTCCCAAATACAAGACTGAGTTTACTTCAACTACAAAAGCATTGGACGATGGGCCAACTGTACGTAAGGGAGGACATACAAAGCTGGTACACGGGGTCTCTTTGATGCATACTCTGTGAATCTCATTGAACTTGGGGACCTCACTGATTTCTTTGAGATTATCTTTTTTCCAATCCCTGCAGCGTAATGCTGCCTTATTTGAACTTATTTTACTAGGCTCAGAATTGAAATCATTGAAAAGAAAATTAATTTTGCTGATTTTTCTATTTTTAATTACTGTGATCCATTTTCACTGGTACTTTTGCTACCGAAACTCGTTCTGATAAAGTGAGGAAGGGCTAGATTTTGATTTAATCAATTAAGAAGGCAGTGTTTTATCCCGAAACAAAGCCACATTTTATCCACCTATTTGATTTTATACATATTCCCCTCATTTGGAGGACTTTGTTTTAGGGATTTATGATTTGATATATGGCCAGAGAGTTGTATTTTTCTCTTCTGGTTACTAGGCACAATCTAAGGGTTGGTTTTTCTATGAAGGTTAAATATTAAGTAGATGTATCCGGCCCCCAATTATGTTCTCCATGGCTTTGTAATTAAAGTTTTATTCTTTGCCTGCGAGGAAGTACAGGAACGGCAGAGAAGACATCAGAATGCCTTTAGAGTGTCTCATTGACACACACTTGCATACCCTAACCGAGCTTGGAGCTGTATGATCTCCCTGGATTCTGAACGTGAGGGGTAGGGCTGCAGGGAGGGACTTGAGAAATACTTCACTTGTCTCCCACTTCCCATTTAAAACTTACATGACCCGCTGATGTCAGATTAAAGAGCACCTGAATTCTTTCATGAGTCCAGTAACACATTTGGGGATCTTATAATAAACAGTGGTTTGTTCTAAGACCTGTTTTTCCAGCTGATAGGTGGCTCCACCTTGATGTTCCACTGGCACCTCAAAGTCAACGTGCATAAAGCTCCTTCCCTCGTGTTTCCCCCTCTCCTTTGTTCTCTACTCCCATTTCCAAGTTGGCGAGGCTGGAAATGCCACGGTTACCCTGGATTTCTTTCTGATGTGTGTCCCCGCAAACAATTGAGTAGTTTGCTTCAGTCTTCCCCGCTTGATGCTTTTATCGCCCCCGCCCTTCATGTTTACTTAGCAAATTCTTAGTGGTTTCTTTAGTTTATTTCTTTTCTCTTCCTGATCCCTTCTGTTCTCTTCTTTTCCTTTCCCTTCTGCTCTTGGTACCCAGCCCCCCTTCCTCCACCCCACCTCTGCTGTCATTTCTTTTCCTTTCTCTCTTTTCTCCCTCCTTCCCTTCCTCCCTCCCTTCCTTCCTTTATTTGTTAAAAATTCTGCTTATATAGCCACCAGCCTACGTTTTGTAGGAAGAATAGGTCTACTTTCTATAAAATGTGTATCATTTTTTTTTAAAGATTATTTATTTATTTATTTGACAGAGAGAGACACAGCGAGAGAGGGAACACAAGCGGGGGGAGTGGGAGAGGGAGAAGCAGGCTTCCCGCCGAGCAGGGAGCCCCATATGGGGCTCGACCCCAGAACCCCGGGATCATGACCTGAGCGGAAGGCAGACGCCTAACGACTGAGCCATGCAGGCGCCCCTAAAATGTGTAGCATTTTAATTAACCTTGTATAATTCAGTAGAACTCTCTCTCCCCAGTAAGACATCATTATTCCAAATTCTCTCTCACCCTCAGTCTCCCTTCACATTTCCCAAGAGCAACTTTCACTGTTTCACTGTCTTGTGCTTTATTCACTTTGTTTCCTGCACCCGAAAAGCCTTTCCATAGTCACTGCCTTTGAGGCTCTGGTCCAGTGCCAACTCGCGAGTCTGCAGCTTGGTTGTCACCTCCTTCTGGAGGCCTTTGCTGACCTGTCTCTGGGCATAGGTTCTCTTCCTCTGTGTTGTCATGGAACTTGGTACCTCTCTCAGCAGAAGCACACCCTCCGCTCTTGTCATCTCTTTGCTTGTGAGCTTTCTGCCCCAGACCACAGATGTGCTGGGGTTTTGGGCTCTGTCACTTCTCTGTGGATCATCTTTGTTTGGCACATAGTAGGCATGCAACAAAGCACCTTTCCCTAGAGGAAGGATGTAACACAGTGATTCCACTCTCATGTTTTTCCCATTTAAGACACTCTTTAAAAACAAACACTCAATTCTTATCTCTCTCCATCCTGAGCCAGTGGCAAAGTTGGGTCAGATGCAGGAGAGGAGTTCTGTGGATCATGCGCTCAGCTTTATAATCCACTTGCCTTGCATTTTCTGTTTTGTTTTGCATTTTTCCCTGTGAAACATTGTTTTTTTCCAAATTCTTGAGACTGACTTTAAGATTTATTGGTATTCTCCGGACACCTGGGTGGCTCAGTCGTTAAGTGTCTGCCTTCGGCTCAGGTCATGATCCCGGGGTCCTGGGATCGAGTCCCACATCGGGCTCCTTGCTCAGTGAGGAGCCTGCTTCTCCCTCTACCTCTACTGCTCCCCCTGCTTGTGCTCTCTCTCTCTCTCTGACAAATAAATAAAAATCTTTAAAAAAAAAGATTTATTGGTATTCTGTCAGCCCAAATACCAAGTAATCGTAGAGACTTAGGTCAGTATTATGCCTAGTGAAGTGAGAAAACCAGTTGGGGTAGACTGTTGATGGCTGTAATCCAAAAGCTGATAATAAAAATGTGCATAATTTAAAATATGCAGGACTTTACCCTTAAAATCACCCCTTGTATAAATTAAAGGTTTGGTTCCCCCACAAAGAAAAATTGGTTGGCTCTTGTTATTCAAATTTTTTATTGGATTTGTTACTTATTTTGTGGAAAAGAGTGTTTACAGGAGTAATTGCGGTGACTCCAGGAAAGCCAGGAATAGGGTGTGATAGCATGGGACTAAGAAGATCACCATCCAATTAGATAGGTTATTGAACTGTCTTAACAATTCGTCTCCGCCGAAGGTCCATCACTGCGGCACGCTCTGTATGCCACACTGTTTTTTTTGAAGCACTGTACAATGCAGAAACATTCCCTATGTGGATTAGCACATTAATTCTGACTCTAGTTATTTTCAGCCGAGGTCGGCCCTGACAGATTTCTTCAAGCTATTTGTAACTTCAGTCTTTGAGCAGTGATTTTTAGCAACTTAGCTTTTTATTAAGTGAAGGTTTTACTGTTTTGACTATCAGCCCATAACCTCAAGTCCCCTTAAATTAGTACCCTCCTAATTGTCTCTGTTGCTATCAATTATAGTACTTGAAAATGAACCACATCTGAGGAAGAGTTTGTATTTAGTTCAAACAACCCTTTTTGTTCCCCTGACAAGAAGTTCGTGTCCTGAAGTGTCATTTCAAGAGTTCTGAGACTTCAAAAAAATATTTCCCTTTGACATATTCTTTTAGATATTACTCTTACCAGTTTTTGTTCCATATTATTAGAAGGAAGTAAATGAATTAAGGTTAAAGACCTTGCAAAAAGCCAGCCCTTTATATTTCTAACTTCTACAGCGAAACATTTTTGTGAAAAGACATACGTAAATAAATTAGAAACAAAGGCCATGAAACATACTTACATGGAGGGAATAGTTTTTTAAACTAAGTTTAAAATGGAATAAAAAGCCATCACAGTCTTCAATCAGTGAAAAATGACTTCAAATCTGTTCTTTTTCATGCCTTTAACAGGTAAGTCTAGTGTTTCTGTTTAACTATAATTCACAGGCAAATGCCTCCATAGTCACTGGTTTTTGGGTGAAAGATGCATTTTGTTCAGTTTTTTGAAGAAGCTCAAATATGTCCGGTTGAGTCAATAAGGGGGGGTGTGAATTACATTTGCGTTCTCATCCCAGGTAACTCAGGGGCCTTGGTGACAAATTTTCATCTGTGCCCACATCTCCCACAATAACTTCATTCATTCAACCCAAGTATATTGAGCCCCTGCTGACTTCCAAGGATGAATAAAATATCATTCCTTCAGTCCAAGAAGGAAGTCAAACAGAAGCAGCTTAGTAACAATAGAATCGAACCTTTTCGTATACAGCTAAGAACACTAGGAGTGACAAGTTTATGAGTTTGTCAGTGAATGACTTCACCATGTCCCCACTATTTAGCCTTTTCATCCTATTAGCAGGACAAATTAAATTAGATAGTGCAGTTTTATTAAATAATGATCCCATTCATGTGTATAGTACTGTTACAATATGCTGGCTAACGTGGCATACACTAGTTCCATGTGGCTATTTAAATTTCAGTTAATTCAAATTAAATTAATGAAAAAATCAATAAAAATTGCTTAAATCAGTTCCTCAGTTGCACTAGCCCTATTTCAAGTGTTCAGTAGCCACATGTGGCTTGGAGCTACCCTGTTGGACAGGGTGGACTGTAGAATATTTCCATCATCTCAGAAAGTTCTATTGAACAGCACTGATCTTGAGTTTACAAATCAGTTTCAGCTACATTCTTCCCCTTGATCCTCACAATAATCCTGTAAGATGGCAAGGTGTACACTGTTATTTATATCCATAAGGATGAGGAGATTGAGGTGCCGGAGGTTAAATAATGTGTCTTTGCACAGACTTTAACTTCTGGAACTTCCCTTGGGAGCAAACAAATCCAAGTAAAGATTAATACTATTATCTACAAGTCTCGATCTTCAAATATAAGTAATTTAAAGGCAGAGATGTGGTCTAGCTTGCTCACTCTTGTATTCCAGTATCTATTCCAGAGAGTGGCACAAACTAAACACTCAGTGGCTACTAATTAGATGAATGAATAGGTGTAATTTTTGGTCCAAACAGAATTTACAGTTAAATGGAAAATTTAAAATATGAATATCCATGTCAAAGGAACTGCTAGATTAACAGGTTGTAATTATAATTCTGGTTAGCAAAAGAAAAAAAGATTGAAACTTATACTGTTTATTCTGTTTGTGATCTCTTTTTTTGGTCTAGTCATAGCGAGGGAATGGTAAGTTTTTTTCTACTCCTTGCTGGGTTCGACCATTTGAAAAGTTTGAAATAATTCTCTGAATGTGTAGGTGCTGTTTCCTGGCAATAAGATTCAAGAAATTGTTGTTGCAAACACTTATTTTGTATTAACTGTTGTTGCCGTGTATTTGTATTTAACCTAGGAAAGAATTGTTTTAAGTTAACATTTATGGATCATGAAAATACAATGAATATGGTCAGTAGTCTTGGGTATGGTCTCCTAGAATAATAAATTATGTTTTGTTTTAGAATGGCATTTAAATGATATGCATCAGTTTATTTCACTATGACTTAAGTGTCCATCTCTTACAAAGAAAGTATAAGAGTGGCCACAAGGGTAGCCTTTAAATCTTTTTGAAAGAGCAAAGGAATAGAACACTAAGTAACAATGTTTCCCAAAGTTGGCTTTTAATAATTTTTTACATATTTTTATAATGGCTGTACTAGCTTTAAGTAATATAAAAGTAGCTTTAAGCTAGTTATACTAGCTTTAAGTAATATAAAAACTAATATGGTTTACTGCTATTTACCAAAAAGACAAATAGATAACCTTATATAGAAGTGTCAGTATTATTGTTCTTGTCATTAAATGAGATCCTTGTGTTTTTGTTTGCTTGGGTGGTTTTGAAAGAGCATCTTAAATAGTAATGGAGCTGGCTGGTTTTTCCTGGGTAAAAACACAACCTGTAGACACACAAATACCACCAACTTAAAAAATTTAATGAGGTTTTCATGGTAACTTAGTTAATCCTAAACCAAAATGCGATACTGGAAATTCTGGGGGTTTTTTTCATTTGTCTGTTTACCACACGGCCTTTCTTTCACGGTCTCTTCACCTGATAGTAGTCATTTTTAGCCTGGATTTTTTAATTTTTATTTTTAAAGTTTTCGTCAAATACTGGAAGTGATGCTGTGATGCTTAGTAGTAACTTTGATTTGCTTCAAAATCCTATGTTTAGGGATTTCGTAGGCCTCTCCATGCTCCTTGTTCAGCCCTTTCAGGGTAGACATGGAATATGTGGCTTGGAGATTGCAAAATCAAAGATACAGTGATGATGTGTTGTGGTTTCTCAGGAATCCCTGTTCTACAAGCAGAAGTTAAAATCATTTTATGTTAGGAAGATCCACAACTCTGAAGCAGTGTGGTAGCTAAAGCAAGAAAATTTTGGTTTACTGGTTTTGCTCACATGAGAGAAGAAGGGCATACTTCTGCATTTGCCCCTTTTGATTCAAGTTGAAGTTCCTGAACAGTTACCAGAGTTGATGGCATCCCACTGAAATGCTTTGTTTTGTTTTTGGAAACAAGGTTCCTCCTCACCCCTAGTGAGCTGGGAACTAGATGGAGGGATTTTGCAATATGATGACATTCCAGGGCACATTTTAGTTGTTCTAGTCACTGAAATGCTAGGTTAGAAGGGTATTTTGGCTATATCCTCATGTGGTCTGGCTTTGACATCTCTCACACAGCCAATGGCCAGGCTGCTGGCTGGGAGGGTGCCCCCTTCTTCCCCTTCTGGTTAGATGATGCCTTGTTGTTGTGGACAGATGGGAGTCTCTTTGCTTGCCATGGTGGATGTAGACATCACCCAAAGTGAAACATTGTCATCCTTCACTTAAAGGCTGTAGGAGATGTTTGTAAATTATTACCTTAATGTACAGTAAGTGTTGAGCTATTTCTGTGATCATGCACATTTCCAGGAACTGTAATATTGGAAACAAATGTAGAGGTGGCCCCAGCTGAATAATTCTTGGCCAGACAGGTTAAATCTTTTCATCAATCTTACAACCTCTCTTTAAGTGGCAGAATGGACTGCCTGTACAATAGAGGTGCAAGCGTGTTTCTCAACGCGCTAAAGGAATATTATTTGCATATTAAGTAGAACTTCTTAAATGATTTTTGAGATGCTTGAGACTTTCCTCATGGAGTGATTTGGATATGAGCAGTGATCACACATGTCACTTTTGAGCAGCTTTTGAAGAAGGCAGAACATGATTATGTCACGTGCTTTAATCTATTACATCTGGTAGCTAGAAAAATTCACATATTCTCTGATAGTTAGAAGAGGAAATCTATCCCTTTTTTGGAGCATTTCTATCAAAAACTCTGTTTTAAACCAGGAATTTTGGTTACTCACCGGTGGCGCTTAGTTCAGCTGCCCTTTGCAGGGCACACGGAGGAAGGAGGAAGGATTTTATATAAAGTGACTTTTGAATGCCTTCATTGCCCTAATGCTGTACAGCTTTATAATTTTGGATAGAAAGGAGAGCTCTGATCGTTTTTGTGGTGAGACTATTTTATTTTGGCCTTTGAACATCCCCATGACCCACTGAGACAGAGCCTTGATCAGATGAGGCCCTGGAAGGTTTTCTTCTTTTCCTTTATCCTAGGTTGGGAAACATTTTAAACTTTTTACATTAGACCTGCTTCACCAAGACTTCAGGTCCACCACATTCATTTCATTTTTGGTTTAAAGGTCCACCACATTCATTTCATTTTTGGTCCAAGAGTGCCTGCTTGGGCTTTAATCATAAGGCATTTTGTGTGGTCATTTTAGCACCTTTATTTTACCCAAAAGGTAGACTTCATCTTTGCCCAAAGCTTCATTGCTATAGGAACTGAACAGAGGATTTCCTTGGAGAACGTCTGCATTGAGTAATCCCTAAGCAAATGCCTCTCGTTTTGACAGCAACCCTTAACTTCATGAGAAGAAATCCACTGTGATTTGGATACTTCTGCAAGCATATAGTTTGAAGGAGACAGTAGTAAAACCTACTTACTTGAAAATTGTTTTCTTGGCTTTTTAAGAAAAGTATTTATTAAATCCATTGAATTAGTTATAGTCCTCTTATGACTTATCTTTATCTGTTACTTTGGCCAGAAATGTTTAGCATAATGAGCCTCTCAAAGAGTAGCTATTGAGACATGAAGAGTCCATTTCTTTGGCTCTGATTATTCAAGTGATTTCATAATAAGCAGAAGTACTATTGTATTTTTTGATGTGGAATACTTGGCAATATCCCTTCCTCCCTCCTACAGAGAGCACGAAATTAATGATACCTTTCAAGTAACATCCATCTCTTCTGTACCAGGTCACTTCGGGTGGAACATTCATTGGCATCGGACGGAAAACTCCAGATTGCCAGGGAAACACCAAGTACTTCCGCTGCAAATTCTGCAATTTCACTTACATGGGCAACTCCTCAACTGAACTAGAACAACATTTTCTTCAGACGCACCCGAACAAAATCAAAGCTTCTCTCCCCTCCTCTGAGGGTGCGAAACCTTCAGAGAAAAACTCTAACAAATCCATCCCTGCACTTCGGTCCAGTGATTCTGGAGACTTGGGAAAGTGGCAGGACAAGATCACGGTCAAGACGGGAGATGACACTCCTGTTGGCTACTCAGTGCCCATCAAGCCCCTCGATTCCTCGAGACAAAATGGTACAGAGGCCACCAGTTACTACTGGTGTAAATTTTGTAGTTTCAGCTGTGAGTCATCTAGCTCGCTTAAACTGCTAGAACATTATGGCAAACAGCACGGAGGAGCGCAGTCAGGCAGCCTTAACCCAGAGTTGAATGATAAGCTTTCCAGGGGTTCTGTCATTAATCAGAACGATCTAGCCAAAAGTGCAGAAGGGGAGCCAATGGCCAAGGCAGACAAGGGCTCTAGTGGGGCTAAAAAGAAGGACTTCTCCAGCAAGGGAGCAGAGGATAATATGGTAACCAGCTATAATTGTCAGTTCTGTGACTTTAGATACTCCAAAAGCCATGGCCCTGACGTCATTGTAGTGGGGCCTCTCCTCCGTCACTATCAGCAGCTCCATAACATTCATAAATGTACCATTAAGCACTGTCCCTTCTGTCCCAGAGGCCTTTGCAGCCCAGAAAAGCACCTTGGAGAAATTACTTACCCATTTGCTTGTAGAAAAAGTAATTGTTCCCACTGTGCACTCTTGCTTTTGCACTTGTCTCCGGGGGCAGCCGGAAGCTCGCGAGTCAAACACCAGTGCCACCAGTGCGCGTTCTCCACCCCTGACGTAGATGTCCTCCTCTTCCACTACGAGAGTGTGCATGAGTCCCAAGCTTCGGAGGTCAAACAGGAAGCCAACCACCTGCAAGGATTGGATGGGCAGCCGGCTGTCAAGGAAGGCAAAGAACACTCATGCACCAAATGTGATTTCATTACCCAGGTGGAAGAAGAGATTTCCCGACACTACAGGTAAGCCATCGTCGGGGGGTGGGGAGGAGCAATGTCAAAGAAAATGATCCAGAGAATCCAGAGAGCTGATCCCAGAATCGTTGGGAAGGAGGGTGGTGACTTGGGGAAGTTACAGGACAAGTAAACATAAAAGATCGTTCATAAAACTGCAGATTATGTATTTATCGAGGTGGTAACCATGGATTTTAATTTGGTCACTTGTTTCAGACCATTTACTCTTATACTTCATACCCATTTTCTGCTGTTTGCGGGGTGTCTTTTACAATTCATGGTGATGACAGTAATGCTGATGAGGTCACCCATTTACCACACAAGTCATGGATTTGTCCTTGCTGAGTGGCTCTGCATCCCATTGTTTTTGATGGGGCCGCTCCCAAATGAAAGGTGCCATTATCATGTGTTCTCTTCTCTATTCCAACTGGGAAGCAATCAGCTTGAGAACAGGTTGCTCATTTTTCTTTTAAAATGAGATTGGACATTCTTCTGGCTTTAAAAAAAAAATATGAGCAACATCCTCATGTCTCAAAGAAACAGTAATCTGAAGGTGAGAATTCTGCAAGAGGTGTGACTTTGAATTTCTCTATGCTTACTCCTCTGAGTGGGTAAAGCCACAGTTATTACAGATCCATAAGCAGAGATACAAGATACATTCATGTTTTTTTTTTTTTTACTTTCATCCTATTCTCTTTTTAAATGTTACTTTTCCCAGTTAATCTTTCGTATTTTCTTTTTTTTTAAGATTTTGTTTATTTATTTGACAGAAAGAGAGAGAGCGCACAAGCAGGGGGGAGCGGCAGGCAGAGGGAGAAGCAGGCTCCCCGCCGAGCAGGGAGCCCAATGTGGGGCTCATTCCCAGGACCCTGGGATCGTGACCTGAGCCGAAGGCAGATGCTTAGCCGACTGGGCCACCCAGGCGCCCCAGTCTTTCACATTTTCTAAAGATGGGTTTAGGTTACATCTGTTTATTTCATTTATGCATTAATTCCTTAAGGAATTAGCTCCAAAAATACACATTGTGCCAGGCATTGATGATAAAGGAGAAAACAAGACCAACCTAGTCTGCGCCCACATGGAACTTACAGTTCAGTAGGGGAGTCATTAATGGATCATTATGAGTACAAGTGTCACAGCAGCTGAAGTAGAGATCCCTGTGTTTGAATAGAATGACCACAAAGCCCAATATGGTAGATGAGGAGCGTTTAACCTGAGGAAGGAGCATTTAACCTGAGACTTGGCTACATGAGGGGAGTTTGTTTAGCAAGATCCTGGTAATACAGCACGTTCAGATGTCACTTAGTGCTCAGTGGGTGCTCTCTTGTTATTGTGCCTCTAAGCATTACTATTTTTTTATGTTTTTCCCTCTGTAGACTCAGTATCCTAGTTTAAAAATCTTCCCATGCCAAGATTTTAAACAGTTTCTTAAACAGATTTTATCTTCCCATCGCAAGATTTTGAACAGTTCCTCCCATTCTTTTTAGGAGTTGTGTGTCAGTGTGAGTGTGTGTGTGTTGTCAGTCACCAGTAATGAAGCAGTTCATGTCCAACAATAGGCTAATAATGTTAGATGTTAATTTGAAGGGCATCCCAATGCTCACAGTGAATCTAAATGTTCAGAAAACACTTCCTTGAGATTTACACTGTTTAATTTATAAGGTCAGCCCTAGGAAAGACACGGTCCTGCAATCAAATATGTGTTCACACTTGTAGTGAGTGTTCCTGCCTCCTCTGATGTTAGCTGCATGCTAATTTATTTCTGGACTAGCAGACATTAGCTTCCTCCTGAGCTTTACTAGTGTGCATATACATTTGTTAGGTGGTATAAAAATCAGGTAATCCATTCTGTTTTTGAAAGAGGAGGCTTTCCTTAATCGTGAGGAAATTAGCCACACCGCACCACACCACACAACACCGCATGTGCGTGCACACACATACACACTGATACATCTGGATACCAGATCACTTGCAAGAGTGGCTTTTTTTGAGGAAGCTGAGGCCATTGCTTGAAAATGTGTCTGGAAAAGCAGAGTTTCTATATGCTTTGGTTAGACAAAAAAAAATCTCCCAAGAAATAAAAGTATGAATAAAAATATTACTGAATAATCTCAGAGTTTAGTTAATAGTAATGAAAATAAGCTCTTGAGGGAAGAAACTAGTCTTGTTCACTTGCCGTATCTACACAATTTAGCACGGTGTCACAATGGCTAATAAGTGCTCAGTGAGTAGATCTTTAAGTAAATGAAATGCCTGTGAGTTTTTTACTTCACAGTTGTTAAGGATAAGCCAAGATCTCCATGGCAAGTTACAGTTTAATCTCAGACTATTATATAGTCTTGAAACCCTTCTGAAGATTTAGGGCTCCACACCAAATGACAGTTGTCTGTGCATTTTGAATTTAAGTCAACCTTTTAGATTTTTTTAGTTGAGAAAACTGAGTAGTACTTGTTTCTAGGGCATTAAAATCCTCCTGCACTTATTTTTTAAAAAGATTTTATTTATATATTAGAGAGAAAGAGTGAGCATGAGCGGGGTGGGGGGCTGGTGGTGAGGGGCAGAGGGAGAGGAAGAAGCAGACTCCCAGCCGAGCAGGGAACCTGACACCGGACTTGATCCCAGGACCCCAGGATCAATCATGACCTGAGCTGAAGGCAGGTGCTTAACTGATTGAGCCACCCAGGAACCCTATTCCTGCACTTATTATTAAAACCTGCTCTGGGGCGCCTGGTGGTGGCTCAGTCATTAAGCGTCTGCCTTCAGCTCAGGTCACGATGCCGGGGTCCTGGGATCAAGCCCCACATTGGGCTCCCTGCTTGCCAGGAAGCCTGCTTCTCCCTCTCCCACTCCCCCTGCTTGTGTTCTTGCTCTCGCTATCTCTCTCTGTCAAATAAATACATAAAATCTTTAAAAAAAGAAAACCTGCTGTAATTCATGTGGTCCTGGATTGAGGTACTGAATAGTTTTTCTCTGATCTGTTTATGAGTTCTTGTAGAAATATTTGCAATTTGGAGACTTACACTTTCAGAAATTCTACTGAAAGTTGAACAATAGTGAAGGTTCTAGGGATTTGAAAGGAGATAGTCCTATGGATGCTGAAAACTTGTTCTGCTATTAAAGCATTTTCCCCACATGCTACATTTTGAAGATAATATAAGAGGACAAGTTTACCATATCACAATAATATTTTTCTGGTTAAATTTGTGTTTATTCATATTGACGTTTGGAAACTTTCTCCATAATTCTGTTGTAACTAGGGAATATTCTGGGCTTTTGAGTGCTTTATGTATAAGTCTTATGGTGTAGTAAAAAGGTAGTAGAAGCTAAAATCTATAAAATACATGAAATCAGGTAGCTATAAAAAAAAAACTACAGCTGAGAAGCAGGAAAGTTGATTGAGAGTTATGAGTGAAAACTTTGGTGTGGATTCCACTCAGTGGGCATTTTCAAGAATCACGTTTAATCTTGGTTGAACTGCAAACATTATTCAGTCAGTAACTGGAACTTGGTCAATTCTCTTCTCTTAATGTTTCATATTTACTTATGTTACCCCTAGCTCACATTTGACTGACTTACTATGTTCTACTCCTGAATTTGTTCCCCACACTGTTTGTTTTATTATTTATTGTTTAATTAAACAGTGTATCCATTCTCTAATTGATTACCTACTATTCTCCTCACCAGAATTTTTTGTGTTATAACTTGAGTTTCTGAAGTAAGTAGGAGTACTGTCTCCTCACAAAACAACTATAGTAGATAAAACATACCTTTCAAAGCCTTGCTAGACTTCCATGAGTTAGAG
This sequence comes from Zalophus californianus, assembly GCF_009762305.2. Lineage (NCBI taxonomy): Eukaryota > Metazoa > Chordata > Mammalia > Carnivora > Otariidae > Zalophus > Zalophus californianus. Next base: position 167,677,667 of record NC_045598.1, on the reverse strand, counting down.
AAATTTCTGAAGCTTTTCTTGTCTTCCCTTTACCAAGAGTGGACTAAATCCAGACTGGGGAGAAGTGAATAGCAAGCGTGGAGTGTGATGTTGTGCTGAGACAAATACCAGTATTGATGGTCAGTCAGGAGACTACGCCTGGAGTCATTGACCGCAAGTGGCTGCTGAATCTGTTTTACGTTAAGCTGGACCTTGAGGGTGGCTGAAGTGATTCCACATTTAGAGCCTCCTCTGAGTCCTGTCAGAAATAAACACAAGTTTGTCTATATGAAATACTCCAATTTTCACCTCCATGATATCTGTGGCAGAAGATAAACCTTAGATGAGCCCATTATTATAGAAATTAACCATACAGGAAGGGATTTAAACCATTCCATGGGAAATCAGTGGGAATTGCAAATAATGGATCTAGATACCCAGGAAAATGATAAGTTATAAGAATATAATATATTCTTAGTTATAAGAAAGCTATAAAATATAATACTTTTCAGTTATAAAAAAATAATGTGTTTAAAGAAATGAAAATCAGATTTATAAATTGATCAAACTCCATGAGACTATAAAGGATTAGAAATGTTCAAGAAAAGAAACAAATAGTATCTTTTGAATTGAAAATATAATTATTAAAACTTAAAACGTGGATAGGTTCAATAACAGATTGGCAAATGATAGAAGGCAAATGAATTAATCACAAGTTAAATCTGAAGACATTAGCCAAAATATTTAAAAGAGGGGGAAGGAAAGTATCAAAAGTAGACAGTAGGTTATAGAAATGTAATAAGCTGTTTTAACCTGCATCTAATTAGAGTCCCAGGAGAAAAGAATATAGAGAATGGAAGATAGGCAAATAGTATTTGAGGAGATAATGGCAGAAGATTTCTAGAACTGAAAGATGAAAGACATCAGCACACAGATACAGAAAAGCATAGCTTATACTAAACAGGGATATATGCAAATAAATTCAGTCACAGACACGTTGTAGTAAAAATTAAAATGCCAGAGAGGTCCTTTTAGAGCCCCTAGAGAGAAACAACATGTCAAGTACTTAGAAAAGACAAATAGGTTGACAGCAGAGTTTATCAGCCATGATGGAAAACAGAAGAGGGAGGAATTCTATTTAAGGTTTGAAAGGAAAAAAACCAAACACAAAAATAGTCAACCTAGAATTGCCTACCTGTGAAAACAATTTTCCAAGAACAAGCAAAGATATTTTCACACAGACAAAGATCAGGGAACTATTGGTAAATCTAAACAGATATAGTCTCCCTTATTTGTACAGTTAAAAGGAGATAGACTGAGGTGTTGGGTAAAACAATTATGTAAGTTTGTAGGGAAAATGATCAGAAGTAAAGTGCTTAAAAGCCCTTGAATTGTCTGGAGTTAGTGAGTTAGGACTTTGCTCTGCATACTTGGAAACTTTTAAGGATAACCAGTGAAAGAATAGGAAATGGGTACATAACTTCTGAAGCTATAGAGAAGAATGGAACAACAAAATAAAATTCTATTTTCTTAAAAAAATGGCAAGAGAGGATACATGGGAAAAATGTATAAATAGATAAATAAGATTTTAAAAGTAAGATGGTGAAAAAAAAAACAGCTATCAAAAAACTTAATGAACCTGGGTGGATTAAACTTTCCACTTAAAAGGTATTGTCAGACTTATTAAAAAAGAAAATTCAACTCTAAGCTGTTTACATAGGATACACACTCAAAATATAAGTCTATTGAGAGTCTGTAACAAAAAAATAGACGGAGGGACACCTGGATGGCTCAGTCGGTTAAGCATCTGCCTTTGGCTCAGGTCATGATCCCAGGGTCCTGGGATCGAGCCCTGCATCGGGCTCCCAGCTCAGCGGGAAGCCTGCTTCTCCCTCCCTCGGCTACTCCTCCTGCTTGTGTTCTCTCTTTCTCTCTCCGTCAAAAAAATAAATAAAATCTTAAAAAAAAATAGACTGAGTTATAGGCAATATAAACCAAAGGAATATTGAGATAGCATTATTAAACTCATACAACTTAGATTTTAAGACAAAAAGCATAGGAGGGAAAAGTCAATACATAAGAGTTTCATTTCTTGAGGGAGATACAATAATTCTAAATATATGAAATATAGTCAAATCTATATGTAAAACAAAAACTGATTGACAACTACAGGGAAAATATGACAAACCACAATCACAGTGATAGATTTTAAGCAACCTGTGTTACTAAAGTTTGAACAGAAAAAAAATTTCAAAATATTAAAAGATTAGAACAACAAATTAACAAACTTCATTTAATAAAAATGTATCAGTTGTGCATCCAAAAATTTAGAGAATTCACATGCTTTTCAAGCATATATAAAATACTTAGAAAAATTAACACATTTTAAGCAAAAAGAAACAAACTTCAGAAAGAAGTATCATACAGAACATATCCTTTGATTCAGTGTAATTAAGTTGGATCTCGGTAACAAGAAGGTAAGAATCGATGAAGTTACATGAGGCGGATACTAACCAAAGAAAAAAGGAGGTGACTTTATCTCAGAAAACATAGATGTTAAAAAAAATTATGAAGGGTAAAAATGGTCAATACATATGATGCAGAAAGTGAATTGACAAAATTCTGGCAATATCAAATGCTCATATTCCCATTGGAAGCATAATTACAGTCCTCAGAAGAAAATTTCTTTCATGGATACACTTGGAAACCTGTGCAAAAATGTTCACAGTAGCAGTTTTTGCAAGCAGGACAACCAAAACAAAAAACAAAAACAGCAGGGGCACCTGGGTTAATCGTCAGACTCTTGATTTCAGCTCAGGTCATGATCTCAAGGTCATGAGATTGAGCCCTGTGTTGGGCTCCGTGCTGGGTGTGGAGCCTGCTTAAGATTCTATCTCTTCCTCTCCCTCTGCCCCTCCCATCCTGCTTGCACACATGCATGCTCTCTCCCTCTTAAAGAAAAAAAAAAAAGGAAAAAAATACCAATTAATAATGATAGCTATTATCATTAAATAATTTGTAGATTTTCTTTTTTCTTTTTTTTTTTAAAGATTTTTATTTATTTGAGAGCATGAGAGAGAGAGAGAGAGAGGGAGCACCAGCAGAAAGAGAGGCAGAGGGAGAGGGAGAAGCAGGCTTCCTGCTGAGCAGGGAGCCTGATGCGGGGCTCGATCCCAGGACCCCAGGATCATGACCTGAGCCAAAGGCAGACACCTAATGACTGAGCCACCCATTCACCCCAATTTGTAGATTTTCATACAGTGGAATATTACACAGTAGTGAATTTAAGTAAATGACAGTTGGATATGACATAGATGAATCTTATAAGTACAATTTTGGCAGAATAAAAACAAATTGAAGACTGTTTGCAGCTGGATACCATTTTATGTGAGTTCAGAAACTAGCAAAACAAAACTATATACATATTATATGTGTGTGTTTGCATATTCACATATATACCGTATATATTCATATAGATTCATGTACGTATATGGAACTATACCATACATATAATTTTCTCTATATCATCTCCTTCTATATATGTATATGCATATATGCATACATGGATCTCTGTATTTTTCTGTATATACACACACACACACACACACACACACACACACACACCAACACACATAGAGAGAAGGCATACATATATATGTAATCATATTCTATGATCATGTTCCAGTTTTTATTTTTTTTGTAAACCTAAATATGAATGTGTATATATATTTATACATACATGCACATATATGTAGATTGTGTATATGACTAACATTATATGATAATGTTTTAAAATGAAAATGGAACATGAGTTTTCATCAGTGAAGTCCAACAAATATTTGAATAAATGCTCAATCCCCCTTATGAGTAAATAACTACTTAAAAATCATTAATATTGTCATTGTCTACCTGCTTGTTATCTAGAATGTGAAAAAATGGACATATTTTTGGTAGTAAATCTGATGACAAGCATCTGTCCAGTTGGAGATTTATGAATGCATTTAAAAATGTTTAGACAGTGTTTGAATCTGTTAGACCTAAAATCTGTAACTCAGACTGAAGGAAATAACGTTGGATACCATAGCTGGTCAAATTAAGGTAGCTACTGCTCAATCTCTATCTTAACAGAGCACAGAAAGGATCATGGGCTGTGTGCTCTGCTAATTCTAAAGAACAGATTTTATGATAAACTCTTAATTATCAACACATCTGAAAAAGCTGAGTACATAGTGCATTAGCACAGAGTTTCTCAAAGGTGCGGACCATGATGGTTACATTTAGATTTGTGTATGTTAGGTGACATGTTCTTTTAAACAATACCTAATAAATCAGTTGCCTGTAATACTTTGAAATGGACCTAATAGTTCAAGCTGAGAATTTCCATTGTGAGACAGAACATTACCCAGGATATTACAGTCCTTCAAGAAAATAACCCACAGTCAGCACTATCTTTATTTGTATGTATGTTTAGAATTTCAGATTTAATGGTCCTGAAGACTTTATACAAGAACCATGATCAATTCCTGGGATAAAATAAAGTTTAGTCATGATTTCTAGTTCATATCAGTTCATAGAAATCATTTCCCAGTTCTTACTCACTTTCTATTTTATGGGGAGGTTTGTCTTCCTTTAACATTTGGTAAGGGATATCTTATTTTTGAAAGTGAATCAGGGAATCATAAATTGAAATTTTTCAGATATGACATGAGTTGTATTTTCTTCTACCACTTGAAAATGAAATGACCCCATATTCCCCTTAAGAAACCCAGTTACTCCAAGTGAGTAAACACTAATCAGATTATTTCAACTTTAAAAATACAAGATGAGTGGATTGAATGGCGAGTTCAGTTTAGCTTATATTTTGTAGACTGTTCCTCTGTACTTAACTAAGGCTGAATATTATTTGCAGTTCCAGCTTCTAAAAGTTGACCAATCTGGTTATTCACCTGTAATTCTTTTTTTTGTCTTTGTCCCTCTGTTACTCTCTTCACCTGCTTTTCATTCCTCATTCTCCAGTGTCCGTAATCTCAAGTGCTGCATGTTAGAGGCCTTGATACCAGCAAGTGTATATTACAAAATGACTGACTTTATTAGATACCAGATCTATTGATCTATATTTAAATTAAACCACCTTCATTTACTCTTCTTCTGTGGTAATTTGTCCATAGGTGTTAGATTCCATAATTACCAAAAAAATACCTTTCAAAGTCTAATTGATTAGTATTTATGATCTACTCATTTACTTCCATGCTTTGTTTAGTCATTGAAGTAAAAACAGATTTCAGTGGTTAAGAAGTACACCTCAAAGGAGAGCTTTTCAAATGCTGGCAGAAATCTCTGGGAGTTTACATTTAGAAGAGAAAAGCATTGCTCAGATCTGACTTCACATATACTGTGGGCTAGTTTATTGTAAAAATAGAAATATAGAAGTTTTATCAGAGTAAGGTAATGATAGAGTAGCATCTTTGAGCTGATCTTTTTCTAGCATCTCGAAAAGCTCAGCCGTTTATGAACTTTGAAAATAATGTATTATCTCTGCTAATGAATGAAACACTACTGCTAAGGCCACTGTACATTGAAATATGGATGGAACTAAAATAAATACCTTTTTTTAGCACATGAAAATTCTGTTAAATAGGATAAGGAATAAAACAACTTTTCTCACAGAAATTTTAAGTCACTTGAATTAAGTACAATTTGGTCTTTTGTTAGGCAGCTTGTAGTTTTCTCTTGAAGCAAGGGATGATTTAGCTTTTCTGTCGAATTTCTTTGATTCATGTCCTCGTTGTCTAAAATGTTACATGAGACATACTGATTTTGTGTAAATATATCCCAAATATTTCATGGGACATACTAACACTAAAATATTTGTTTTTTTACACTGCCATTCAAGTCGTCATTTTGTGTTTATCTGGCAATCTTATGCTAGGGAGACCTATGAAAATGACATCTTTTTCCCTTAGGTAGCATGAGGAGAGTGTTTGCTATCCGTTTGGCAGGAGAATATAGAATTTAAATTAATGCAAAGCATATATTTGTATTAAGGAGAAGTTTGGCTAAATATAGCCAGAAGTTCTAGGAGTTTTTAAATAATGGAGGGTTTATTCAGAAAAGCCACTCAAAATACACCGTCTATGAAATATATCTGTGTACTTCTTCTTAGTATTTCTTTGCTGCTTTATGATTCTACATACTAAATCCAGCATCCACAGAGCTGTGGTGGTTTATCCCTTTTGTGATTAAGTATATATTTACTATGGGATGTTCTCGGTGGAGAGTGGATACAGAGATGTGTGAACATTGATCTTGATGTTAAGGCAATTACAATATAACCGTAATCTAGGACATACACCAGATTTTAATAAAAGGCAATGTGGAAATAGTTCTCAGAAGAAAACAGAGATTTGGAGGAGCTCAGAGGGTGCGAGGCATATTTGGGTTGAATCATTTGGGAAGTCTGTATGGGTGAGAGTGTGGATCTTGGGAAATGCAAGGAAGATTCCTTGAACTTCTTTGAGGTTTTTATATGAATGCTGATAAAATGAAATTCATTTTGTAGGTCAGAGGCGAGTCCAAACTAATGTATTTTCACAGTGACTTAACTTGTATCCTTCTGTAATGTTTCTTATACTAGGAATTAAAATCATCTATTTTTATTTTTAGGGGACATGGCATTATGTTGAAGGTCTTCTCAGTAATTATTGAGAGAATGACACACGTCAGAGAATACATGTACATCTTTCAGGGACTGACTCCTGAATCAGCTAGTAACATTGTATCAGCTACCAAACAACATCCATGAAAGAGGACCGTGGATAAGCACTTAATACTGTGTCTTGTCCTCCATATTAGGCTATGTGAATTGACTTGTCTATGCTTCAGATTCTTATCCCATGAAGTAGGGATGGAATATGTACTTTGTGTGACTATTGAGGGATAATGTATATAAATGGCCTAGCACTCTAAATAGTGAAAGATGATCCCCACACAGTGTAATTAAAAAAAAAAAGAAATTAATTCTTGTTTGGGGATTATGCTTGATAATGTTATAGTTGTAGTTTTAACTTCCAAAGCTGTTAGTGTTGACTCTCAGAGGTGGGATGAGGTTGTATGTGCTTTAAGAGGGAAGATGATGTTGCTCATCATAAAGAATTCATTTGAAAATGTTCTGTCAAGTGCTGACAGTTTGTTCCATACTAACTAATACCCATCTTGAAGTTCTTTCTGACCATGGCTTCATGATTCTTGCTATTTACGGTGTGGTCTGGGGACCAACAGCATCAGAATCATCTGGGATTTTATAAGAAATACCGAATGTTGGGTACCAGCCCAATCTTCCAGAATCAGAATCTGGATTTCAGCAAGATTCCCAGGTGATTCCTATGCATGTTAGAATTGGAGACACACTGCTCTGGATGTTAGTGTAGGTTATTAAAAAGTTTATGTGGCTCTAAGCTTTTGAAAGTAAAGTAATATCTTTTTAAAATATTTTCTATCATTTATTTAAGACATATTACAGGGAGAAAGAAGCCCTTCTGGTCTCTAGAGTCCTATGTAGCAAATTGCCTTTTCTGCTTCACCTGGCTGTGTTCAACGGCCTGAAAGATTGAGCACTTTAGCAGTTGACTGCTTAATTGTCAAGCTTTACTCTCTTTTCATTAATAGTTGTTACACCCAGAATCTTAAAATTCTGAATAACAGAGCTAGAAGGGCATTACCTGTGTTGCATTGGACCCTGTATTGCTAAGAAACTCAGCATGTTTCGCAGACCATTACTGTAGTTAGTGTTTTCTACTGTCAGATGATCCATTTCCCTTCCTCTCCCGTTTTCATTTTCCATATTGTCAGTGGTTTCACTCATTTCTATGAAGTTAAAAATTTGGGCTATCAAGGATCGAGAAAAGTAGAACATCCATCTGGAAGGTAGAAGCCCTGTGTTCCTGACTCGATGTAGCGTCAAGGGACAAGTCACCATTTCTCCATTGTACTTATCTGTAAAATGGGCTGTATCCTTCAGGGAAATGGGAGATCAGATATGTGTGAGCACTTTGAACTCTTCAAAAGGAAAGGTGTGTGAGTTGAGCTACTAATTACAACTTTATTTTAATATCCTTCCTGTTAAAATGTGTTTTCTTTTCACTGTAAAACCTGGTTCTCACCGAGAACTTAGTTCTGCAGTTGGGTGGTGGTGGTGGGGAGGGTGGTGGTGGTGGTGGTGGTTGTTTGCTCTATATCATCATCCCCACCCATCTCTGACGGTTCTCCAGCACCCATGCCAGGGACGGTTTTGCCTGGAACAATCAGATCGGGAGCTCCTTTGTGGGGCAGATGAGAATAACTCTCGCTGAGATCTGCAAAGGAGTCAGGGGTTGTCCATTGGGATGACTTGGAATCAGAGGACCTAGAAGCCCCAGACAGCTGAGTGTGATAATTTGTGAGGAATTCAGTGCCTGGGCAAGGACCCAAGGCCTTTGTATTTTTAAGGAGACATACCAGTCAAGGCATGGGGAAGGGTTGCATGCGTTGTCTTTATTTGGTGGAGGGATAGGACGGCTCAAGGACATTTCTAGACTGCAGAATAAGTCAATATTGAAGGCACATAATCTGAATTACTGAGATATATTACTGGATATATCATGATTCTGAACCACCTTAATGAACACACTCAAGGCATCTCCACCTCCCAAGACTTTAATAAACTATAGGTAATGCCTTTTTCTGTTTTTTGTGATTCAGAATCTTAAGATTCTGTGTCTATTAATGAAAAGAGTAAAGGTAGGCAATTAAGCAAAGTACTAAATTCCTCATTCTTTCAGGCTATTGAATGCCACTAGGCGAAGCAGAAAAGGCATAGAATATATTCTCCCTGTCAGTGTCTTAAAGCAAAGGGTCTTCTAGGAAATAAACTTACTTTTAAGAACGATGTCCATCATGGTTAAGGTACATAGGGAAATGGAAAAGGATGGTAACAAAATGCTAGTTTGTAAGTTTAAACTCCTTTGCACAAAGACCATAGATTCACACAGAAGAGAGGGCTCTATTTAATTTTGGGATTTATACTCGTTGACCCTACTTATTTACTCACCTACTAAGGTGTTATTTACTTAATATTCACAAGAATCTATCAAGAGGCACTATTACTTTCATTTTGCAGATGAAGACATTGGGGCAAGTTTAGTAAATTATCTCAAGTCACACAGAGAGTAAAAGAGCCAAGATTGAAATTCAGGCATTCCCAGAGTCTACACTCTTAAATGCTCCAGTAAGAACTGAGATCCCGCTGTTTTAAAATATTTTGTTGCAAGGTACCCTAGGAAATTGTATTTCTTCTCTTGTGCATTGGTACTCTCTCCTTCCTGTTGCCCTAGAATTGTCTTTATTTCTTGAAGTAGCTTCACTGTAATTCTGTAGAAGTTTTGGACTTTGGAATTTTTTATACTTTTTGAACTTTTGGTTTTGTATAAAGTACCAGTTTTGGTAGAAGGAGCAGTGGTAATTGATAGTCTTACTTTATTGGAAGGAACTCCCCTCAGAGATTTCAAACAGAGACCCCACCATGTCAAGGAAACCATAAATTTACTGCCGTAGTGGGCAGTGAACTCCTTAGAACTGTCTAGCGGTGAAGGTTGATCAGAGCTTGTGAAAGTGCTTCCTGAAGTTTGTTTGTTTAATTTACATGACTCAATAGATTATGTGGTATATCTTCAGGAGGGTATTTCCTGGGTATGTTTTGATCTTTAACCATTCTGATAAATTTGTTTTTCTCTGTATGATTGAACCTCTTAGACATAAACATTTTTTGGTACAATTTTGAAGTTAGGAGTTTATCTCCCATTGGAGATACTCAAATATAGTTTTGCTAGGAAGGCTCTTTATTTGAAGTTCCCATAGGTTCAAGGTCCTAGATTTTGAGTCTTTTGTCTTTTGTCTTTTGTGATCTGAATCCTCTTTGGGGTTTTCTAGCCTTGACCTTGGGGCAAGATTCATTAACTCTTGGTTATAGACATCTTCTCAAGGGTTAAGCTTCTTTCACTTGAGAAAATTAATTTTAACATTACATTTTTATGGTCAGTTCATCATTAAATTATTCACCCTTGTTGTATTTACTTTTGCTTTATCTTTACTACTTAAACAGTGAAGAAAAATAGGAGAAAAGGTAGAAAACAACCTTCTGTAAAAATTAAAAGTTAAATGTCCATATTTATTCAACCAAAGGTAAGCTGTTAATGATAAGAAGACAATTTTGTACTGCATTAAGTACACTCGACAAGTACTGGCTGAGATTTTGTTACTTATCTTAATACCTTTGAATTTTGCTTCCTTAAAATATGAACATTCTTTTGGATTTTTCAGCCATCAGACAGGTCTCATAAGGGAATGAAGTTACTCAGTACAGAAACCGTTAAGGTCCCAAGTGACTGAAACATACATTTAACGATGCTACCTCTGCACCTATGACCTTGGATTTGCTTCCTTTAACCTCTGCAGGTATCTCTCTGCCTGCTTATCATGGTCTACAAAGGTCTAAGATGACCCCTCCAGCTTGTTGATTGACATGCTTCCTTTTATTTATTCCTCTAAAGCAACAATGGCCTCTGTTCAGTATTTCAGACTGGCTAGAATGTGCCTTCTTCCCCCTCCTCCTCCTCCAACAAGAATAGCTCCTTTTCATCCATTGGTTTTCTCTCCCTCAGAAAGGCTTTCCTGACTGCCCCACGCAGCCCATCAACCCCATTACCATCCCATCCATAAAAGTTCTTGGCACATACCACTCTTTATATTTATTTATAGTCTAATGTGAGGATCGTCCTTCCTGACTAGACTCTAAACACCAGGTGGACAAAGACTGGGTTTCTTCTACATACACCAATGTGACCCCAGGGCCTGGCAAAGTAATTTGTGATGATCATCTACAGTTATATATATATGCGCACATACGTGGTGGTAGCTTTAAGTAATAGCTCTCCAGACTTATTTTGTTACTTTAAGTTGGCAACGGATTGCATTAGTGAAGTAGCAAGTGTTTCCACATGGAGTTTATTTAGAGAGTCATGCAAAGTTTTTATAAGTATGCCTTATTCCAAGTCACTTGTGTACCTTCCCAGTACGTCTTTTAGGATACAGTGCCTCTGTTCTTCTTTGTTAATCAAATATTTGTCTTAATTTGACAGTGTTCCATCTTTAATAGCAGAGGATGCTATGAAATTCAACAATACGTTCTTTTTGTTTTATGCCTTTTAAAAAAGAAAACACCTGCATTCACACATTCTTTATGAATGAATATATCCAGTCAGCCCCTGTCGTGCTGCACACGCAGCAGACGCTCAGTTGTTGAATGTTCCTAAAGCCTCATGGATAGATGGAATTTGTCTTAAAAAATCTTGAGCTTCTGATACATCTTATTTACTAGATTAGATCAGTCAACTATATTTCATTGACTAAATTGATTTAAATTGTATGATAGAAAAGAACACTGTAATCGAGTAGAATTTAATACATGTAAACACTATATAAAGTAGCACTAGAGATGTATGTATATTTATAATGAAAAAAATGTCGATTTAGTTGAAATAAAGAGAAAGTGAAAAGTCCACTGATGAAATCAGTGTACAAATATATTTGTCTGTTAAATAATATAGAATTGATGAACAAAACAAGTCTTTCAATAATAAAACACAACAACCGAGTTTCACTGTGAATTGGCTGGAGTGTGGACACATTAGTGTGTATGTGTGTGTCTACCTGTTATGGTTGATCTAACAAAAGGGAATGTCACATTCTTTATATGGAATCAGAAATGCCAATTAATTACATTCCAACTTTTCGCTGTTGGGAATGGTGTATTTTGTCCTACCTATTACATTGCAGGAGATAAAATTCAGGTCCTTAAAGACTGGTTTTTCTTTTTTTATTTTTTTTATTATGTTAATCACCATACATTACATCATTAGTTTTTGATGTAATGTTCCATGATTCATTGTTTGCATATAACACCCAGTGCTCCATGCAGAACGTGCCCTCTTTAATACCCATCACCAGGCTAACCCATCCCCCCACCCCCCTCCCCTCTAGAACCCTCAGTTTGTTTCTCAGAGTCCATAGTCTCTCATGGTTCGTCTCCCCCTCCGATCCCCCCCGCTTCATTCTTTCCTTCCTGCTATCTTCTTCTTCTTCTTTTTTTTTTTTTTAATTAACGTATAATGTATTATTTGTTTCAGAGGTACAGATCTGTGATTCAACAGTCTTGCACAATTCACAGTGCTCACCATAGCACATACCCTCCCCAATGTCTATCACCCAGCCACCCCATCCCTCCTACCCCCCTCCACTCCAGCAACCCTCAGTTTGTTTCCTGAGATTAAGAGTCTCTTATGGTTTGTCTCCCTCTCTAGTTTCATTTTTCCCACCCTTCCCCTATGATCCTCTGTCTTGTTTCTCAGATTCCTCATATCAGTGAGATCATATGTTACTTGTCTTTCTCTGATTGACTTATTTTGCTCAGCCTAATACCCTCTAGTTCCATCCATGTCATTGCAAATGGCAAGATCTCATTCCTTTTGATGGCTGCATAATATTCCATTGTGTATATATACCACATCTTCTTTATCCATTCATCTGTCGATGGACATCTTGGCTCTTTCCACAGTTTGGCTATTGTGCACATTGCTGCTATAAACATCAGGGTGCATGTGCCCCTTCGGATCCCTACATTTGTATCTTTGGGGTAAGTACCCAGTAGTGCAATTGCTGGGTCGTAGGGAAGCTCTATTTTCAACTTTTTGAGGAACACACAAAAACAGACACACAGATCAGTGGAACAGAATAGAGAGCCCAGAAATGAACCCTCAACTCTGTGTCAGCTCATCTTCGACAAAGCGGGAAAGAATGTCCAATGGAAACAAGACAGTCTCTTCAACAAGACTGTTTTTTCTCCAAGCCCTTCTTAATGCTAGATTTCTAATGAGTGTTTTCTTCTGCAGGAGAGCTCACAGCTGCTACAAATGCCGTCAGTGCAGTTTCACAGCTGCTGATACTCAGTCACTACTGGAGCACTTCAACACTGTCCACTGCCAGGAGCAGGACGTCACTACAGCCAATGGTGAGGAGGACGGCCATGCTGTGTCCACCATCAAGGAGGAGCCCAAAATCGACCTCAAGGTCTATAGTCTGCTCAATCCAGACTCTAAAATGGGAGAGCCAGTTTCCGAGAGTGTGGTGAAGAGGGAGAAGGTGGAAGATAAAGATGGGCTAAAGGAGAAAGTTTGGACCGAGAGTTCAAGTGATGACCTTCGAAACATGACTTGGAGAGGGGCAGACATCCTGCGAGGCAGCCCATCCTATACTCAGGCGAGCCTGGGGCTTCTGACGCCCGTGTCCGGCACCCAAGAGCAGACCAAGACTCTAAGGGATAGCCCCAATGTCGAAGCTGCCCATCTGGCGCGACCTATTTATGGCTTGGCTGTGGAGACCAAGGGATTCCTGCAGGGGGTGCCAGCTGGCGGAGAGAAGTCGGGGACCCTCACCCAGCAGTATCCTGCATCGGGAGAAAACAAGTCCAAGGATGAATCCCAGTCCCTGTTACGGGTAGGAAGGTTTAATTTTTAAATAATTCACCTATCTTGAAGGGAAAACGGGAGGACACATATTCTCTAGATTTCGTATCATTTAGTCTTACCAACTGAAACTAAATGATCTGTCTCAGTCTGGGGATTTATACTCATAAGGCTGAAGTGGCAGAAAGTAGCTTGTGTGTGTGTGTGTGTGTGTGTGTGTGTGTGTGTGTGAACTCTACACATCCTTGATACAGTGGTAGGCAATCACTTGTTTGTCACTGCTCTTAGCTCAGATTGAATGTTGGTTAATCATTCCTGGTGATTATGCAAAACAGCAAGTCCACATTTGGAGAAGGGGGGTTCAGAATCCCAGAAGATTGCACATCTGTTACATTAAAATAGGTAAATGACTTTCAAATTTTAAGGTGGTGTGACACTGTATCTGGTTAACAAGGAAATTAGCAGAGATTTAAATCACTAGGAATGCAAAGCCCATGGTGAGAGGTTAATACGGAAATGTAGTTTTTTTTAGAACTGACGGTATAATTATGTACAAATGACAATGCTTGTTGTTGTTTAGTTACCAAAAAGAAGGGAAAAAATGAGATAGACCAAGTGTGAGTGGTGTGAAGAGCATCCAAAGTAGAGAAAGACCGGTGTGTTTTATATGATCAGGCTTTTGTAGGGAGAAGGACATAGCCCCATGGGGAAAAACAGAACCTCTGAGAACGATGAGATCCTTGCTCTCTCTCTTCATGCTCTGTAGCAGTGTCAAGAAATAGTTTAGATTTTGAAAATTTACGAACTCTCCATAAGTGATGCTTGCTTTTTGCCTAAGGCACCCCCACTTCGACATTTCACCTTGACTCCGAGAAAGTTTTGAGCTTTCTCCATGATTTTGAAGCTTTGTTGGTGCCTAGAAGGTAGGATCAGAAAGCAGCTAACCTTTACAAAAGGGCCAGTTAGGAAGGCGAGCACAGCCAGCCCAATGCTTTGACCTGCGGGTCAGAGACCACTGAGGTCTCTCTGGATGGATTCTGGAGAGAAAAATTTCTCTTTCCAGTGTCTGCGTGGCTTCTCTACTCTCATTTCCTGCAGATCCTCAGAAGCCTATCTGTGCTTCTCAGGTTTCTCTAGTGGAGTTGAGCAGTGCCTCTTTGAGGTGCACAGTTAATTATAAAAGCTGTTCCCTTTCCTGGCTGCAGTCAGGCCCTGGAGCTAAGAGAAGGGCTTGAATACAGAAGAGGCTGTGCCCCTTGTACTCCAAGAAACAAAGAATCCTTCCTGTAGGGAAGGCACAAGTTGATTATAAGTAACTTTAAAAAGAAGAGAAATAGTTCTTGTGCCCTTCAAGGAGGGTGTCCAGTTCAGGGAGCTTCTTTCCAATACATATATATGGGGCTGCAATTGTAAATGTTCATTATTTTCTTAGCATGTCAGGACTCCTCTGGTCTCAAGTGGCTCTTTGGTTTTTGGTTATAAGGGAGGGATGCTATGTCTTATGTTTTTAAATTTCATATCGTATCTTGAGAGTGTGTTGTAATTGGGTGCCTTACATCCGTATCACTAGAGCTCCCCACCCATTTTTTTTTCCCATTTTAAAATAGTTTTCATCTGTGACATCTTCATTTGATACCAGGTTGTTTGATACCAGGTTGATACTAGCCTCTTTTACACTGTTTCTGCAATATTACCTTTTCTGCCACCATGTACATACACTGAGAATTTGGAACGGTCAATCATTTTTTATGTGGTTAAGTCCAAAACCTGAGCCTGAGAGTGTTACGTTTTTTGAGCAGACTGGGGATGATGATTCTTTTCTAAAAAGTTGTTTTCTTCAATTCTTCCACTTCCTTAATTCTCTGACTTCAGAGTTTCTGTTGCATCATTGCAACTGTTTCTTTAGTTCCTCCACATTAGCTGCTGAAGTATGAAATCTTCAACGAGGGACCGACCGCTTCACCATGTTCTACAAGTAATCAAATTCCTAACCATGGGATTTGTGATCTTTTAAAGGCGATCATCTAAATTTCGAGAGATGACAAAATTTATATATATAAAGCCGTGGGTCATTCTTCCTTGACTTTTGTAAAATGTGACTTTAAAATTCATATTTTCATTGTATTTGAATATTGCTTTTGGGAATCACCGATTTTATTGGATATTTGGAATAGGAAGTGTAACTGATTTAATTTGTGCAGTATTTAGTGTATTAAGTGAATTAAAACTTTTTAACGTACACATATCTTAGCTGATCAGCTTTTTAAGGCATATAAGAGAAAGAGCAGAGCCCATTTTGAGTGTGAATTCGACAAGAATTCTACTTTGGTGATAGAAGTTGGTGTTGCTGAATTATCATAGCGAATTCTCAGTTCATTCCTCTGCCCTCAATAAGGAAAGACCCAGCAGAGTATCACTATCATATTTATTGAAGGTAAAAACACTGTACTTTAATTTTATAGTTGTAGGGGTCTAGTTGTTAGTGAAGGTGTCCTATAAAAGTGTATAAATACACCATAAAAATATGCAAATACAATTTACATGTATTGAATGGAAATATAGGTGTCTGTAAATGTGTATATACAGAATATAGTATTCATATTTGAGTATAAATAGAATGGAACTTGAAATTATCTTGCTATTTGGCCTGTTTATTTAGAAATAGAAAGCACTATGAAAAAAGGAAAATTGGTTTTAAAAGTCATTTTATTAAATAGTACATACAGTGTAGCCTTAATAAAGTATACTTGTAAATACACTTATACATGTAGCTTCTAATATTAAAAGTAAAAACTTGACTATCAACTGACTACTATACAGATTGATAATGAGAATTATGAGAAATTTGTGCAGCAGAAAATGTTAATTTGAAATAGTGCAACCCTATGCTGGTTAATAGTGGAAACATTTTTAAAGAGCAGGCTCACGGTATTTAGGGCCATTCACAAGGCACACAATTATAGTTGCTTTCAGGATATTGGTCTTTCTGATACATGTTTTTAACTGGTTTCAGTTATGAAATTTTGCTGCACTCAGAGTGAGGAAAGAAATATAAGAATCATAGAGAAGAACTAAAATTTCAAAATATTTTCTCATTAGTTTTTTTCTTTTCTTTTTTTGTTTTACATAGGTGTTTGGCTTTTAGTTTTGTGTTCAATAGCAGATCATTTATGTATATTTTCACATAGCAAATGTTTTGTATTTTTCCTTTGTTACCAGTATGAAATTGATAGGTTACAAAACATTTTAAATTGTGTATGTGATCTGTGTGGACCACTGTGCTTTGAGGATAGCAAGGGGCACATTAACATAAGCTTTATCTTGTAAATTGCTTTATGAAAATTAGTTTTTTGTTGTGTATTAACTACCTAATATTTCTGTAAACTCATTGGGTTTTGTTTTGTTTTTTTTTTAAGATTTTATTTATTTATTTGAGAGAGAGAGAGAATGAGAGATAGAGAGCACAAGAGGGAAGAGGGTCAGAGGGAGAAGCAGTCTCCCTGCCGAGCAGGGAGCCCAATGCGGGACTCCATCCCGGGACTCCAGGATCATGACCTGAGCCGAAGGCAGTCGCTTTACCAACTGAGCCACCCAGGCGCCCGGGTTTTGTTTCCTTTTATGAGTAGGAAGAAACATTAAAGACTTTAGACTCTGCTAGAAATAGTCCCAAGTTTATATGAAAACTTTGTTACTCTTCTAAAACTTCTAGAAGGATTTTATAAACATGAATAAGTTCCTGAAAATGTTTTGAAAATACAGTGTTTTCATTTAAACTTAAGATTTGGCTCTGTGAAGAGGTTAACATATTTAACATTTTCTGTGCTAAAAGCAAAAATTAATTGGTTTTAATTATTCAACTTGATGTTCCTTTCTCATGTTAAACTAAACAGTGTGTAGGGTAGTCAGAACGTAGTACAATCACGTGCCTTTTTCTGGCCAGTTCCTTCTATGATGTATATTTACACAAAGGTATTTATTTATTCATTTTGTAGACAGACTCATACAAATGCAACTGTAGTAGTCTTATGATTTCCTGCATAAGAAATTCCAGATCTCATTCTTATAATTGATGTTTTTGATTGGGTTTTATAATTTAGAAAGCTATGTCTTTTAACAGATAACCACATTAATAGGAACAAAGCATCTGTCATTAAATTTCACAAAGATTTTGCCAATATCAAATGCACTATTTCATTTAATGAAATGCAGAAGTATAATTGGGTTTAGATGGTAACTGTGTAGGGGGAGTTTATGGCAAGTCCACATCCAGGTAAACATCTGCGTGTCATAGATGACTCATCAGCTCTGATAACTCTAATTCTCCCATAGCTTCAGACACCCTAGTTATCAGTCCACTTTCTTCATGCATCTAGGGGAAAAATGATTTTAGATTCCAGTGTAAATTTATTTAGGGAAGTCTGTCCATTTCAACATGTACATTTTGCACCAGTTGGTTTTGGCAGAGACCTTCCGCCATGGGCCATGGGAGATGGGTTCCAAGTTCTGGGAGTTGAGTTCCAAGTTGAGCCACTGACTGTCAAAGGCAGGGCCTCCCAGGATCTCCGTTCATCCCACCCTTGGGATTAAAATGCCTGCCGTCCTCACAGAAGTGCTGTGCAGCTTAGTTAATTAATGTTTGTCAGGCCATTTGAGATCGTCAGATGCAGGGTTCTAGATAAGTGCAAAGTAGTATGATTATTTGTTCATTTTGTAAATGTGATATCAAGACAGCACAAAGTAGATGTTATTTCCCCTTGGCTTCAGTGGTGTTAAATTTATAGTTTAAAGATTGTTGATACCGGACAGTCTATTGAGATGCAAAAATGTTCTTTTGGGGACAGTCCATTGGCAGCCAAACAGACGTTCAAACAGGCGACAGTTTTGAATGCCTTTACAACCAGTGACAGAAGATCGCAGGAACTTTTTTTAACTAAAGATGATTTCAAGGGAAAAGTCTGATATTGGTTTTTTTCCTTCACATTCAATAAAAATAAAATCAGTTTTTCAGTGATCTGCGGGTAGTAGTGATGTAATAGAATGTTTATGTATATAACTTTTTCTAGTTCCATTTGAGTATTTATATATAGGTATACTTAATCCAAAGAGAACAGACTATACCTAGAAAAATGGGAAGGATACACCTTCGTAATCACTGGTTATGAAACTTGTAGTTTTTAGGGCACGTTGATAAATTCTTTCTTTAGGTAACTGTTGATATTTGATTTGTTGATATTTGAATAAAGTATACTATATCCAGAATTAATAATCTTTGTATATCTCTGTGCTTCTGCCTTGCATAGATGAATTTCTGTGGTCTACCTGTTAGAAAAGGATATGATTTAAATTCAGATGTAATATAGATTTATTTAAAAAATACAGTCCATTCATTGACTTAGTTAAGTGTAGCAGTGAACATGACTGTTTTGTTTTTATTAAATAAAATCTAGGTAGCTTGATTTTTTTTCTTTATTGGTTATTCATCTTTTATATAGGTATACCATTTTTGACAGGAGATCACAACTAAAGCCAATTTGATACATGTATGTTTGGTTTTACTGGCTTGACCAATGGGATTTTCTTTTATTCTAATTTCTTTTTTATAAGTCAGCTCCATTGGCTCAAGTATTTTTGGAAGCATTTCTTTTTTCCCTTTTTTGTAACCTAGACTTTTTGTGAAGTCTGGCATAGTTGCTGGCCCAGGTTTGTAAAGCAGGGGAAACAGATGTATCTTTTAGTGAACTGGGCTGTAAGTTTGTAGTTGCTGTGAAATGGTATCCTTCGGCACAGTATCTGTTAATTATTTCCTGTATAACTATCTTTTGCTTGGCTTCCTTTTCTCACAGACTACATGAGTCAGGAGATAACAGGGCCCCAAAAGGAACCCATTGTTGAATGTTCTTTCTTAGATGTTGGAAATGAAGAGTATATAGAAGGTGGCCCAAGTTTCAGGAGCAGCAGATGGAGAATGATTCAAAAGTGTGGCAGCCGTGGGCTACACACCCTTGATGTGAATCTAGTATTTTTCTGGCAAAGTCCGATCTAATGGACGGATTTAACAGAACTGTTGATTACCTAAAATGCCGGGAGATTTTTTTATTTTGGATTTTTGTGTATTTTGTTATTTGATGCCAACAAAAAAGTAAATATTGCTTCCATTGTCATATTCTTTACCCTCTTTTTCCTTTGACTCTCTCAGGGAATTTTCATTAAGTATTTACACACGAAGACACTGGTTACTAGAATAGTCTACTGGTTAACTCAAGGAAGATTGGCAAGCAGGATACTGCTGCATCTAGTTGTGTTATGAGTTCAAGGAGATGCACATAATATCTGGGAAGTTTGAAGAATCTGTTTGTTTCATTTTGGTGAAGCAACATTCTCATTTATAGATGTTTGTAAGTAAGCATAATTTATAAATAGAATAAAACCAGGAATCTGACTTTATTTTGGGAAAAAAATCCACAATATTTATCTTAAGGCATATATATATATATTTTATGTTATTAGTGATTAGGAGTAAGGCAAAGGAATCATCCTTTTGTTTTTGTAAGTACAGGACGTTTGTGAGTGATAAATTGAGTGGTTGGTATCATTATTTACGTCGGAATGATCAAATAGCTCCCACACAGAATTTTACACGTTAACATTCCTCTTTAAAAAGATAGTTTCTCAATTGAGAAGATTTACTTTTGGCATATTAATTATGAAAGCGATGAACCATTTTATACCCTGGAGATTTACCTATTTGTAACATCATGATTAGCCAGGGAAAGCAAAGGATATATGGATATACGTTTAAAAGGCAAGATGGACTTGGGGGCGCCTGGGTGGCTCAGTTGGTTAAGCGACTGCCTTCGGCTCAGGTCATGATCCTGGAGTCCCGGGATCGAGTCCCGCATCGGGCTCCCTGCTCAGCGGGGAGTCTGCTTCTCCCTCTGACCCTCTTTCCTCTCGTGCTCTCTCTCATTCTCTCTCTCTCAAATAAATAAATAAAATCTTTAAAAAAAAAAAAAAAAAAAGGCAAGATGGACTTTATAGTTTTACTAACACTTAAAAAAAGATGAGTTGTGATTATAAGTCAAACTTTTATGAGAATTTGGATACATGGAAAGATTTTTAAAATAGATTTTTAATGAGCACAATATTTTGTTTGAGAAAAGTGATGAGATCCATGACTGTGGTTTATTGAATTCCATTTGCCTGTAGTGTTATATTTGTTATATTTTGTTTACATTTTGGTATTCAGGACTTATACTAAGTCATGAAAAAAAAAAAGTCTTGGTGGAGAAATGTCCCATAAAGTAATCTGTTCTCAGGGAATCAACTTTAGGTGTTTAGTCAGTAATGCAGTGGACAGCGTGAGAGTACCTCCTAGCTGCCCAATTTGAATTCTGGATGTGGAAGACAAAACCTGGAGAAACTACGTTAGAACAACTGTACATGAAAGCATTCAAAAAACAGAGAATTTGGTTAGTTAGATGGATACTTCTAATTGATTGCCACGTAATTTAGTATTTTATTTTCCAGGATTAAAAATTTACAGCCTTTCCATTAGTTTATTATTGAATTAACAACTTTCATCCTCACCAAACCCTTTGAGGTTGAAGCTGTTATTATCCTTTTTATTTAGGTGAGGAAACTGAGGCAGAGAGATTAATTAATTTGCCCGAGGTCACACTGCTTTTAATGGCAGAGATGCAGTTCTGACGTGGGCACTTTGAGTGTGGTCCATACTCTCCACCATTGCACAGCCTCCTTTGACTCTCCATGATCTGTTAATAAATTCCTGGGGACTCTGCAGTTTCAGAATAATTTGTTCCATCTAAACATACACTCTCTGTGTGTTTTGTGTACAAAATGGAAAAATCACTCTTTGAAAACGATGCAAATGATAGATGCTTTTCAAAAAAGAAGTGTCTGTATAACCATACAGAACACTGAAGAAAATGAAAACCAGTCCTAAGTTCCAACCCATAAATACTTTTCTATTCCTATATAGGTTTCTAATTTATTTTTTATATGCATGCAAATATATATTGTATTCACATATAGGATCATTGCCTCACTCTTTTGTAACCTTCTCTTTTCCTTTAACAATATATTGTGGACATCTCTTCCCATCAACAAATATAACTTACAGCATTTGGTTTACTGCCTCCATGTTGTGCCATGAAATAGTTACATCATAATGTGCTCAGTAGATCGCCTCCTGATAAACATTCAGGTAACTTCCAATGTTTAGCTCTAAAGAAACTTTGATGAACCTCCTGGTATATGTTATTTTATTGTTTTATCATTTCCTTAGGATAGTTTCTTATAATTACAGTTACTTAAATGAGAAAATACATGACTGATAACAAATAATGTTCAGAGGACTGGATTTTGACCCATCTTCTAAATGGGTCATTTTTAAAACAAAATAAATTCATTCATGAATAATATCCTAGAAATATTTAATTAAGGTTTAACTGTTAAGCTGCAAATTGACATATTTAGTGATGAATGCAGATAATTAAGGAAAAGGCAAATAATCTTTAAGAGCTATTTCTTACCATGTTTATGGTAGATAACAAATGACCAATAGCCAGGGCTGTGATGTGATATGCTTACATATTACATATGAAGCAAAGTTTATTTTATAGAGAAATTTATTTTCAAGCAGGACCCATTTTCTTAAGGAGAATTGAGTCATGGGCAGTCAACTCAGATAGGCTTGCCCTTTTCAGGGAAGAAATTGCTTTCTTTTTCCTTGTTTTCATTTTGTCCCATGGACAGTGTTCTATGCTTCACAATTTCTCAGCTCAGTTTTAAAGTTTTTATTTTCCTTGTGTGTGTAATAGATTTAGTGGTAATGGTGTGGGCTTCAAGGGAATATAACAGAGAAGAAGTTGGTTTTTTTCTTTAAAATATGGAATTTAATGATTTTCATTTCTGTGTTTTGCTGAAATATTTATATTGATTTGTTAGAAAGTACTTTTCGTTTATAGGATTTTCAGAATGTCAGCTAGAACATTCTTTCTTTATTATTTCTTAATAAAGTATTAAAAGGACAGGAGCACAAGAATACTTTCTCAACTAGCATTGAGGTTGTGCTTGTTATATGCCACAAATACAGAATTTCAGGCTATTCTTACCAGTTAATAACACTTAGAAAAACATGTATGATGTCATTTATATATATAACTTAAGTCAGACTCATGTATGGGAATTTGAAAATGTACAAATACTACATTTGAGAGAGCTGTTCTCTTAAAAATAATTATTTGGCTTTTTTTTAAAGACTCAGTATAGAACGTTAAAATTTCTTTCCAGGTACATTGAAAAATGAAAATACCTTCATTTACTTATAACTTTTCAGAAACGTATCTGTTTTGCAAAGTATGATACAATAGAAGCAAGGCTGGCCATATTTTAGGAAATACACTTGTTTGTTTTACCTCATTCTTTACCACCTGAAACTTTCTTGATCATTCAAGAAAATCTGTTTTAGCTGAGTTATATAACTTACTCAAAGACAGTTGGAGCTTTCTAAAATGTGGATTGTCTGGATAGGCAATCTATGGTCTATAGATTAATTATCCAGTTAATATGACTGTCAAAATTTTAGGAGATATATATATATATATATATATATATATATATATATATATATATACACCATCTTATATTTTATACAATAGGTCTATAAAATACAGGATGGTTTTTAAAATCAAATTGAAATTTAGAGCTTGCCTCAAGTTCATATGTGATGTAAATATTTCTGAAACTCCAAAATAGATCCTAATTATTCTTTGAGTAGGATGTCCAGGCTGCTGAGGTTATAGTTGGGTTTGGAGGCTGGTGTGTCCCCACCTTTCATAGGCAGTCTCTAGCTGTGATTCAGGCTTGACTGGATTTTATTTTCTGGTAAAATTAGATTTCATGTTTTCTTTTTACTCTTCCCTTGTGATGTAGTGGAAAGAGGCCTGGATTTTGGAGGCAAGGAGGTTTTGTGTTCTAGACTCACTTTGTGACTAACCAGCCGTGTGACCCTGACTGAGTCATTCAATCCTTGTGCACTGTTTCCTTTGGAAAATTATAGAGATTGAAATATACAATTACTCATCTCTTTAAAATTACAAATTCGAGGGCCAAGTCAATTTTCTGTAAAACTTTAAACTTTCAGGTATGTGAATTGATACCTGAGGCCAACTTTAAGACAGAAATCTTATATTTTAGACTTAGTACTGCTGGTGTCCAAAGAGATATCACATATTTGATATGTGCATTCTTAAATCAGATTTCCCTCTCATGGCTGAGAATCCATGTTATATATAAAAAAAAAGCACTGTCACAGTACAGTCTGAAATCTTCAACAATTATATTCTTTGAGCTTATATAAGAAAGCTCAGTCTTTCAAAATAAATTGTTTCAAAAATCATGTTATTAAGGGGCTGCTTGTGTATGATGATAAAGGGAAGTATATGCAATGAGAAATAGAATAATTCTGGGGAGAATATGACAGGCTTAAAGTCTATTTCCTCAGTTTCTTGGCATTGAGTGGTGATGCCTGTTTTGTTCAGTCAGATGTTCAAATCAGAGTTTTGGATGCAGAAACTAATTTTAGTAGGTGGGGTGCAAATTTCTTATGAGTCCATGAATAGACTCTAATCCCAGCTGTTTCATTACAATTATAAAAATAAAATTGGCTGTGAATCATTCAAACTCTATTTAATGGATGTGAATAATTCAGTTTTGTCCCACTGAAATCTTAAAACTATAAACCTATCTTAGATTTTTTATGCTCCTTCACAGTTAGTATCCCATTATTCACCTATGACTTACTTGAAATATCAGTGGTCATGATGAAAGTGACCATATTTCCACTCAGTTCCTGTGAGTTTCAGGAGAGGAGGTGGCCCCTAGGGTGAGGCAAGGGATGAAATAGAGAAAGAAATTGGGGAGAGTCTACAAAAAGAGAGAAGGATGTTCAATTAGTATTTTTGGACTTTTTCTTTTCCATTAAAATATATATGTTCATTATAGACATTTTAGAAAATGTAAATAAGAAAAAATAAGAAAATGACTGCTCAGCACTTCAGTGCATCCTTTTCTGGAGACACACACACACCTACACACCTAGACATATACATACAAACATAGGTTTATAGGCTTACTGTTAAATAACCTTCAATTTTACTTTTTAATAAGTTGTGAACATTTTTCCATATTAGTATATATTCTGCTACATCCTATTTATTGACTTTATAGTTTTTCATTATACATTGTACTAGTTGTACTAGAAAAGATGATAACTGATTTCTTGTGGCTGGACATTTATTTCCAGTTTTTGCTATTATAAATAATGTTGTATTGAATATCCACATAGCTAAATGATTGTATCTTGCTTGTAACTTTAAATTGTTAGAATTGATTTCCATATAACCACGTGCCTTACGGGATGACACAATAGCAGAGTTTATTGACAAGTATACGTTACTTTACCAGGCTGTGTATATATACTCTTGGGAAACAGAAAAATAGTATCATTTCTTGACTTTAAGTAATTAGAATTATGTCGCAGTGGTAGCTAAGAAATAGAAACCCTAATGTTTTCTTTAAAGATTATTGTAGGGGAAAAAGTTAATATGGTGGTTTGAATAAAGTGCATTTCTGAAACGCCAGCAAATAACTAATCAGGCATTCTGTTTCACATTTATAAGTTGAAAGATAGATTCCTTAGTTACCTTGGTATTCAAAGATTATTTAAATAGTGTAATATACTGACATGGGTCTTACGAGGTAAGTATGTGTAGATAGATAGATGTGGATATACTATCTCAAAGGGTTAGCGCTCTCCAAACCTTCTTAAAGTTAATATGTTTAACTTTATGTAAAATCGATGCTGATAGTTACTCAGTGAAGCGTTTGGTACACAAATTCTATTTTGAAATATTTGAATTTATTTTAATTTGCTCAAGGTCATTTACATGGCTTATTGTAAAGTAAGAATAAAAATCAGGTGTTAAAGGGAAGTGTAGAAAACCATTCTAACCTTCATCTCTTTCCATTTGCTTTTCCAAGCATCTTACTGCTATATGCAAAGTCTTTTCATAATACTAGGGACTGGTTGTATTTCTGGTTCATGAAGTTTCAACAAAATACCCTTTTGTTTGTTTTGTTTGGGTGACTCAAGTGCATATTTGGTTGTGTTTATGTTTAACTGTGCTAATATTCATCTGGGTTCAAGATTTATTTTCGAAGAACCAACATGCACTAGACCAAACTAACCTAGACTCCAAAAGACTTGGAAGAAACAGGAATCCAAAATAAAAGACAACTTTGTAGAATCATTCTTGACATATTGGTCTCTAACTTTTCTTGTCATCCAATAAATGATAATTTAGCACCTACTAGATTTCAGAAACCATGAAAGATGCTATAAAGAGTATGACTATGAATAAATCAGTATTCCTGCCCTCACGTAATATACAGTCATTATAAGTAATAAGATAGGTATATGGACAACTATAGTATGAACAGGAGAGAGAAGAGCAGAGATCTTTGGGTGTTTAAAGAGAAACAGATCACATTCAGTTAAGTGACTAAAGATAGTGTCATAAAGAGTTTTCTGATCCGGTTTTTGAGAAAAGCCTGGGCTTTTAGCAGGTGAATATGACAGCATGGAGGGCAAGCTAGGTAGTTAGAACAATGTGAGGTTAGCCTAGGGAACTTTCAGGATGTAGATAATAGAAAAGCTTGACCAAAAGGTATGTGCAGTGTAGTTTGGGGAGCTAAAACTTGGCATATAGGTTAGGAAAATTTCCTTAAATGCTATTCAGAACTTCATTTCACAAGAAATGAAGAGAACCATCATGAGTTTTGGAGCCAAAGATAATTTGATCAGACCTTTAATAAGGTTAATATGGCATTTTACATAGGATACTTGGAAGGGTGTGAGTAGGTCAGAATTCGGGTGAGGGAGGTTAATTAGTAGGCTAATCTTTTACCCTATGAGTTACCAAGAGTTCTCACTAGGATAGTGAAAATGAGAAATAATTTCCATAGATATGCTAGATGTAGAATCTCCAAGAGTTTACATGTATTGGTGACCAAGAGGAGGGAGGTTATGATAAATGAGGCTTTGAGTTTGGAAGAGGGGTCTAATAATAGCTAATACTCAATAATCACTGTGGGCCAGGCCCTGCTCTTTATCTGTAGTAACTCACTGAATCTTCACAATAACCTCATGACATAGGTGCTGCCTTTAATTTCATTTTATAGAAGAGGTAGAGTCTCATAGATGTTAAAGTCACTTGCCCAAAGTCACCGGCTAGTTAGTGACTGGGTCGAGCTAGATCATGCCCATGTAGTCTGGCTTTAAAGTCCACATTTCTTACTATATTGCTTTTGGATGAATGGTGGTGTCATTAGCAAAACTCTAGAGTGAACTGTTTTGCAAGTGCAAAATAATGAAGCTGGTCTTAAATATTCAAAGTTTGAGAACATTCAGAAGAAAATATCTAATGGATAGCAGGAAGTGACATCAATTATAGGAAATACAGGAGTTGGAATGACTTATAAATTAATTGGCATTTAATAGTGTTTACATTGAAAGCTAGTTTGTACAAAATATTCTAGGGGCAGTATCAATATGGGCATGCTGTGAACACTGATTCTTCAAGTCATTTGCAAACAAGTAGGGGAGATAGTGTTCAGAAAGAATGATTGTAGTATAAGAAAAGGAGTGTCAAGTGCTATAGAGTGAAACAAAATGTGGTATTTTATTTATTTAAATTTTTTTAGAGGAAGATGTGACCTCTGCTTAATTGGGCCATCAAGGAAGGCTTCCTGGAATAGGTTACTTATCAGTTGGTTCTTGAAAAGGGTTGGAGTCTGAATAGATGGGGATGGATGGAGCAGGGGACTACTGGGGTGCAAGCAACAAACAAACAAATAAAAAAGAACTTTGGTGTTTGGAAAACTTGAAGAATCAAAGTCCTAAAGTCTAAAGAGAATATAAGTAGAAGGTGAGCTTTGTTACTCCAGCAAAAAAAAAAATAGTATAGTGGCTGAGCCCCCCTCTAGAGTGAAAGTTAGTATTTTGATATTTATGAGATCAAATTTTAAGATCCTCTGCAAAATCTTTTTTAATTGATAGGCTTTAGAAATTCACAGAAACACGCATGCCTCAAGGGTCTTATTATTTACATGCTAAACCAAAAGGAAAGAGTAAGTTTGAGAGCAAGAGTTGGGTATTTTAATCAAAGTCTGAAGTAAGAATTTAATAATTTCATTAATTAATGTAAATAAGCTTCAGAAAGTTTTTAAAAGTATATACATATGGTTTATATAAATATGTATATGATATGTATATGTAAATTACTCTTTTTATTCAAGTATAAGTTAAAATAACTCTACTCAGTGCCATTACTTTCAAATTAAAGTGAAAAATATTCTTGAATACCATTTAAAAACATATGCCATACATACTATACCAATTTGAATGATTGATTATGTATAAGAACTGTTATATTTTAATAGTGTTATGTATTGTTGTTCTGATTATTTCTCCTGAATTTAATCCGTGGGCTCATTTTCATGTCCTATTTTTAATGTCTTATTTTGTCATTGAGAAGAAAAAGAGATTCTTGCTTGCAATATGTCACCTGTTGTTTAATGGCTAAAACTGTTACATATCTTAATACTGTATTACATTAAGTCATTTTAAAAGCATTGCTTTCCCTTTTGTTTAAAATTCCTACAGTCTCTGAGATATTGGTAGGGGGTTAATGGAAGTCTTGATTAAAATCTTCCAAGCTTCAAGGCTTTCAGTTCCTGTAAACAGTTTGGATCTGAAAGGATAGGTTTATATATTTTTTTTACCAGTCTATTTACTGATTTAATATTAAGAAAAATCCTAAGTTTTTCTCTTTCCTTTTATTTTAATAAGTAGAAGTTAAAATGTATTTAAAAAAATTAACCACAGTCCATCGTGTGTTGATACAGATTTTTTGGCAGTCAAGTTAAAAAATTCTCCAAAGACACAGCATAATCATTTAAAAGTAAAGGAGCTGTCTTGAGTATACCAATTTTCCATTATTTAAAATAAGCCTTTCAAGTTTTTATATCTAGACTGCTTTTTTTTTAAGTGTTTTTTTCCAAACTTGCAGGACCATGAACTCTAATCATGAGTTATGAACCTGACTTGCTTCATAACAGCTAACCAAACTATAGGTGGATAGAAGTCTCTGAGATCGGTAGAAGTTATAATACAGTTGAGATTTACATTTGGACTCATGAGCTTGGAGTCATTAATTATCCATCTTTTTTTACCAGCTCATCCTAGAAAAGCAGGGCAATTGACTGCACACTATTCAGGATTGGTCAAAAGTCTTAGTTGTTCTATTTTTAACAAACGGGATGAGTCTTCAGACATGGCAGGTTTGCGTGGGATTGAGTTAGCACCCCTGTAGTTTCTAATCCTTATGATTTGAGTGTCTAAGTTTCACTGCGACGGTAAGAATGGGATTTTTGTGATATTCCCTGGGGCTGAAAGTAAGATCCACTGAAGTGTGTGTGTGTGTGTTTGAGGTTTTTCCTGTGAGGCAAGGGACATTTGGATAAGTTTGGGACACAACAGTATAAAGATGGGAAGAAAACAGCAAATGCCAGGTCTAATAATTTAGCCATTTGTGAATTTTTCTCTCTTAGTAGATTACGATCTTCTGAGAGAGAAGGATTGTGCCATTTTTATATCTCTGTTTCTCATCGGCCCTGCCATACTCCTCATCTCTTAGGAGGTCTAGAATTGATATATTTTTAATTGACTAGAATTCTGTGAGGACATATGCACTTTTAAAAATTTTTGGAAAAAAATTTTTTTTCTTAATTCCTGCATGAGACTGCAATGCTTCTTGGATAATTTTTCTACCATAATTTGTACAGACTACATAGTTTATTACAAACTGATTAATCTTCGAATATTCTTTAGGACCAAAGGTTTAGGTAAGTTATTTCTTACATGCAATTTTTTTTTCCGATAACCATTAAAGTTTAATATTATTTAGTGAGTTGCTTACTCTGGACAAAATCAATTTTAGCAATTTTGGGTTCACATAAAAATTTAAAAAAATACTTGAGCTTTACCGGGCCATTTTTAAAATTGAATTTTTTAGTTACCTGGCAAAGCAGAAATTTCTCAGGGCTCACAGAAATTTTTGATACAGGAATCTAGAGAAGCAGTCTGCCAATGTATTTCTAGGCTTTAAAAGAGTTCCAATAAAACCTAAAAGGTTTATCTTTATATTTTTAAATCACAAATCCAGTATTCACTTTCTTCTGTAAATTCTTTTAAAAAATTAATTCTGGATTCCATTTTGGTTAAAGTAGTTATTCTTATGCACAGCTAATAGTTTATAGAGCAGGATGATCAACATTGTTCAGTCTAAAATGTGGGGAGAAAGTTTTACCATACTTCTGTACTCCTCCCTTCTAAGGAAGGGAGTCTTTTAGAACATAGGGCTCTGGGCTCAAGATAAGAGGAAATGTGCAATGGGATCGTTTATCCCAATAATTTTATGACCAAGTCAGGGAATCAAAGGCTTATAGCCTGGAAAGCGTGATATGAAGAAGAGAAAGCTATTTGTCTTCCTGGAGTTTGAAAGCTTCTGTGGACCCAGGAATGCACGTGTTGTTTGAATTACAAACCCAACCTCACCATCCTAGTCTCCTGACCTTGAAGAGATGAGTAGAAGTACTGGGCTGTATCTGTGGAATTGAAATCTGTAGAGGCAGGGAGTTTTGTTGGAGTTCTTTTTGCTTTCTTGACCCTTTAGGAAATGAGTAGAGGGAGAGGAGAGAGAGAGTCCAGCTGTGTAGAAAGGAGGCTGGTCAATGACCCTGTCCTTAGAGTTGAGGATGTTGAATTGTCTGGTGCCAGATTCATGAACTTTCAGGATTAGAATCCATGCAGAGAGGGAAGGAATCATGAAGACATCATCAGAGTCAGGGAAGTCTTTTGCTATAGTCTTGTCCTATACAGTTATTTGGTTTGGATGTTTTACGGAGACTTATCTCCTTCAGTTGTCTAAAGGTGATGTAGTAAGTCGTTTGCAGGAAATGAAACTCCACTTTGTTTCTTTTTTTTCCCTCAGAGGCTAATCTGATTAGCTCTAAAACGTGTTCATCTTTTTTATTCAGTATTTGAACTATGCCTATGGAAGACATATGGATTTAAATAGTACTTGGCTTACCATCTGCTGATAAGGGAAAGTGAGATGCTAAATCAGAGTGGCA
Source organism: Zalophus californianus (assembly GCF_009762305.2). NCBI lineage: Eukaryota > Metazoa > Chordata > Mammalia > Carnivora > Otariidae > Zalophus > Zalophus californianus. The sequence continues at coordinate 167,646,858 of NC_045598.1, read as the reverse complement.
GGAAAGTCTATTTCAGTAGAAGCTATTTCTATCTGAAATACTGTAGGCAATCTCACAGAGTATTTTAATTGGGATTATATTGATGTGTGTTAGTAAAAGGAGCACGTTTGCTGATATGGTTCAACTTATATAATCATTAAATTTATATATCAGTTTAGAGATGTGAAGCAATGTGAAATTTTGATCCCATTAATTATAGATTTTTTTCCCTAAAGTAGTCATTTATGTGAAAACCTTTCTGATGCATTTATTTTAGCAGAATGGTATATTTAATATCTCCTGGTTGGAAATTGGAATGCAAAACATCAACTTTCAGATAAATTTATTAGAAATAAAAAAAACCCCACAATTTATTCTTCTAATACAGTGCTCATTTGTTGAATATTTTTATGGTAAACTACATTTTAAAAATCTAATTTAAACTTGGGAAATTAGGAAGAAGAAAAAGAGGATATCTCTTTTTATGGTGATAAAAGGCTGATATATAATGCTGAAAAGTCCATAATTATGCCGTATTTATGTTTCAGGTTAAAATTCTGAGAATGTAGGATCATCCAGGCATTAAGAATAATAGGAAATATAATACAGTCAATAATATATGTGTATGTGCATATGAATATATATGCATTATATGAATATATATGCATATATATTATATATGTATTATATGAATATATATGCATATATATTATATATGTATATAATTTTGATAAACCAGGTTTATTTTTGTTTTTCAAATTAATTGGTAATTCTTCCATAAAACACGTGTCTGGCATTTCACTTTTGATTGGGGTAATACAAGGGTCAGTAACACGTGGTTTCTGCCCTCTGGGAAGAAAGACAGTCAATGATGGTACTTCTGTATGTCTACATTTATGCCAAGCACCTTCACAGGCATCATCTCAGTTAATTCTGTGCACAACACTGTGATGCTGAACATTTGCAACTCCATTTTAATGAAGACACTAACATATAGCGAAATTGACTAAGTTGCCCCAAAATAACACAGTTAGTTTCATTAAGTTTAAAGATTATATAGCAATTTCCCATTGTACACTGGGCTTTGTGCTAAGTGCTAAGAAGTACAAGATGAGTAAGACAAAGTCCTTGCCCTTGAACACAGTCTATGAAGAGACAGAAACATAATGGGATGATTTTTAATGCAAAGTAGAAAGTTTAGGAGCAGAAAAGCACTCAGAGCAGGCAGCTGTCTTGGCCTGGGAGGTCCTCAAGGACTTATGGGGGAAGATGATGCCTGAGCTGAATTTTGGTTTGATGAATAGAGATGGACTGGGAGGCCCAGGCCAGGGATTCACAGCATTAGTAAAGTACTAGAGTCGTGAGCCAACATATAAGCAGTTTATCTAGTACTTACTGTACAGTCCAGTAGTAACTAGTCACATGTGACTGTTGAGCACTTGAAATGCTGCTAGTCTGAAATAAATATGCTGTGTGTATAAAATACATACCAGATTTCTAAGACTCAGTATGAAAAATTAATATGAAGCTATCACGTTAACAATTTTATAATAATTACATTTTGAAATGTAATGACAATATTTTGGATACATTGGGTTAAATTAGATATACTTAACAATTTTACTTAGATTCAGTGAATTTAACTCACTGATTTAACAAATTAGAGATGGTTTGGTGTTTGGGAAACTTTAGAATTTCTCCATAGTATTGCTTATGCTCATATTGTTTTATTGGTGCATTTGAGTTATTGAAATGACAGATTTGGGGTGCACTGGTCTTACTGAAGAATAGTTGGGCACCTCATTGTTTATTTCTGCAGGAAAATAGGAGACAGATCCTGAAACCATATGCATAGTACCTCATTTCTTAAAACTATTTTTTTTTTTTAATTTGGAAACTTTGCATTCAATTTCTTGCAGGTAGGTTTACGATTTTTTAGATGTTGAAGACTACTCTTTTTCTAGTCTAAAATAATTGCTGAGTTGAACTTAGTTAGTTTCTAAACTTCTTTTTTGCACAGTATTGTTTTTTTAAGATATGGAACTTCAGAAATTTCTGTTAAACTTGGGTATACCAATTTATCCCCCCTATCATTATTGAAATGTCCTATGTCAGTTTTCTCTACAGAGGAACTCATGAGGATCTAATTGAGAAATCTAGAACAGCCTGGAACCCCAGGGTCTTAGCAGGTGATTGGCAAAACCCACATCAGCACTTCAGATCCCATTGAGGGGCTGTCCTTTCTTAGATGTGGTGACCCGCCTTGGTACAGGATGAACCCCACTCAGTTGGTTTTGCCAGGGTCTACAACTGGGTCTGTGCCCCTCAGACACAGAACGTCTTTCTCAAAAGTAGGTATTAGATTTATTTTGGTAACATTCATTCTTTGAAGGACCACAGTTAGGAAGAGCGGCACGCTATTCTCATTGATATAGTACAAAGCACTGCAGAGTTACTAATGAATTAATCCTGTCCTTTTTGCATGTCAGAGAAGAGTACTCTCCTGTCTCCGTAAGTGAGAAAAAAACAGGTTGCCCTGTAAATATCCGAATGCTAGTCACGGCATAGGGCACCATCTCAGGGAAAAAATGCCCTTCCCCTTCTTCCCCTTTTGCTTTCCATTCACATCCTTCCTTTCATTCCCATTTCCTTTACCCATCACATTGATTCAGAAGCTCCCTTTGCAAAGGGGGTGGTTTAAAACTCTTCATATGAGAGGAATTAAACCATTAGTCTCTTAGAAGCAGAAGGTCATTGTACCCAGCCCTCTAATCCCTGCCCCATCCTGAATACTGAAAGGAGAGCTATTTGACTCTACTCCACAGCCATCCTGGGGGAGCTGCAGGAAGCCCAGAGAATCATATCAACATTGTGGATTGTGCGGTGAGGAAAGAAATGGAACTAAGGATTACATGAGAGATCCACATTGGTACCAAGAGGTGCCTGGCATGGCTTCTCCTCTTTTGCTTATGGAGGTGTGACCTGTGGGGTGGTATTTTCTTAGCAAGGCTGCCTGCTTCAGGTATTTGGAAGACTTTCTGTTGTCAAGCCACATAAAACTTTTTAAGTCAGCGTGCTAGTGTTTATTTCCAAATCTGATTTCTCATATTTGCCTTGAATATGTTTCCGAATATATAGGAAGACTTGGTCTTGGTGTTGAGAGGTATAGATATTATTCTTAACTGAGTGACTTGTTTCTGTTCTGCCAGTGTTGCAGGTGGTGTTGTCAAAAATATCTTGTTCCCGGAGCCTTCTAGGCTAGGTTCCTAGAAGTGTCAAAGGAAATGCCCGTGAAAAGGTGGATGCGTAACGTTGGATCACTCTCCTATTTCTAATATCAACAAATTATTTGAAAACTAACTGTGTTCGGTATTTTGTTAGATCAGAATGACGAGGAAGGTAGAAATGAAGAATCAACATGTGGGAAAAATGTGTTCCTGTTTTCCTGTGTGTATATTTTCCTAAGTACAAGAAATTCTTGTACCAAGTCTTTCTGTCATGTTTTGAGGTGTTATGCCCTTGATGGCGTTTATTGGAGCCATTTATTTTCATCATGTGGTGAATCTGTTCTTCCCTGCTATCTCTTTGTCTTTGGGACAAGTGTATTTTGGATATGCCTGATATATTTGACTTGACAGTGTCAACCACCCTTTCCTTTCAGTGGTAGGCACTGCTATGGTTGTTAAGAAAATTCAGGGGGAAAAATGTAAATCTTCTCAAAGGAGTAAGAAATGCAGGGTGACTTAGGACAAAAAGTGGAGACATTAACTGTGGCTACCACGTACGTGGTATTGGAAGGATGATTACACTTACCTCGTCCGATGTTGAAGCAATGGGATTGTCTTAGGTTCTCCATTTTTCCCTCCAGCTTCCATCTTATTTCTTTTCTTTCATAGAACAATTTGAGGGAGTTAGAGGTACTAATCCACTTTTAATTATGTGGTACTTATCTATTGAAAAAAATGTTATTTCTAATGAAATGTGGGCAAACTGGAAGCGTATGATTAGCCCAGATTTTATTATAACTTCCAGGGTTGTCTTAAATTTTTACAGATAGAGGATCACATTGCCGTTACTTAGTGAAGAGTCATCATCCGTATTTTGAAAAATGAGTGGCAAAAGTGATGACATTCTGTTTCTTCTCACTGTTTTCTGATTTCTGGAGCACTGCCATTCTCCACATTTCCTCTGGCCTTAAGAATGCCAGCTGGCTATTTAAAAGAAGAAGAAAGAATAAAATGCAAAAACAACAACAAAACAGAAATCATGGCTTAGGGAACCTCAGCTCAGCCCCTCCCTTAGTGCCATGTAGCCTGGAGCTCATTGGCCAGGTTCTTTCTGCTGTTTTGATACTCTGCAGACCTGGACCGCCGCCATTTTCTGTTCTGCCAACTGGCCTTGAGCAGCAGATCGACTCTTCTCTGTGCTCCAGGCTTAGAGGAGCTGGACTGCAGTTTCTTTCCATAATTCTGACCACCCTGCTTTGGGGAAATCTTGTTGGTGACTTTCTGTTGTTGATTTAACAAAGACAACCTGTCTGTAGATTGGTTCCATGCAGTTTTTCTGATCATCTGCCAAAACCTTAAACAAAGGGGGGCTATTATGGCATTTAGACAGAAAGACAAACACACACATACACACACACACACACACACACACACATATCCACACTCATGCACGCACACACACATTGGTGCTGATGATGGTATAACCATGGTATGGCTAGGTACGTATGCCTATAATTCATTATATATAGTTTGCTTTAAAATAGCATTTGGCCATGCACTGACAAACTTTTGTTTCATACTATAGGTATAACGTACCTGAAAGTAGCACTACAAGATTAAATAGAAAGTGGTGTTCATATGTGAACTTAGAAATCCCTACCCCTTCAAGTTTCAAGTAAATGTTTTTGGTTCTTTTAATTTGGTGTGATAAAAAATGTTGCCCTTTGGTGAAATCAGAATTATGGAGCATGATGCTTCTCATTTCCTGGTGCTGTTATTTTTACTGCACCAAATATGTATTTTAGATGGCATTGCGAATTGCTTCAATTGTCAGTGCCGTCAGTAAACCTATGATTAAATTATATTGCTTTTGTTCATAGGATCATTTTCTCAGCCAGTGCACCTTGGAAAGACAGCTTCTACATTTTCCACCAAATTGCAGAAGCTGAGAAAATTGGGTGGAATTTTTTCTTTTCGTTTTGATTTAAAACTTGGTTGCTTTGTAGAATTTTGGCGAGCTCACTAATATATGTATGAAAGCACAGACCCATCAAATGGAAAATAAAATCAAAACAGGAAACTCCAGTATGTTTTGCAATAAAGAAAACAAAAAAAATTGTCATTTTTTCCCCAATGCAACTAAATGAAGAGAGCGCTAATGTTACATTTATCTAATGAATGTCTCTGTGGTATGAACCGTCCTTCATCTTCATCCACTTCTTCTGGTAGGTGTGGATTTTGTCAGACCTTTCCCACAGAATACGTAGTTGGGGCTTCAACTCTTCCTGCAGGCCAGCCAGCTTGCTAAAAGACAGTTTTGGGAGAAGCACTTAGGAGAGCCTTCTGAACTTAAAACAAAACAAAACAAAACGAAAAAAACACCTGTTGCTGTCAGGCTGCTTCCAGCAAACACATTGTTAGGCGTGTGTAACTTCTTTCTCTCCATCCGCAGGAGTCTTTGTTTCACACCTGAGTGTTATCCTGTTAAAGTCAGAGAAAAAGGCCCTATGTCTCTTAAGTTGAATTTCAGCAGTGAATGAAGATGAGGATCTTTTAAAAATGTCAGGCCAGTTTAGGAGTTTGATGTGTATGGAACGGCCTCTTAGTACCCATGTGGCAATAACATGCTAAACATTATTCTTCCTAAGTATCCTTTCTCCCAGCTGTCTTCTAGAAACCCTGGTGTTTTTTAGAAGCCTCTATTTATATTGTTCAGAGTATGAAAAAATGCTTGTCTTTTATATGACCCTCTTCTCAACCTTCAAGGGGAGGGTGCCGTTAGTTAGAAACCTATAAACATAGCGTCCAGTGAAGTTCATGTTCACAAGTATGCTGTGAGTGTGAACAGTGGTTAGAGAAAATATCCTTCCTCCGACAAACAGCACTGTCTGAGCAATTCATGTATTGTGACCTTTTGCTGTAACTAAACATGTTCCTCTCATCCAAATCTGCTGCAAGAATGGACAGAAATCTTCGGGTACCAACGTTGTGAGGAGGTTGGTTGAATTCAGCATTTTTGGCACCAAAAACTGGAAAGAAATAATTGATGGCCCATACGGTCATGTGTAATGGGCACTATCAGCTGTTTAAACATACACGAGTTATTTTCAAGCTTTCCAAACCCATCTGTCACCATATTGTTCAGCCACATGAAATAAATTGTCATTTCTCTCTGTATAAACTGATATAGTCCTAATTGATTTTTGCTTCAAACTTTTGTGTAAATAGACTTGTGTCATCAGGCTCTATTTTTTATTTGTTTTTGCTTTTGTTTCCCCTACCAGTAATTTATTGCATAATTTTTGCATATATGAAAAAACAGGTGTAGCCAGATGGCCACATCATAAAAAGTAACGTGTTAAAGACACTTAATGTAGAATTAAAAAATACCTTTTATAAACAACAGCGTATCTTTTGTAGTGTGTACAGTTGAGTCAAGAAAAGCATAGTACGTCTTCATTGTAAACCTGAGTATTATATCTCATAATATCTTATTTAATTACTGACGTTTTTCTCTTATTCTTCACAGTATAAATTGTAATTTTCATAAACTGGGCCTTTTGGCAGTGTTAGCAAACTCGGTTCATAAGTTGGGGTGATAGGAATGAGTTTGAGCACTGTTCTCCGTAAGAAATGAACAACGTTTAGGATGCTTCCAGTTCTCTAGAGGATTCTGTGGGGCATTAGGGGGTGTGTACCCGAACAGGAAAGTGCACGTTTTTTTTTTTTTTGTTGTTCCAGTGGTGGCAAACGCACAAGAGATTTCTTGGTAACCGATTCACTGGTTCCTGAGTATGTTTTACTTCTGGCAGTGTTAAATAGACCCAAGATTGCATCGGTTTCCCCTAGGAGATATATACTCCAGAAATACCCATTATCATTGCATGAGTTATCATAACACCTAATACCTCAGCTGGAGTTTAAGCGTTATGACAGTTAGGGGACTTAGCGTGAGTAAAGACTTGGGAGGGCCTGTGAATACAAGTTAAAAATCGTGCAGTTGGCTCTTATAGAAATTTAATTGTTAAAGTAAACGTGTATGGTCACTTAGAAGTCTTGGATTTTCTGTGTAAATTAATGAACAAAGAATACATCATTCTCCTTAAATTTCTATGATTTTTTCTTTCTTTTCTCTTTCGCATTTGCATAAGAGGAAATGAAACAGTACAAAGTTTTAATCCCCCCCCCCCCCCCCCCCCGCCAGCTAAACCACCGGTTTAGTGATTAGCAGAGGAGACTTTTATATTATGTTTTCATCTCTGTTCCCTGGTTGCAATTCACTCAACCTTGACGTAAATCTGAAATAAGTACTTTGTAAGGGGTTAGCCTTTTGTGCAGGGTGTGTGAGAAATCCTGCTGGACCAGGTTGGTAACAGAAACCAGTGTGAGTTGCCTTTCCTGAGTGGTGAATAAGAAAGTGCAGACAAGGGGGAAAGTAGGGGGAAAAAATTCTTCCAAAGCACACCCTCACCCTGCACTTCCGAAAGGCTTATTGTCTGCCTTTAAAGGGCTCCCCGTTCTGTTCAGTGATAAGTATTCATTGGGTGGGTTATTTTTGCTTTTTTTTCCTCTTTTGAAATTACCCAGGCCTTGCTAGTGGGTACAGTATGTCAGTACAGTAGACAAGAGTTTCATTCACAGAATCCACATTTCATGTGGTGCTTGTTGAGAGGCTGGTAGCTTTTCATTTAATCTATTGGATCATGCTGTTTGCCTTAGGTGATCAGCAACCTTTCATGTAAATCCTAGGCAATCTAGTAAAACTAATGGAAAGAGAAAAAATACACACACACACACACACACACACACACACACACACACACACACACATATACACTGTGGGACTGTAGATGTTCCTTTGCTGTTTATGTCTGTATTATCCTAAAGAATAGATGAATTAGATCGCCCCCACCCGCCTTTGAAATATCTGCTCCTTTTCTCCTTTAATTTTTTTTAAAGCACGTATATTCTATTGTTTGTAAATAGAAATGTGTTTCTTTGTCAGTGCGCTGCCTTGTACTTGGAAACATAAAAAAAATTCAAATTTCATTTAGTTCTGAATACAATCTATTTCCAGTTAGCCTGAAAGTTGTTTTAAATAAACCATGTTCCTAAAATCCAACCAAGAAAATTTTTCCCTTCATATAAACTGCAGTTCAGCATTGGTGAAGCATTTTTTTTTTGGCAGTCACACTGACCAACTGATTTGAGTTTCAGTTCTTTTTGGAGAAAGAGAAGAGGGAGTAATTCTTTTTTGGTTTTTTTTTCTTTCAATATTTATTTATTTAAGTAATCTCCACAACCAACATGGGGCTTGAACTCACGGTCCCCGAGATCAAAAGTCACATGCTCCACCAACTGAGTCAGCCAGGTGCCCCAAGGAGAGGGAATGATTCTTGACAAATCTAGTTGCAGTTTTGTATTAAGTACCAAAACTAAAAAAGTTTTTTTTAACGAGAAATTTTCTTTAAATAGTGATGAGAAAGCATCCCAAAAAAATGACAAAGGTAAATAGCCATTTTCTTTATTCATCAGAACAGTCAGAATAAAGAGAATGTTAAAAGCTTGAAGATAAGAGAATCGTTTTCCTACTTCACATAAATACTTTTAGATGGCTCTGCTGAGTTAGGATTTGTATTTTTAATATCATTGAGTTACTTTAAAAAAACATAATGGTTTGTTAACAGCATGACTTATACCTGCCTGCAAATATATATATATGTCTTCTCGTACTTAACCTTCTTGGAGACCTTTATTATTGTATTACTTTTTTTTTCTTTTGTCTACACTGCTACAGTCATAGCTTGTTACTCAGGGATCATTTACGTAAGCACCAGGAAAATGTAAATCGATTTTTTTTTTTGTAATTTGGTTTTGAAAAAATATTTTTTGGACTTGTTGATCAAGGTCTGCCTATGATTAAAACATGTTGCACCGTTTCCTTGGCAAGGTTGGTTTAGGTTGGTAACCACCAGGTGTTTGTTTTTACTAGCAATTGAAGACTTTCCTTTAGATGAGTATGTGTATTTTGTAATACTTCAGTACATGCGTGGTAATACTGTTGATGGTGATCAGAACAAGCTAGGTACTTTTCATTGTTTTTCTTGCTTGGTTTAGAGGCCGTGCATGATTTGAGCCCGTAACTTAAAGATGATTTGAGCCAGTAACTTAAAGATGAACGTAGTATGCCGGTGGATCTTTAGACATTATTCATGTTTATCCCTCTCCCCTATAGCAGGTTTCATTTAATCCATTCTATCCTTAAGGTTGCCAGGGCTATAGTTCTATGTCCATTACTTAGTTTCTGTTTATTTTTGTTTTTTGTCTGGCCCACCCACCCACCCAAATTGCAGTTGTTTTGGCTACTGGAGTTCTGTAGCAGTTGAGGGGAAAAAGTAAAAACAAGATTAAGGAAGATTAAGATTAAGGAAGTTGAAAGCAAAGATGAAGGAAGTCGACAGAGCAAAATACCACCTTTCTTCTGACACAGCTGATACCGAAGAGTGTGGCTTGTCCTGTACTTAGATAGGCTTCCCAAAACTGAAGCGCATGGCCTCGGAGACTAAGGTAGTCCCTGCCGTGCGTAAGCCAGATACCACAGACCACAGACAGATATGCAGAGGGCCAAGATGCATCCCTTGCCTTCCTGGTATCTGTAGTCTCTTTGGGAAGATAAGCCACATGCACAGACGACCAGAATATGGGTTATTATTTGAAAGTGTCAAAAGCAAGGGATGAGCACTTCAAAAATGGAGAACATTCACACTTATCTCATCCTGCACCGCAGAGTTTTTGTTTATAAAGTGTCTGAGGCATTCAGATAGAAAGGGCTATATTCCTACAAAGTAATTGTAACATGAATCCACGATGACTGTTGATGTTACTTTCATCTTTTTGAAAATAAAGTGTGACTTTTGTACCTGGAGTTTTCGTAAGTTTGCTAGAGATGATGAGGGAAGAGAATATTAACGTTAGAACAGTAAGTAGGTTTAGATCCCTTCTGCTTTACCTCCTAAAGCAAGCGTTCTGTGTTTAAGCTGAGGCTTTTCTCCATGTCACCAACTCAGCAGGGACTTTTTCATGCGAAGCTGATGGTTCTTAATACTTCGGCAATCAGAAGGGGAGTGAAAATAGTTAGTTGTTTCCCCGCCACGCTGTCTACCAGGTGGCATTGTAAAAACATAAATACGTATCTCACTTTGGGGCATTTGTCCAGTCTGGCTTCTGAAAGGCCCCTCAGTTTTGCCTAGAGTTGATAAAAGTAAATGTTACAGCCCAATGGGCAGTTTGCACCAGTGTACAAATTATTTTACCCACTCACGGTTGTCAGCGTTTCTTTTAACTTTTCTCACAGTGCATGTAATTTCGCATTTGGGACTCGCCTAAAATGGATTCGACAGCAGTTCCCTGCAATGTTCAAAATCGTTCAAGGCACAAAGTAACCTAGATACTTAAACGGCCCCTTTACACCTTAGCAACGTGGTTGTTATGATTTTATGAAAACAGTCTTTGTTTCTCTTCTCTGCTAACTTCTGGCTTCAGTCAGCAAAGATGCCTCTGCCTCATTAATGGTGTAAGGACTCTAAATAAAATTCTTCTTCATGGATTGCTTTTTGGGCAGGCCCGATATTGATCACTGATTTTATTGCTTGTATATTCCTGACCCATTTTATAGTTTGGAAACGTAGCCTTCTTAGATTTCGAACGCCCACAGTAGTCCTCTTTTCTATCTTTGGGAAACGATTTGAGTCTGAATGTTGACTTTAATTTTATTCTAGCCTAAAAAAAAAAAAAAAACCAAAAACAAGATGAATAGACAGTAACATGAAAAACGATGAATGGATTTAAGAATCATCTTTAAATTTTCCTCAAGTATAAGTAACTTATTCTTGTTCTTTGAGTCTCTCAGTTTCCTGGTTCCTTCCCCGGCAGTCAAGATGGAGTTTCAACATTCATACATTTTTTTGACTCAAGGTAGTGGATATATGTATAAGATGTTACTAAAGGAATTATATTAAAACTTCAAATGCCAGTTTATCCATCACTGCTGTTACTAAAATCAACAATTTGATGATTCAGTTTCATGGTAGGGATATACACATGGAAAAGGTGTGTTTAAAATGCAACCATAAGATTTTATAGGAGTTTCAGGTTTTTTTTTTTTAATGTTTGGAGATTTGATGTCAGGTTTTATTTGTAAACATGCATTACCCTAAAAATAAGGTCCTCATATGGCCTCAGATATGTTGAAACTGTATTCATTCCCACTATCGATAAACACATATCAGTGCCTATTCAGAGCAGGGCCTTAGGCTGGGTACTGTGTATTCAGTAGTAAACCAGATGGAAATATTTTTGCTCTTACCGTAGTTACTTCTTTTTTGTAAATCTGAACATTCAAGGCTAATAAGTATAAAATATTTGTGGTTTGTGAAACCTAGGAATAAATCAGAATGAGCTCACACCTACCTGGTCCTTATAGCCCCAAAAGTGACACTTTATGAATTTAGTGTTACCCAAATAATAATGTAATACAAAGATGATGCCTAGATTTAAAATGTTAAAAGCTTGTTTTAGAAGGCCAGTGAATAACATACTCTCACTTTTGTATCAATATTTCAAGTGCTGCTGGGTAACATATTGATATGCCTACACCAGCCATGGCTGATAATAAACATGGCATTTTTATTCATACTAATAAACTGGATAGAATAAATGACAAAAAACATCTTCATAGGATTTCAAAATGGGTTTTGTCATTCATAAATATTAATATATTTTGCAGTGCTGAAGCGTTAACATTATAGGGTAAAAGACAGCTGGCTTTATCTTGAGATTTTAGGGTGTTTAGTAGATTTTAAAACATGGGCATATTTTATATAAAGCTCCAGCTCTCTTAAGGGCAACCAAAGACCACAGGTATTCCGGCAGAAACGTCATCCTTACAAATGAAATCTTTAGGTAGGGTGTCTTTGTAAAGAACAGTTGGTTTTAAATTTCACCTCCCTGTCCTTTTTCTTAAAAAATAAAAATCCATATTCCACATTAGCATTCCAAAGATTCTTTAGTATTTCTAGTGAGAGCAGTTTTTCTATCATTTACACCGTGCTTTCATATATCTGGCAGGCTTGATTCTAGATAATTTGATAACCCTAAAAGCACATGCAATTCGTCATAAAACTGTGTTACAAAAATATAAGTGTAATTATGGATTTGAAAAATCTTAATTGTACAGAACCCCACTGAGTAGATGATGAAAAAAAGCAGTGATTAAGTACAGGCCAATAATGGGAGAATATAAATCCACAAAATGAATCTTACACTACCAGGATTGTTTTCTCATACTTAATTGCTTTGCAGCACTGAGAAATACTGCGAAACAAGATTCATTATGCCAATCTTTAACCTTGGATTCTCTGGAAGACTTTTGCTATGGTGCCTGAGTAGCTCAGGCCCTGGTTTGGGGTCTGGCTTTCTCTCTACATGGGAGAAATGGAATCACTAACTTTAAACATTGACCTGCCATTGCTTTCCCTTCTTATTTGTTTTCTGATTTCCATTTATAACAATCTAAAAATTCAAGAGCTTTCATTGAAGGCCAATAGGAGACTTTATGTTTTATCATCAGCCTCTCCCAATGTTAACAGTAAGTTAAATCTTTATTCATACTGTGTTAAGTTAAATTAATCTAATATCGTATTCCATTAGGTGCCTGGTTAAAGTTAGGCTGAAGTTTACAGAGTATCAGAAATTTTAAGCATAGGGCGCCTGGGTGGCTCAGTTGGTTAAGCGACTGCCTTCGGCTCAGGTCATGATCCTGGAGTCCCGGGATCGAGTCCCACATCGGGCTCCCTGCTCGGCGGGGAGTCTGCTTCTCCCTCTGATCCTCTTCCCTCTCGTGCTCTCTATCTCTCATTCTCTCTCTCTCAAATAAATAAATAAAATCTTTAAAAAAAAAAAAAAGAAATTTTAAGCATAAAACACTAACTTTTCATTTGTTTCAGTAATTAGGGGAAAACTATTATTTTGTGAATTGAGTTTAGGATTGCCCTCATAATTAGAAATCTGGTTACTTGAATGCCAGCGTTAGATTATTTTTGGTCTTAAGAAAGCCTGACCTCTTAATTGTACCATAACTATTAATGTTGGAACTGGATTTAGACATAGTGCTTTTGTGTGTTTTCGTGTCACTGACAGAAACATCCTTAGAAATAAAATTTGAGATGAAAGGTAGACAATAGCTATGATGCTTGAAATGTGCTATGATATTGGGTCAAGAATCGTAATGGCGCTTGCCATTCAAGGATCATGTTTGCTCATCTTCAGTTTGGTGCCAGCTTTTAGATTTTGGGGGAAGAAAAGGAGAATGTTTCAGTGTGGTCATTGTTCAGCATCCTGTGAAATTGGGACGCGTGAGGATGAGAAATAGGGTCTTTTAATAGATATATATTTCAAGTTTTTATTCAAATTTTAGTTAGTTAACATATAGTGTAATATTAGTTTCAGGAGTAAAAGTTAGTGATTCATCAGTCACATAGAACAGCCAGTGCTCATCAAGCAAGCGCCCTCCTCGGTACCCATCACCCATGTAGCCCACCCTCCACCCTCCACCCACCTCCCCTCCATCAACCCTCAGTTTGTTTTCTATAGTTAAGAGTCTCTCATGGCTTGCCTCCTTCTCTTTTTTCCCCCATTCCCTTTGTTCATCTGTTTTGTTTCTTAAATTCCACATATGAGTGAAATCATAACAGTATTTATCTTTCTCTGACTTATTTTGCTTAGAATAATATACTCTAGCTCCATCCACGTCTTTGCAAATGGCAAGATTTCATTCTTTTTGGTGGCTGAGTAATATTCTATTATATGTATGTATGTGTATGTATACACACACACACACACACACACACACACACACACACACCCCTTCTTTATATATTCATCCTTCTAGACATTTGGACTCTCCATGATTTGGCTATTGTTGGTAATGCTGCTATAAACATGAGGGTGCATGTGCCCCTTGGAATCAGTGTTTTTGTATCCTGTGAGTAAATACCTCCTAGGGCAATTGCTGGATCATAAGGTAGTTCTATTTTTAACTTTTTGAGGAACCTCCACACTTTTCCAGAGTGGCTGCACCAGCTTGCATTCCCACCAACAGTGTAAAAGGGTTCCCTTTCCTCTGCATCCTCGCCAATACCTGTTGTTTCCTGTGTTGTTAATTTTAGCCATTCTGACAAGTATGAAGTGGTATCTCATTGTAGTTTTGATTCATATTTCCCTGATGATGAGTGATGTCGAGCATCGTTTCATGTGTCTGTTAGCCATTTGTATGTCTTCTTTGGAAAAGTGTCTATTCATGTCTTTTGCCCATATCTTAACTGGAATATTTGTTGTTTTGGGTGATGAGTTTGAAAAGTTTGTTAGAGATTTTATCAGATATGTCATTTGTGAATATCTTCTCCCATTCCATAGGTTGCCTTTTAGTTTTGTGGATTGTTTCCTTTGCTGTGCAGAAGACAAATAGGATCTTAAGTAACCAGTAAGCTCCAGCACTAAACCTGTTCTTTGCATAGGCTGACATCTGAGTTACTAGGGTCAAAGATGCCAGGACTAAGATTATGGGAATTCTGGAGCTATGGCATGTAGGTGTACTGAGCATCATAAAAATTAGGAACTGCCCCTAGACATGATTGAATTTCTGAAGATCTTAGAAGATTTCCCAAATTAATTAGATTACCAGATTTGCTGAATGGATGTTTGTGTGTAAAGAACCAAAAATTGTTAGGAATATATAACAATAGGATGTGCTTCTTGGCTTAGGAAACATGCAGTCTGTTTTGGAAAGAACACAGGCCCATGGACTGGCAGAGGAATAACAGTTGCCATTCGTTTTGACAGATAGGGTAGCACTATAGCATATTTGTATCAGAAGGACTCAGAATAAATAAAGGACACTGGTTTTCACCAATGGGACATTGATTTTCAAGACCTGTACAGTTGATCCTGGAATTTGGATCAAGGGTCAGTTCTACTAACTGGATATGGAAGTGTTGTGCGAGTGTTAGCCAATTTAAATAGGCTGTTTATGTGTCAGTAAAAATAGTTGGTAATTTAAAATATCATGGTTTTTCAAAGCAACCATTTAGAGAAAAAAAAAAAAAAAGTATAACCGGCAGGTTTTTTTTGTTGTTGTTGTTATAAAAATATTTTGTCAATCGGTAGTTTTTATTATTATTTTCAACTTGTAGCTTTTGAAAAGCCCTTATCATTTGAAAGACAAATTCAAAACTTTTGGGGGTGAGCGATAGTTGCCAACATGAACCTTGATACCTGGAGGTTGCCAGTCTGCTGGGTGTTTTGCCTTAGAACGGTTAATCTTTTACCATCTTTATTTGAGATCAGCAAGTAGAGTGGTTGGAATATACTGAAGTCACACTTACTCTTTAAAGTTCCGTGGTTAGTTTAGCATCGTCTTAGCAGAAGGTGAAGGTGTTATTTGTATGCCGGCTACTGGTTTGCATATGTGGAAATAGACTGGTCTAAGCTCTGCTGACGTTTTGTGTCCTTATCCGGTCCCCATCAGCCTTCTGCTTCACATACTCTTGTCTGAAGAGAACGCGTCCACTCAAGGAGGGGGGAGGTGACTTGCCAAACAAATCTGATTTTTAAAATCCGTGGAAAAGGTCACTAGCACTTGATAACATATTGGAAATGTTATGAATAACTATTAGTTTTCCTTTCTGGTTTTCAAGAATTACAGAAGAACTCTCGATGTGGCAATGAGAAATGCAAGTGTTGAAATAATCTCTTTACCCTGTATACTCTTCCGTTTGGAAAATATAACCTAGCAGTGAAGACTCTAATTGAAATACTACTTGGTATTTTGCTGAAAGTTATGAGAGCAAAATTAGCAGAGGGGAATAAAAAAAAAAACAGTATAATTTCAACTAAATTGTTAGTTTGGAATCATCCATTCAGAAGAGCCTTACCTGTGAAAACTCAGTGGTTGTTAAGTGCTTGTTGTACTTGGTTTGCCTCTGACAGTTAAACCCTTCTAGGGTTCGGGTGTTTGGGGAATGAGACTCCCAGAGACGTTTTGGGAAGAGACAGGAAGGTATCTGTAACCGCAAAGTAGAAGAAGAATACCTCCGTGATTGAGGTAGAACCATTTATTTTCCCCTCTTTGCCCTGTTCCGTTCATGCTCATTATCCACCTGGTCTCAGTCTCCCTGGTCCTTCCTTTGTCCCTCTCCTCACCTACCCATGGGCCTCCTGTCTCCCTCTCCACAGTGTCACCCCTCTCAGACGGCCTTCTCTGAACCGTGCCAGCTGGAGCTGCCGCCCCTTATCTTACATCTCCGTTGACTTGCTCCGTTTCCAATCTCCTTGGAAGACTTATCTCTTCTTTTGGGCCTCCGCTCTTTTAATTTATTTCTGCTTCTATTATTACATCGATAAATCTCACATTTAACCAGACATTGAGGAATGTGCCGTTGAACTGATGTGAATCTTTAATTGCAGACAGTGTTGCAGTCTTCATTTGCCGTAACGTGTAGCTCCTTTGGCACAGGAACTTCCGTGTAAAATTTGAAAATGAAGTGCAGTTCAGTCTTGTCACCTTAAATCAAACATTTTATTTTGCACAATATCTTACCATGTTTTTGGAGTAAGATTGACTTTAGGAATGGAGTGGTCATTGACTTCAGGGCAACAGAAATGCCCTCTTACAGGTGCCTGGGATGTGTTAGCGGGCTCTGGGTGCAGCTGGGACGTCTAACTGTCCTCGTCATTTTAAAAACTCCCTTTTAAGACAGGTGGGGCACCACCAATAAGTCCACTCTGAGGGCTTGTGAGAAAGAAAAAAATCCTCTCCTATTATTCATTAGTGCCTAGGAATGCTCAGCCAGTTTTACAGATTTTCCTGTGTTTATTTGCTTTGCATTACTTTAAGAATGCTTTTGAGGAACTGGTTTAGTGAATGGAAAATAACATACAAACACTGTCATGGAAATATTTATTAATACTCCACACTGTTAAATACTCAACACTATCAGAATTGTTTCCTTAAAATGAAAAATGTTTTCTAAATGTACTACACCCTACATTTTGAGGATTTTAAGGGAAAAGTAAGTGCTTAATAAGGTCTGTAAGTTTAGAAATTGAGTTTGGCAAATATTTAGCTATCAGAGTCTGGTAAGTTTATTAAAGGAGTAATTGTGTGGGGAAGATGGTGAACCCCAAATATCCCCCCATTTATAATCAGATCAGAAATGTAGATATCTTCCAGTTTCAGCTCTTATTTGTTATAGGAGTCAGTCATCCTCATATAAATATACTTACCCCTATGCTGCTGTGAAAAATGAAGAAAACCAACCAAATTTTTTAATATCAGTAATACCTATCATCATAGTATTTTAATGTAGAAAAACAAATGGAGCTGAAAATTAAACTCTTAGTATATGGTTGTATTTACGTTCTCCTAGTTTGTCTATGTACTTATGTATTTGTTGTTATTTACTTACAAAAATTACCTTCACACTACAGAGGAAAGTAGAATATTGTAAAATAACATATTATCACAAACTATGAGCAGCAGTAATGACTGTCTATTCTAGAAAGGTTTTCAACAGCATGTCAGCCCAAACTTCATGTTAGTGTATTAGTGTATTAAGAAAGGGAGAAATAGGAACTACTTTTTGAAGAGTTGACATATACCTATATTTAGGGTGGGTTAACCGTGATAAATATAGATTAGTCATTTCTTTATTCATTCATTCCTTATTTAACAAAGATTTTTTTTAGAGTATTTGCTCTAAATGAGCCAGACACTGACCTGGGCATTGCAGTATCAAGTTGAAATATACAAAATCCCTGTTCCTTATAAAGGTTACATCCCAGTAATCTTTATAAAAGACTGTAACTTTTTTTGGAAGACTGATTACTCAACTATAATGATATAGGAGAAAATAAATAATTTTGGTACTATTTTTAAATGTTTTTTTATGTAGTTATAATTGTCTCACTACCATTAGGACTCATGCGTTCATTTCCTTTTGTGGTAGATTTGTAAAGGTTCTTCTTATTCTTTAGGACATCTCATTTCCTTATTAGGTAGAGATGCATTTTTGTGATTCAGCGTTCGGGGGACAGGGTAGAGGTGTAGTCTGTGACCATTGTACCAGGTCAACACTAATTAGTCATTTCTTGGATGGACCTTCCCCTCTGGATATTGCCAGGATTAAAGTTTGAAGGTAAGAGTGCTTTGAAGGAAAAAAAAAAATGCTGACAAATAGTGTATCTTCAACTAGTTGTGTAAAAGGGAGAATTTAAGCTTTATAAGAGCTCATGGGGCTGCTGATTATAACAACCAAATTATTACAAAAATTAAAAGAAGATTGTTAATGGTATGGCTCAATTATGGCACAGTTTGTTGGTTATATTTAGTTAACTTACTAAAAAAGTTACTGTGCTGCAGGTTTGAATTAAAAATACTATTTTATTTTCATACCCTAAGAAAGGGGTGTATTGCTGTAAACCACTGTCATCTGCTGTAGAATATATTTAGATATTTCTGTGGAAAATGGTACTTAAAATTCTTAGTTTAATATGCATTTCATTTTATACTCATGATAGCTAATCTCTGCATGAAAGGTAGCAGGATTATTGTTTTTTTCTGATGTGAAAAAATAAAATTGTAGAGCAAGACCAATCTGAGTAGATTTTTTTTTTTTCTTTCCCCGAGAGAGATGAAGTAACTTTCCCCACAAATTCCGGCATTTTCACATTATAAAGCACATTATGTAACTTCATCTACCAGTGTATTTCTCAGACAGATTTTTTAATTTTTTGGAAAGGCCTTATAGCACACTTAATGGGTGGATCCTTTCCGGGGGGCAGGGGGAAGCATATCCTGTTAGATTTGGTGACATAAAGGTCAAAAGATAAACTGTAAGTGATACCTATGTTTATTTTTTTGACAGTGTTAAATTAGCAACCCCTCAGACCTCTCCTGGAGAAGTACAACCTGAGTAATTGAACATGTCACTAGGGAGTATGCTTGGTTAAGCTGATTCCTATTATGTTGACTTGTCAGGGGCCAATAATTAAAGCTGAAGAGCGATGCTCATTAGTGTCTGCAAGATGATTCAAAGAGTAAGAGGGAGCAGTCCTTGAGGCACACCTGCAAAAGGCAGGCCCTGCATGGAGGTGAGAGCAGACGGACTGGCTTGCTTTTCTGCTGTGTTAGCAATCCAGCTATAAAAGGGATGCACTAAATTAAGTGTTGCAAATGTATTCTCCTCAACTTAGATTTTAAAATGCATTTTACTTCTGCCTTTGAACATAATTTTGTTCCATGTAATCATATTCTGCTCAATTACGTTTTTAATGCTATATAAGTTGTTTTAGAAAATAGATACAAGTCTATTCAAAAGCACTTTGAAAAAATTTTATACTACTAATTATTTCATTCATTTTACTGGAAGCATCATAATAATCAAAATCTGGTTTGCTTCTTTGAACTCTCAATACCCTGCATGTAATACATGTGAGTTATCCAGCTCTGCTGATAAAGGCCTTAGCATACATTTGTCACATGTACTTTGCAAAAATGGAAATTTTTAATGTAAACTTAACATGAACTAAAGCACATCTAGTACACAAGTATTGGCCTAGAGAAGCTTGGAAGAAAAAAACTACATAGTAGGTGTAGAATTTAAGTTTATAACAACTTGAACAAAGCTGTGAGCTTTTCTGGAACAACCCATACTTTTTAGAATGAAATGAATGGTATGGGAACTTGAATCATAAAGCCATGAAAAACTTTTGTTCCTCTTCTTTTGAAATTTGCGTTGGGTAGGTTTAATTTTTACAAACCTATCTTGGAGTCATGGAATATCCAAATATCCTTTTTTTTTAATTAAGAAAAAGTGGTTTATTGAACATTTCTTTCCTGCAATCTGATGTTAAAACAAAAAGTGTTGCAGTGGTGAACAGGCCTTTTTGAGTCCAGTGTTGTGCCTCTGAAATCCATCCTTCACCCTTCAGCTGGAGAGATATATGAGTCTTTGACAGGATTGCAGAGTTAAGTCTGGAGTTTTCAGCTTGGCATAGAGGTCCTGCATGTACGTATCTTCACAGTTCAGCCTTGAGGAGGCTCTTCCTAAACTCAAAGTTTACAGAACTTGTATCACTGATACACCTTGTCAGCAGGAAATTGTCTGTTTCTCTCCCTCCCCCCACCCCGCCCCGATTGAACGAAATCCCTCTAGGGCAAGGACTGATTCTTGTTAATGTTTTCACACACACTGGTTGGAGTTCAGTAAAGTTAGTTAAACTTAGTCAAGGTGCAGAGAGGAGACCTTTAGGGATAGTTACAGATTTCCAAGAATATCAAAGGCTTTTGGAAGTCAAATAGAACACCTCCTACCCAATGCCAAGAATTCCTCACATGATATTCTTTAACAGACCCTTCCCAGGCTTGGTAGGAAATTTCTTGTATCAGAGAGATCACTTCTTTGCAAAGCAACTGTTTCTTGATTGGGCAATTCCAAATTATGATGATAACAAATAGTCAGCAGTCAAAAGGGCTGTACTTTATGTGGATTTTCATTTAGTGATTGAGGCACTAATTATTATCACCTCAATTTTAGAGATAAATATGCTGAACTTCAGAGAGGTTGAGTGACTATCCAAAGTCCCACAGCTAGTCAGTGAGTGAGCTAGCATGGGAGTCCACATGGGTCTAACTTAAGAGCTAGAGTGCTTGGCTGCCAAGCCCATTGCTGCCCCTCTTTGTTTTGTTTTGTTTTGTTTTATTCCTAGAAATCTTATTTTCGATTCCTTTCCTTTCCAAAAGCCAACTGTTTGATATTTTTCAGTCTCTCCACAGATCATTTATTACCACTAGAAATCTAGTGGTAACATGTGATTACATATTCTTTTTATAAAGCAAGGAGAGATTTTTTGCAACATTTGTCATTCATCCAGGCTCATGAGGTCATCATTGCCCATCAGACTCTTGATGCATAGTAGTGACATGAAAAGCATTACCCAAAACAAGTGGCTTCCTTGAGTTTATCTAGTAGAGCTCTAATTTATATTTAATAATTTGTGTATCTTAAATCTTACTCTGAAGGGCTGTCTTTAACATGGTGTTATAGTAGAAAGGCTACTTGACTAAGATTCTTGAATTTGTCCTAACTAGCTGGAAAAGTTTGGGTGAGCCACACAACCCCAGGAGTATAGTCCTTTAGCTCTTAAAAGAAGCATGAGGGAACCCTTTTTGTAGTGATCTTCTTGATACTAGGGTAAATTGGCCTGTATATGAGAACACTTTTTTATCAATTTATGCATTGAAACTTTTAGAAGAGTTTATGGATGCTATCATCTTATGCAATATAATATTTCCCAAGACTTGTTGTATTGTAAACATAATCAGTATTGACTTGTGACAATGATGTAATGCTGAATACATACTCATTTGCATAAAGAAGATTGACAGTGCTTGAATTTAAAAGGATCTGCCCTAAGCCTTGAGCATTTTTTGCTTAAAGGTTCCTGATAGTGAGAGGTAGTGGAGAGAGATATTTAATTATACATTTTCATTTTTAAATGAATTTATTGATTAAAACTAGAAACTGTGCAACTTCCACCTTAACTCATAAATTTCAAAGATTTCTCTTTGTGATGGGATGAGATAAACCAATTATATATTCTGCCCAGTATGTCTCTCATCTGTTCCTTTAAAAAATGTTAAAGCTCCATTGAACCAGTTTCTACGGTACCATTAATCAGTGTAATCAGTATTAATACACTACTTTACCAGCTCAGTGCCACTTGTCAGTAGTATGACAGGGCGAATTTCACATCTTCTTCACAAAGGCTTTCATCTGTTAGGGGGAGAAAGGAGATCGGGATTTTAATTGTTCGCAATCAGAAGCCTAGGTGATTAAGACTGCCATTCTGAACAAGACACATCAGAGATTATGCTAGGAATATTTGGCATCCCTTACTAATTCTTTTGTGAATTTGAATATGGTCTTATTTACCAATACCTGAAACCTTAATTATGGACCCACTGGAGAGTAATATGCCTGTTAGAAGAGAAAAGAGTTTATGTTAGAGTTAAGAGTTTCCAATGTTCCAGCTGGCTTCTTTCCCCTGGTGTCTTGGTTTGCAGGTTTCTAAAATGTACTCTTCACTTCCTTAGCCCTCTAAATCAGTCTTACTGATTTGGTTTCTCAAATGTCCATTTTAAGACTTGATTTCCTTATATTTAGGCTTATTATGAGCACATGTTTTCTGTTACAATAGAAGTGATCCTTAGAGTAGCTGCATGTTACACTGTTTACGCCCCAGCACAGTTTGGTTTTCATATAATGAATTTGCTATTCCAAGCAGAGAACAGGACCCAAAAGGAAAATTCAGGTAAGTGCAGTCTATGAGGAGTGGTGGAGAGATGGCCAGCTTAAAGGCTATACCTTCAGCGGCGATGCCTTTACTGGGACAAGAGTAGATCCAGAGGTAGAGAATCTCTTTGGAGGAGAACAGGGAGAGAAGAGAAGCCCGAGGCGCTTCTGGTTTTCCTGAAGCTGGTTATGGCGATTACTTCCTCCCTGACCCACTTAACAGTGCATGATCCTGTTAAGTGACGAATGTACCAAGCCACTTGCTTAAGAGCCCAGAGCTAGGGACAAGAATTCACAGCCAAGTCACTCTAGAGCACAGCCCATGAGCTTAAACCCCATGCTTCACTGGCCCAGCTAAAGCTAGAGAGACTCTGGATGATTTCAGCTTAGCACAGACAATAAAAAGAGGGGGAAGGAGGATGGGGAAGACAGAGGGAGAGGGAGAGAAAGGGAAAATGGAATCATACATTGTCCTCTTCTCCCTCCTTAAAAAAAAAAAAAGTGATGCTTAGATGTCATTTTAACAAAGTATGGGCAATAAAAACATCTTTTAAGCGTTTGCTGTTTGATAATAGCATCTTAATGATTTTATCAGACCAGAATTATACTATTTGATATATTTGTTAATATAATTAAAAAGTAAAATTAAGTAAACTTCCTGTAATTTGGATGCTAGATTAAAAACCTAATTTCTAGGAAATTATGAAGTCAGTGATAAACTTCAAATGTAGTTGACAACTGTACTGGCAGTTTTATTATTTAAGCATTTGAACTGGGCCTTTATGGGGAAAGATAACGTGGGATTCAGATTTTTTTTTTCCCAGAATTATTTACTAACTGCCTTTTGTCTGTACTTGCAGACATCTGCCCTTCTTTTCACCAACATGGATCTAGAATGAACCTCTGCTCTGTAAAAGTTAGCAAATTTCAAACTAGAAATGGTTAATTCAACTCACGGTGGTGGGTAGTTAAGCAGACAAACTGCTTTGCCCAAGTTTATGGTGCCTGTTTGTATTAAACATAAGTGTAGATAAGCTGCAAATATTTTTAAAAGTAATTTATACAAATGTTAACTTAGTTGAACATTAAAAACTCTGTGTGTGTGTTATACTCCTGCATGCCAAGAGCATTACATTTATATTTCTCCATTGAGCATACAGTGCTTTCTTTTCTTGAAATGCCAAGGATAAAACATGTCAAATGACTTATAAAGCAAATACTATTATGTGGGAGCTATTATATTTCTGAAATTAAAACAAATGGCAGCTTAGGTGTCACTTAAATATATTGGAATGCAGATTTATTAGAGAAAGTTATTTATTCGTATAAGGTTTTTATGTTTTTTCTTTGTTTTGCATTTTTTATAGCTAGCAGTGGGATCCTTGTTAAAAACATATTATTGCAAGTGAGTTTTAAATATATATGTATATATTCATATGTATATTAAAGGAAGGATTTAGTCATATATATATGTAAATTTGTGGCATTTTATTTCTTTTGAAAGTTGCTTTCTGCCAGCCATGGTATTTTCTAAATAAGTTCTGGTATATGAATAGTGCCAGGTTAAGTTTATAATTTGGGTAATTTGAGAAGACTTTTTTGTTTCTTCCTTAAGGGAGAGATGATGATAAATTAAGGGCACTATCATGCCATTGTTGTATATATACCTATTTTTTCAGATTGTAAATTGTCTTATGTTGTCTACAGGTTTCATTGTAGACTGTGATATCTGAAGATAAAAGGATTGAAATTGGTAAAATGAGTTGTAATATGTGCAGTTCAGCCAGATTAAAAAAAAAGTCAAGATTTTATTTATTTATTTGAAAGAAAGAGACACAGTGAGAGAGGGAACACAAGCAGGGGGAGTGGGAGAGGGAGAATCAGGCTTCCCGCCGAGCAGGGAGCCAGATGCGGGGCTTGATCCCAGGACCCTGGGATCATGACCTGAGCCGAAGGCAGATGCTTAATGACTGAGCCACCCAGGCGCCCCAGCCAGATAACTTTATATTCATTTTTACTTCTTTGAATCTATGCTTGAAATAAAACAGTGAAGCCATAGTTCTAAAACTAACTTTAAATAATGGATATAAAATATAATTAAAATATAATATAAAATATAACTGAAATAAAAGTTGACTGTTGAGAAATTGTTAGGTTGTTGTTTTCCTAAATCTAAGCCGAATTTTCCATCTAAAATATGCGTAATGAAATGACCCAGTTTTAATATAATCGTTTTTAGTAAGTATAGAATATCGTGTATACCTGTTGGGTGGTTTTTGTTTTGACTTAAGTTTCAAATAGTTTCAAGAAGAAAGTAATTGATGCTATTGCATAGTTTATGCTCTTTTACTGACTATCTGCTCTTGAAGATTAGTAAATAGTGGCTACCCGTAGTCCTCAAGGCTCTTAGGTATGGTAAAGAAGGAGTAGGAATTATCTAGATAGGAATTAGAGACAGATAGAAGAAAACACAGTGTTAACTATTGAAACTGAATTCTTTGACTCTTCGGTCCAAGTATTACGTACTAGAGAAATGAAAATCATACCTCCTGTGGTTTAATCACACAGGTCACTACATTGACGCCAGAAGAAGCTCTAATATGGGTTATAGAGAACAGCCTCTTAGGCTTCTTTATTTCGGCATATTTGATCATCCAGGTGTTATTTCTTCTTGTGCTTGACCGCGTAGTCTACTTTCCGAGAGGGTAAAAGACAGGAGAAGCATCGTAAGGAAGTATCCTCTCGAACGGGGCATATGCATCTGCATCCACTTCAGAAACTACATGTAAAAGCTCCAAATGATAATGAGATTGATAAAGAGGATTTTGCTTGGAGGATTCTCAAAATACAATTGGTTAAAAAAAAAAATTCTCTGACTTACTTCAAGGGAGAATCCATAAGCCGCTCAGGTACCATGTCTTGTTGTCTGCATTTTAAAATGACTGTGTGTGTATTTAACAGTAGGAACTTTAAATAATATGTGAAAAGATGGAAACAAAGAAGTTATTTTTCATTCTTTTCCTCCTTCTTCCCCTCTCCCCCTCCCCCTTCTCCTCCAGTGAGGTTCAGTTACTTGTGATTTCTCAAGTCCATGCACTGACTTTCTCAAAAGCAAACACTGAGAATCCCACAGGAGTTAACACTTTCCCTGAAGAATGAAGTCACTACATTTTAAAGTGATGCATTTTAGCTAATACAGATGTGAAGCACTGGGGGACTCCGTTGCCTCTCTGGCAGGTGGAAATGGTTGTACTTAAGTTCATCTTGGTATAAGTAACAACGTTCCTTATCAGTCTTTTCACAAAAGGGATTTTCTTAGGCTGCCGGATACCTGTTAACTTTATTGAGTGCGATGGTACAGTACACATTCTAGTTAATAATTTCAGGTATAATTTTTTCACATGCTGGGATATTAGCTGTAGAACCTGCTGGGGAGACCCAGGAATGGGAATTCAGGGCAATCCTGACACTGCCACCTGCGTTTGAAGCCAGCGTCATACCGGTAGATCGTGACTGCCGTGTTCTTGAGGGTGTGGTAGGAAAATAGTGTATGTACTGATTTGTTAAATCCTCACAACAATCCCGCGAGGTAGATACTATTAGTCCCATTTTACTAATGAAGAAAATGAGGCCTGAAGGAGGCATCTGGCTCCTTGGTGATGGGCTGGATTTGAACTTGAAGTTTGGTACTAGATCTTTCCCCTCCTGTGCCAGTCTCTTCATCTTTCCTATCGTTCTGTCCACCAAAATGATATTTAAGGGATTTGGAATTATTTCCCTTTTCAGCCTGAAATTTCCTTTAAATACCCTGATATCTTAAGAGGATTTTATTTCATGTTTAAGATATATTTTTGTTCCTTTTGCCTTGATGAAGTGTAAAGAATGATTTTGGGGGAAAAAAATCCATGTCTTACTGTTTAGGATATGTGCCTTTTTAGGTTGTAGTAGTAAGGGTACCATCAGCACTATATGAAATAGACATGAGCATCTAGAACAGGTTGATAGAGCAGTTTCAGGGAAACCATTCCTTAAATTATTTTTGTCAGAGCAAAGCCTGGGGATTTTATGAGATGAGTAAATGATCTACCAGCTGATGAGAGGGCCACTTTAAAATCCAGACTAAATTAAATTACATTCTTTCTTGTCTTAAAGTGAAGTATTGTTTCATTTTTGGTTCATTTCAATTTGACCTTCTCATGGTACACGAAAAGAGAAAAGACTCCGTGCTTTAAACAAGTTGCTAAAGTGAATCCTGAATGAAGAAAAAATTGGGACATCATTTTTCAGTTTGGTAAAGGTTAATCTCAATTTTTAAAATCTTTATCTTGGTAAAAATCTTTTTTTTTTTTTTGGTACTCACTTGCTTAAACTAAAGTCAGGGATCTTATAGTTTACACAAAATAAACCCTTGGTAAAAAAAAAAAATAAGATAAACCCTTGGTTCTTTCAGAAGAAAAATCACAGATGATTAAACAATTTTTAAAAACGAATTTTAAGGTGTCTTTGGAAAGCTAATGACTTGGCAATTTTTTTAAAAGATTTTATATATTTATTTATTTGAGAGAAAGAGAGTGAGTGAGTGTGGGGGGGAGAGGGAGAGGGAATCTCAAGCAGACGCCACTGAGCTCGGAGCCTGAAGCAGGGCTTGATCTCATGACCCTGAGATCATGACCGAGCCACCCAGGTGCCCCATGACTTGGCAATTTTTAAGTCATTCCTAATCTGGAGAGAACATAAGAAAACTTGGTATTAGAGGCAGATGTGCGTAACTCAACAACAAAAGCAAGAGAACCCACATACACCAAAACTTAATCTTTACCACCTCAGTGTGATACACTAAGAGGCTTTGAGGCTCTTTTCCGCGTGACCATGTAATTATGGAAACACTAAGAGCAAGGCAGCTTATTTTCCCTGTGTGCTTCAAGTGGTGTTGAAAATATCCTGTCTTGTCTTTTTTTCATCTCTCTCCCTTGGGCTTCCATGTCCCGCAGGACACCGACCTGCTTTAAGAACTGCCATAATGACTTCACGAAATTGTTTATGTCAAGCTTCGGGAGTGTACGGATTCTTTGCTTTTTGCAAGTATAAAATGAAAGGCATGGATTTTGTTCTTGGATCTTGTTCAGTAAATTGAAAGGAGAAAGCTAAAGCTGGTACTTTTTCCTCATGGAGCTGTGATCGTTTTAGAGTAGGCCGTATTGTGGGACGTAAGGTTGTTTAATTATAGCATTTGACAGGTTTCTCGTAATAATAATAATAGTTAGCATTTATACAGCCTGTTTCATCTTCAAAGCGTTTCGCAAGCACTAATTAATTCTCACAACATGCCTGTGAGGTGGGTAAGTATCATCATCCCCATTTTACAGATGTATAAGTTGATGCAAGCCAAGTTAAGAGTCATGCCATAGGCTCTAGTAGGAAGTCACAGTCTAAAACCAGGATGCCAACTCAGGAGTGGCTGACACCTCAGTCTTCTTTCTTGGCCCTAAATTAGACCTCTTCCTTCTTCATCCCCATCTCATTTTTTTTTTTTTTAAGTCCTGGAAGGGACTCTCTGTGGTGTTTTCCTTTTTCAGCCTCCTCTTAGAGAGCAGTTTTTTTAACACTGCCCCAGAAATAAATAAATCATCTTAGTATAACAGCTTTAAAGACCTAATATGTCTAATCAGGATATAAATATTTCGGGAAGTCAGGAAATGAATTAGGTTTGGGTGCAAGAAAGGATTCCAAATTACATTTTGCCTAATAAATATTGTATCCATAAACAGTAAAAGTAATGATAGTGATTAGTTAACAGTACCAAATAAAACGTACATTTAAAATGAACCTGACCGGGCATTTTTGTGTCATACTGACTGATGTGTACACAGTCCATTCTTTGAAAAATCAAGGCACTCATTTGAATTGTAAATTGCCAACATTGTAAATTGTAAATTGCAGTAGTCTTATTGTGCTGAGATGTGACAAATTACAAATGGAATATTGGCTGGGCTTCCATAGTGAGCATTTCTCTTCTGCTTGCTGCTACTATCACCATTAATCTCTTTTGCAGAAGCTGCATGGAGAATTGTTCTGGACATGGAAAGGACATTAAGTTGCATTGTTGGCTTTCGCAGGGCTCTGTGTGGTTTCTCTGACCTCTAACTTTTCATATTGGTGTAACTCAGTACAGTGCTACTCATTTTGGGTCCTGCTGTGTGTGGATATAAGAGGTTCTGACACAGTTTATGCCTGGCAGCTCACTTAATAAATATTGTGTTACAGTACAGAATTTTGGCTAAAATGTGTTAAGTATACCTTAAAATGGAATGTGGTCCTTAAAAAAAATCCATATCAGACTCATAAAATGTATCAAGGGTGAGTGGATTCTTATTTCCATCTCATTTTACAAATGAGGAACTTGAAATTGCTGTTAATAAAGATTGGTTTTTGGATGTAAGACAGCCTCTGTAACTGTCACAACTAAAGACAGTAGTATCTTCAAGTGGAATGCTTGACCTCTATACCTATTTCATTTTTCTAATTGTTGAGTTTTCATCTTAAAACACAAATAAGTAATGTGTAAAATTTTGGAAGTCTGTCTACATATAGTGGTTACTTTTTTAGTTGGGCACTGTAAAAGTGTTCTGCTTTGGCATAACCAATGAAAATTGGTGACACTAGAATAAAGGTTAGTTACAGCTTTTTGTTTTTAATAGTTCATAGTGAAAGCATTAATGTGTATTGAGTGGAAACTGAAGTAGAAAATGTTGCCCTATGATGATGAAGAAAAATGGATATTAAAAAAGTACAGTGGAAACCCTCTTAACCCGTCTGGACTCTGTAAACTGCACCATCTGATGTCTAGCCATGCTGAGTGCCTTCAGTTAGTAGACTGTATTCTCCAGTGTAACCTGGATATACTCTCACTATGACTGGTGACATGGGGGTTTACCAGGAGTGGTAATTGTTCCAAACCTGTTATGGCATTTGTACCTACTATATTTACATAAACAAATGAAATCCTATGTAAAGTGGTATCTAAGAATGAAAAGAAAATTCTCCCATGACTCTAAAAGTGGATGCTTCAGAAAGATTTAATGAAATGTTATCACTTGAAGTAACAAATTAAGTATGGATGAGACAATTGTAAAAGATTGGGGGAAAGATCATAAGCATTCAGAAATTTTAGAGGGTTTATTACGTGCTTGGGTTTATGTAAGAAGGACAACGTGATACTGATTCAAAGATTGGCAAAAATATATGTGTTTTCACATAAGATAAATGATTGAATTGAAGAATATAGTAACTGATAAAAATAAAAAGCAGTACTATATGTGGCATTTTTAATGATTCCCTGCTTCAACTGGTGTTTTCAGTGAACTGACAATTGATGGTTAGCTGGTGAGGTGACTTCTGCAATGGTAGAAGGTCAAGAATTGCTATTCGCAGGTCTTCCTTTTCATTCCATGCACATAAAGCCACCACTCTTTGGTTGGTTAATTGAGTTTATGTAGCTTTATAATATAATTGATTTTTTATAACCCTCAATATTTACTAATGTTTATTATACTTATTACTTAGTAATAATATACATTGCTGCTAGAATTCTACTTTGACTATAATGTTTGTGTATTTTGGAATATTGGTATTGATTATTAGGGTGTCCTAACAGCATTATTATGCTGTTTTGCCAATTTGTACAAAAACTTCAAGATGTTAGTATTTCTTCCATAATGGAGCTCATAACCCGAGAGAAGTACCACCAGATTATAAATTCTAAATTCTGAGGGATGAAGAGATATTGGTGGTCTGAGGTGGTGTGTGGAGAGTGTGGAGGTTTCTCATGCCAAATCATACCCAACCCTCATTCCATGGAAACATAATTTACATGAACTTTGAAGAGTGAGAGAAACATGATTCCTGGGAGCAGCCTTTTAGATGCTAGATGATGGACCGTTGAGGTGGAGTGAGTTATCCAGTAAAATGAGAAACTGGGAGAGGATGGGATTGGACATAAGGGTTTGGAGGTGGTGGCAAATGTTGAATCTACTAAGATTGAATTAGAGTCCAGAGATTTTTTTGAGCTTAAATTAGAAATTAGAATGAGATAGATCCTGAACCCCTCGCCTTTCCTTGGAACTCTTGTTGATACTTTGCCAGTGAATCTGTGGGGCTGTGTTCTAGACATCTCTTTGCTGATGGATCTCTTGCAGTGAAGTGGGGGAAGGGTTGTTTCCTTTTCCTTATATTTCATATATATATTCTTTTTTCCTTATATTTCTGGTATCTGAGACAGCATAGTAAATACTGTTAGTAAACATTAGCTCAATTCAGTAACAAATCAAGAACTAGAGAATTGTTTTTACAGATTTACTTTTAGGTTGACTTTGTTTTAACATTATGTGATATTTTCAGGCATCTAGAATTTAACGCACATGAATTTGTATTTTCTTTTCCTTGAGGTTTCCTTTGATGCAGATCTCAGGGCAGGTGAATATTTTACTTTTTTTTTGATGTTGTATTGTCAGGGTTTGTTGAAAAACAAAAAAGCTTAAATTTACAGAAACTGAGTCCAAACTATAGATCTCCCTCCCCTCCCTACCCCAGTGGCCATGAATAAGTTACTTACATTTTCTTAACCTCAGATTAATTATCTACAAAATAGGAGTTATTATTCCTGCCTCTCAGCGTTTTTTGAATATTTAGAAATAGAAATGATTGAATTAGAATATTACAAAGCAGATGGTATCTGGCACATAGTATGTTCTCAAGAAGTGTTTTCTGATTCCAAGTATTTCACACGGGAAAATGAATGCATCTCAGAAGAAATATTTGGAAGCTTATTTTTTTATTTTCTGAAATTTTGGAGAATTTGGCACTCATTCTCCATTCTTAAACACTGCTTCCTCATGGTCATTTAGGTAAGCGCATTGTCTTCCTTATGACTTTGATCTGTATGTGTGGCAAAGAATGGCCTAAAATTCTGAGAAGTACAAAACAACCCTACAAATGCAATTCATTAACATTTTCCAGATTTGTTTGCAAGACGGTTTGTGAAATGTCATTTCACAACGTAATGTAAATGTCATTTGCACATCTTGCTCATAGAACAAACAAAATAATACTTACCTATGTAATAATATACAGTATAAAATCTCCCTGGGAAAAGAGTTGGTTTTAAACACTTTGAAAAGAAACTTTCAAGTTAGTGATTTACACAGTTAATTATAAACAACAAGGCTTGTAATTAAGTGTTGCCATTTTGGGTGGAATTGGTTTCACCCATCACTAATCCGTCTATCCTTGTCTTTGGCCTTTGAGAGATTACGGGAAAATGCACACGATGAAAAGTTTAACTTGTCAAGTATAAATTTAGATGCAAAGTCCGGAATATCAAACACCGCAAGTGATAATTATCACCACCTGGAAATAATTTGTACCACTGAGTTAAGTCAAGAATTCTCCCTTTCTGCTGATGGGGAGTTTTTAACCTCCTGATCACTGAAGCACTCCCTATAGTTTACAGTGATGTAGCTTGTGGTTCATTCCCAGTAGTCGACATAGGACCAAGCAATTAGTAGAACACTGGAGGATAAGTGTTAGCTTTGTAAAATGTGACTAAGATTAAACCAGGAGCAAATTAGAAGCAAGGATGGTCGTCTGTCGAGTTTTTAAGTTACTTGAAGTCCATCCAGCTCAGTTACCTCTTACTTCAGGTTTTAACAAAGCCCGGACCTTTTGTTTAAACAAATGATAAATATGTAAAAATTTAAAACAGGATAATTTTTTGGATCGTATCTTAATCTTACCTATGTTTTCCCCCTATGTTAAAAAAAAAAAAAATCTTTGTGAAGTCTTAAGATAGGAGAGTTAGTTTGAAGTCCCACAGCATGGAGATCGGAGATAGATTTTTTATAATAAATAAATATGGGCTTTTAAGTACGTTTTGCATACTTGCCCTACTTAGATTCAGAAGTTGTTTTTATTCTCTGATGGCTTTTTATATATGAATGAGTTTCTTCTTAGCTTTCTTGAGGTTCTGAGGTTAATGGGATTTCTGTATAGCCCTCTGTAGGCGAGAGTTGATTTTGAAATTTTGACTGCTGTGTTTAACTAGATTCGATTCCTGTTCTCAAACATTGACATGTCTAATTCTGAGAACACATTTTATTTGACACAATATAGTAAACAAAATGAATCATAACTATGAAGACTTTCCAAAGACATTGCATGGGTAAGTCTTTATAAAAAGAAAAACTACATGTGAATGACTTATGAGAGAAAGGGGATAGATACCGGAAGTTAGCTTCCATGTTGATTTAACATTATATCTGGCTTTTTCTCTTTACTTTAAAATAGAATTTTTTTTCTTTTAAGGAATCATCTAATGGAAAATTTAAAACATCCTTCATTTGTCTAATGAGAGGGAGGAGACAAGAAGAGAGTCAAACATACTGTGGGTTCTCTCTGTTGCTCTGTAACAGCATTTTATTCATGATAGACAATGTGATGTGGACATTTTTGCTAGTGTGTCAAAACAAATTGACTTTTCTCCAGAGAAATTTGTTAATTTTAGTAGAATATAAAGGAAATTCCCTCTCAATATAAAATTCCGACCTTCAGATTTGTGTTGTTTTTTAAACGATGAAATCATTAAAAATACATCTATTTCTCACTGATGTGAGGGAAAGAAACTCCAACTTTATTTAGGAAGGACTCATTTAACTCCTGAACGTTACCATAGAATTCAGGGTTTAATTCCGTGAAGTATCCATTTGGGTTACTTTTGTGACCAGATTGGCAAATCAGCCAATCAAATGCATGCTGACTTTTATATTAATGAAAATCAGGCAAAAATGGCAAAAATGAGGAGACATTTGAAGTTATGTAAATGATACTTTACAATACAGTGATATGCTATTTTTTGTGATAACCTAGGATAATTTTTAAGATATGTCTTAAAAGTTCAGGATTAAATGAATTGTATTATATAAACGTGCCTTTTTCCTGTACCATATCCCTATATGCAGTTGAGTGATTTCAGTAATAGATACCTTGCACTTTATCTTGGTTGGCTCAATATCATATTTTGCATAAGAATCACCTAATTTTTTTCTTCTAGAATTCAATTTTAAGAAATTCTGTTATGTGAAATGGTAGCACTCTTGACTACATCTATTTGTGTGAGTGGGCAATGTAATCATCACTTATAAAATGAAATGTGAGACTTTTGTGTTTGAAATATTACCCAGATTGTAATACTCTGAAATTTTTAATAACAATTAAGATTTAAAGTGAGCTGAAGCACTAACTTTATCTGATATCCAAAGCACATGAATCAAAAGTCTTGACTCTGATGTGTGACTAACTTCTTATTCTAGATTTCTTAACTTTTTTTCCACCTTCTAACATCTGAAACATCCGTTTTATGGGAGGCAGTAAGGGAAGTTCCTACTGTATTTCTGACATTAAAAGGTATTTTTATTTTACTTAAGTAATTATTAGAACTGATAATTGAAAAAGAAAGGAATATATAATACAGCTTATTTCTCCACATTTCTCTCCTTCTTCAGACTCAATCCAAGACAGCACTATTCTTTAATGTTTTCTGAAACCACTGTTGTTGATTTATTTGCTTAACATAGCTTGGTCTTCAAAAAGGGAAAAAAAGTCAAGAAAGGGATTAAGTTTTGGGGCATTGGTTTTTTTTGTTTGTTTGTTTTGTTTTGTTTTTCCCCTTTACATGATACAAAGCATATGTGGAAAATGTTTTCATCATCTGAAATCTTTTGCTCTATATTATCAACCGAATGTTATGCTTGTGTTACTCTGAAATTCATGTGTTGGAGCTCTAACCCCCAATCTGGTGGTACTTGGAAATGGGGCTTTGGGGAGGTAATTAGGGTTTGATATAGTCAGGAGGGCGGGGCCCTGGTCTAATGACATTAGCAACCTTAGAAGAAGAGACACAAGAGAACTTGCTCTCTGTTCAAGTGCATATAAAGGACAGGTATGTATGCACATGGCAAAAGGCAGCTGTCTCCAAGCCCAGAAGAGAGACCTCACCAGAAACTGTGCTCCACTAGGACTTTAATCTTGGACTTTCAGCCTCCAGAACTGTGAGAAAATAAGTTCTCTTGTTTAAGCCACTCAGTCTGTGATATACTTCATGACAGCCTGAGCAGACTAAGATAAGATACCATGTTCAAGGGTGCCTCGGTGGCTCAGTCAGTTCAGCAACCGACTCTTGATTTCGGCTTAGGTCATGATCTCAGGGTCCTGAGATCGAGCCCCGAGTTGGGCTCCGTGCTCAGTGCGGAGTCTGCTGCTTGAGTATTCTCTCTCTCTCTCTCCCTCTCCTTCTGTCACTCCCCCACTTGCTCTCTCATGCTCTCTCTCAAATAAAAAATAAATCTTGAAAAAAAAGATACCATGTTCAGAGGGAATTTAAAGTGAAAATGCCATTTAAATTGACAAAAGAATGTAACTCCTTTTGATATTTAATAAAAAAAGAAGTAGGTGCATAATTTATAGGAAACGCTTAGGTGTTTTAACCTAATTGTGTAAGCATTATACCCTTCTGATGATGTGAACAGTTAAAATATTTAATTTTAACTCATTCATTGTCTTTCAGCAGTAGGCTTTCAAGGAAAAAAAAAAGACAAGTGAGATAGGAACATTGGGCCCTAAAAATCTGGTCATGTTCAGAGTTAGAACGTTCATATAGGTATTTCATAAGCAACATTACAGATAGGTTTTAATAATTGGCAACCTTCCAGGTATTGGGACTCATATTCCTCTGACCTCTATTCACAAGGGGGTGGGGAGGTGTGTGGAAGGTACACTTATAAAGTATGGTGGACAGCCTAGAAGATAGCCTCACAGCTTAACACTATAAATCTTCCATTTTGAGCTATTAACAAGCCACAAAAAGGTATATCAAGCTAGAATTTTCTCTCCTATGCCAGCACTCACCAGTGTTGCTCCAGTGGAAAATTTTGGATCATCCAGAAACTGAAGGGCAATTCCATCTCCTCCCTAGACCTACACTTGTTTTAGAAACGTTGGACCCATTGTAGCTATTTTCAAAAGAAAATCATGGTACAAACATGTATTATCCAGGGTCTGATTTTCTAATCTGTGGATTCTTTTGTATACTTGGTGATTCTTCAGTATTTTTCCCTCAGAAATTCTCGACCTCTTTAGTTCGGTGACCCCAACTGCTTTCTCCTTGGCTTTTCACAGGCGTGCCTTATCTCAGATTTCATCATTCCTTACAACGACCAAGACTTCAGAAACCCCCATCTTTGACTACAATTTCCTGTTTTTTTTCTTTTACCTGTTGGGATTCTTCAATCTTTCTGGAACTTTAGTCTCCACATCAGTGGAGGGCTTCATCTCTTGCTGGGCCTCGATTTGCGTTTAGCAATCTTTTTACTGGTCTTTATTTGACTGCCTATGATACTCCTCACAGACAAGGTTCTTCACTTTTCTCTACCCTTCTCAGTTATCTGAACCTCTCTCATTCCTTGGAAATAATGTCTTTTATTTTACTAACAGTGGTTCTTCAGCTTCATCTCATCCCTGATAGGAAAAGGAGCTCTCCACCTCCCTTCTCAGCTGACCTGCTCTAATCCCTTGGTCTATTCTCTCCTGATGTTGTCATCAGTTTTTCCTTGGCAGTCTTCCTTTCTTCCTCTGCATAAAAATGTATAAAATTATCCCCTACCGTATGGACATTTTTCTCTGAACTTTTTTTTGTTTGTTTGTTTTTACTTTGATTTTTCTTCAGGCTTCAGTCTCTCTCTTTCTGAGAGATGTCTGGAGCTGAAAGTTTCCTGAAAGCTTAGTATCATAGCAAATGACTTCAGCAAGGCCTATATAACCCACAAGTTACATGAACTGGCTGGTCAATTGGCTGACCCTACTTAAACACCAGTGGTACAAGAATACCTTAGATATTTAATAATGGCAGTGAGTTAGGAAGTGGGCAGTCTAAAGTTTCTGAGACATCTTCTTTAGGGGCATCTGGCTGGTTCAGTCACTAAAGCATGTGACTCTTGATCTCAGGGTGTGAGTTCAAGCCCCATGTTTGTGGGCATACAGCTTCCTTAAAAAAAAAAAAAAGAAAGATAGATAGATCTTCAAATATTTCAATCTACATGGTCTTTTCTTTCTCTGAATTTCTTGGGCACCTTTATCATTCACTCTAGTCGCTATCTTTTGTTAATTTATAAAATTAATAAACCGCAAGTTCTTTAGGCACTTATTTGTTTTAATATGAAAATTAATTGCATATTCTTTAGGGCAGTTGGCATGCTTAATAAATGAGTTATGTTTTTAATGTAGTTACTATCTTTATCTTGATACCACTCATGTTTTCACATTGATGTGCACACATATGCAAGTTTGATAAGCATGGATCACTCCAATTCACTTCCTCACTTACTGAGGACCACACAACTAGCTTGTTTCCTCATACTAGTTAAATGCTCTTTCTATACCAACTGCCTGCAATTTTCATGCCTAATTTTTCTCAAGCAAACTACGCGTTCTCCCGTAACTGGATTTTGTCTTTATTTCTTCTTACGTTCTCTGGAAGATCCAGCACAATGCTAGACATGGAGTTAACACTTGGTGATATATGTCATGATCTCTAGAAAATATCTAAAAACAAAGTCAGGTGAAATAAACATTGCTACATTTTTTTTAAGGTTTTTATTTGTTTGAGAGAGAGAGAATGAATGGGGGTGGGAGGAGCAGAAGGAGAGGGAGAAGCAGACTCCCTGCTGAGCTGGGAGCCCCATGCGGGGCTCCATCCCAGGACCCTGGGATCATGACCTGAGCTGAAGGCAGATACTTAACCAACTGAGCCACCCGGGGTCCCAACATTGCTGCATTCTTTGTGATGGAATAGTATGTTGATATTAAACGTCAGGTTTTCAAGGAATAAAGAAAGACAGGAAATGGTCAGGTAATGAAATTTACTGAAAAGAGAAGGCCTCAAGAACTAGTAGCAGGAAGAATTTTTTTATCATTAAGTTCTCCAGATTAGGGGGAAAATACAGGAGCCAGATAAGTAACCTCAGCTTCTCCTTATTTCTCTTTACCCTTTGCCCTCATAGATTTGAATGCCCATTTAAGTGTCTATGCTGATGTAATTTTTCAAAGATCTCCTGTGCAGAAAACATCTTTATATCTCCGTGACAGTTGCTATTAGAGGTCTAGTGTTGTGTGCTGCGCATAATGGGGGAACTGTGCTTTCTTCAGTCTGGTTTACCAGATGCTGGTAACTAGTGTTATCAGATAACTACTTGGCATTGACCTTTTAGTTTCTATTGTCTTGGTCAACATTATAGATACTGTTTGCACAAAAATAAATACATCGAAGACTCTGTAATGGAATACAGATTTTATACTGTGAAAACACCTTGTAGATGATTCTACTCTCACTCACATGCATAGGGTGCAAAATGGGCGTGAAATCTTTCTGTGAAATAAGCTTTCTATTCTTATGCAGGGGAGGTAGTTGTAGATGTTTCCTGCATGCAGATGTGGAAATCACCTGTCTGGTGAGGATGCTTATTTTCTTTCATATAAGATAACTGCTTAGGACATCTCTTTCCTCTTCACCAATTTGTAGATCATGACTTTCAGTCTACATATTGTATATGTAATGGTGATTTTAAAATCTTACTCAGATCAGCTCATTTAAAGCCACAGTAAAACTTTGTGCAGGTGTTTGAAAGTATACTCTTCGGTTTCACATGTTGCTCACCTGACATCTGTGGCTAGCTAGACTCACCTCATGTGCACCATTTCTGCACTTTCCCTACTAGAAACTTCAGTTGTTATGTATTTCCTGCTCATTCTTGCCTTATAGTCAGTCAGGTGACATATCTTCTTTATGCCAGTCTTTCATATCCATTGCTCTTTTTTTTAATTCCCTGTGTCACTGCCCCAACTTGGTTCTTAATCATCTTCTTCCTACCAAATAACATAGACTGCTCAGTGGTTTAACTTAACCAGTGATACTGTTCTTAATTCTACTTATTTGCATAAGATTTTTGACTGTCACCATTCTGTATGTTGATTAGTGTTCCTAATATTTACCTGTCCTATGTTATGGGATTCTATTCTAATTCCATTCAAGTCCTATTTTGAAATAGCTTCTCCAAGAGCCATAAATAAACAACTCAGTATATCACCTTTATATACTGTGTGTTATACCATCTCTACAATTGAATAGCATTATATAGAAAGTTCTAGATGACTTTTATAAAGATTAAAGTGCTTAATGGTTAAAGACCTCCCTAATAGATGTACCACTGTTTATCCACTGGGTTAGTTTTGAATTTTGTTTTTTTATTTATCATTTATCCCTTAGGATTTTGGCACCATTCTGCAGATATCCTAGGAATATTGAAGTGAGGTCACGAGTGTTTTAATCTTTGCTTTTATTTAAATTCAGTTAGCCAACATATAGTACATCATTAGTTTCAGATGTAGAGTTCAGTGATCATCACTTGTATATAACACCCAGTGCTCATCACATCATGTGCCCTCCTTAATGCCCATCACCTAGTTACCCCATCTACCCACCCATTCCCCAAGAGCGTTTTAATCTTTATTTTCATTTAAAAATGAAAGTTGGTTTTGCTTTCGTATATTGTTGGACTCTCCTGGTTGTAACCCTGACACTCTTACTTCCAAGTTAGGTACCGTTTCTCAGAGTGTTGTGAAGATTGAGAGACTATGTATAAAACTAACTTTAATACAGTGTCTGGTGAGGCTAAGTGCTCAATACATATTAGTTGTTTGTTGTAATCTATTTCCTATTTTAAAGAGGTATACATTAGTGTAAAAAAGATTAATATAACAAATATTGTCACTTGAATTCTTCAGTCAGCTTTGCAACTGGTTTTAAAGTTTAGTAAATAGTTAGCTTTGAGCTTTACTTTTCCTAGAAAAGGGCATATCTGTCTTTTATGTTACCTATTTAGTTATTTACTTTTTTTGTGCAACACTTGCTTCTGAGTGCTAAAAGGAGAAAGAAGATGAATAAAGAGAACAGGCAAATTTAAAACTATTCGGCGTATACCAAGTTATTTAATTATGCTTTGATATTTTCCAGTTTTACCTATCCATTGAAATCTAAGATGGCTTTAAACAAGATTGTCTTTATTTCCTGGTAAAAGAATAGGAAGCTTTGGGT
This sequence comes from Zalophus californianus, assembly GCF_009762305.2. NCBI lineage: Eukaryota > Metazoa > Chordata > Mammalia > Carnivora > Otariidae > Zalophus > Zalophus californianus. The sequence goes on along the minus strand of NC_045598.1, from coordinate 167,607,046 downwards.
GCTTCAGTCAGATTCTGACATTTTGATAATGGGTAACAGTGACCATTTGATTTTTATGTAGAGGGAATGGTTTATCTCAACTCTCTTAGCTCAAAGGAGGTAATGTCAGCTGAAATAAAATACCAGAATGGCTTCTTTTTATTAATGCTCAATTATCTTGAGCATTTGGGAGGTAAATATCTCCGCATCTATTAACTGCATTTTTTTTAAAAGTTGACTTTCGTCTTTGGACCGTTTTCAAGTGAAGGTGTAATTGGCTAGTGAAAGGGACCTTTACCTCACATATTTTCAGTTTTATTATAAATTGCCCATTAGTGCATTAAAAACGAAGTGAAGGAATGGAATTTTAACTGTTCTTTTATTCTCTTTGTTCCAAGCCTGTCACTGAATTTTTCTTTCTTTCTTTCTTTTTCTTTCTTTCTTTTTCTCTTTCTTTCTTTCTTTCTTTCTTTTCTTTCTTTCTTTCTTTCTTTCTTTCTCTCTCTCTCTCTCTCTCTCTCTCTCTCTCTCTTTCTTTCTTTCTTTCTTTCTTTCTTTTTTTTAATGTAAGAACTCAGCGTGAAAAGACGTAGAAAAATTGAATGCGTTACTGGTTAGATTGCCAGAAAAAGTGTACCCCTTAAACATTCATTTTTCTCATTTCAACAGCGCCCAAAGCCTCGCACATATTTGGACTTAAGTTATTTGACCTTGTATGTGTGATATAATTTTGCATGTTAAAAAAAAGAGATGGAGATGTACTTACCTAGATGATGTCATTCTTGTGGAGAGCACACATTTTCTTGGGATATTGGAGACTGGGGAATAAAGATTTAAGTGACTGCTAAAAATTAATAAGAAGGCTGAAGTCAGAATGAAAAAAAATGGCCTTGGGTTGAAATCTCTGTTTATATCATTTATATAATCAACACCTTCTCATCAAATTCTTGAACCCATGAGTAATGAAAATTTGAATGTATTATGAAACCTGATATCCCCTGGAATACTTGGATACAAAATGCACAGTCTGCTTATATTCCCAAAAGGTGCTGGACCCCTGGGAGAGACAGATAATACACACACTTTGGAGATTGGTAGGTAGCTGGAAAAATTTGTAGAAGGAAGCCTCATACCAGTATCTCTCTCCTATGAATTAGACCATTCAGATTCTTTTTACTAAAAATTCCTTGGTAGAAGACCAAATTTGAGTTATTGTTCAAAATTGGGCTACTGGGCAGTGTTTCAAGGGTCAGTTTTGCAATTAATCCTTATGTGACTAGCTAATTTATTGCTAGTAGAAACAAATAGTCTGGTTCTTTGCCACATAATTTAAGGCAGGGCAATCTGGGGATTCCTTTTCTAATGTAGTAGAACTAATGTTTTGTCTTTAGCACATAGTTTATTGCCTTCTCCTAAGCGAGGCATGAATTTGTGATTTTTAATTGTGATTTCATTGTTTTTTTCATTTCTAGTACTTAGGCATCTTTTCCCTCCTCTCTTTCACTCTCTCAGAATTAACTCTGTTAACCCCCTTTGTAACTCTCTTGTCTTTGTCTAAATTATAGAAGTAGTATATCACTGGAAAATGGAACAAAAAGAAAACAAATTGAGAATATTTAAAGATAATAACACTGCCACTTTTTTCTGTTACCTGCTATTTCAAACATCTTCAGGCTATAAAAAAAATAGATCCAAACAGGGTCTGTGATAGCATTACCAGTATCAACTAAATGACCCAGTAATTTCTTGAGTACTTAACATATTTCCATTTTAACCTGATTTAATCTGATACTGTTTTCTGACCTGGGTGCCAGTTGTAAAATCTTTTCAAGTGGTTTTCTGCCCTACATTATTTTTCAGTATACATGTTGCCAGTGGCATCGTAACAATTTTAGGTGAAGAGATAGTTGTCTTTGTCTTTAAAGTGTCTATTAATCATACCAAACAAATGAAGTTTTATTTAGATTTCCATCACTATAAACCCCTCTAAATGTCAGTATCTTTGGGCTCTCTCTGTACTTTCCAATAGAACTTACTGTGATGTTGCAAATTTTCTAAAAATCGGGGCTACCCAAATTTGGGTAGTCACATGTGGCTATCTTAGACTTGTAAGGTGGCTACTGCTGTTGAAGAATGCAATTTTTAGTTATATTTCATTTTAATTATATAAAATTTAAATAGCCACATATGGTTACCATACTGGAGAGCACAACTCTAAAAAATTGGTTTTTATTATCTCTGTAATATGTGTCAGTGCTGTTGAATTAATCACATACTTTGATCTCACGTTAAAACAAGATAAATTTATGAGATCTAATCTCATTTAGTCTTAGACTAATCCACATTTCAAAATCTTTTAATTACTGAGAAACAAGGCACTTAGGCTGCTTATTGATGTGTTACACCTATGATATTTGGATCCTAATGTAGTTCAAAAATTCAAAATTCTTCTTTCCCATAATACCATTTACCCTTGCTTTTCCCGCCGCCTGTGAGATCTTGCTACATCAATAATCTCCCTCTGTTGCATCTTCATTTTCTCCTTTCTTACTTGGCTTATTACTCACCTACCGGCATGAAACCTCTCCTCTTCTCCTAATACCTTAATAAGACCATGGTATTCAAAGGGGACCATAAGTTCCATGAGAGGAGGGACTGTGGGTGTGTCAAGGGCCCAGAGTTTAGCATAATAGATGGATCATTGCAAGAGTTCAGTTCTCCTTGTGAATGAACAGATGTTTTCCCCTCCCAGCCCTCTCTAACCCAGTGTGGTATAAAGACATAGCTTTGAACTCACCTTCAGAGAGCTTAACTGTACTGAATTTTATTCTCCATACATAAAAACAAAGAAAGTAATTTCTATTCATAAAGTTGAACTGTAAATAACAAAGGGAAAAATAGACTAATATATTGTAATTCCCTATAATGGGCTAAAGAACAAACTGTAAAATGTGGCAACTAGTCATCTTATATTCGTTGAATAAATGAATGACTTTCACAGATGTTACTGTTGGTATTCATCTATGAAGCTCAGGTGGAGTAAATTACAATGTTTAATGGTCAACTCTCACAGTCTCTCCTGTGTATTTATAGAAATAACAAATTATTGTTGAATTTTAAAAATCATTACCATATTTATTAAATTATTTTAATCTTGAGCAAGGTGAGATTGATACATAACATAATAGGTCAAAATCCACAGCCCAGGTGTTTGGCATCAGGGTTTTGAAAATAACAGTGAAGACAACATAAAAGGAATAATTGTTGCTGTTACATCATTTTTCTGCATTCAGAGTCTTTGATTCAGCCCACTGTCCCAGTGAAAGCTATAGGTTTCAGGAATCTATCACAGAATAAGACTGAATGGTTGTTACTATTATACCTATAAACCCATAAAATGTATTTCTGTTGTCTTTTTCTGTTACCTGTCCCACCACCACCATTTTATAAGGAGGAAATATCTTCTGTGGTGGCTTAAATGGGCTGCCCTTATGAGCATAAACGTCACAATGGATATGGGAATACTGTGTGAGTCCGTTGGAATAGTATAGATTCTGCATTCTTGGTTTCTTCATAATGTAGACAAATCCTTCTATATCTGAGCTTAGAAGTCAATTATAATTGTACCTGAATTCAATTTGTAGGGCATTGAGTTAATAATGTTTTCTCTCATAGGCTTTCCATGCTTTATGGGAAAGTTTGACTACATACCGCCCCATGTGTACATAAGGAGAACTGATCTGATTTCATTGAATCCAGAATATAACAAAACCTAACCGGAAGATTGTCTTTAATACTCAGTTTCTGGTAAAATGGAACGATTTAATGCTCAGATAAAATGCATCAGATGCTTTCCAAAAAGTTTGAGTACATTTTTATCTGATAGACGAGCTTCTATTTATTGGCAAAAAACAACCTTTAAAGGACGGGATTGTTTGAACTTATGACTCCTTCATAAGCAACCATAGTAATATCTTTATAAAGGTTAGAGAAATTCTAAATTTTAGAATGGACTTATAACCACTATGATAAAGTTAGTTAAAGCTATGACTCAACTTTGATCACTGGTTGAGGGAATCAAATTTTGTTGACCAATATTAGGGTGGTTATTGGGTGCTCAGTTAATTACGTTTGTACACCAATTTTAAACATGTGAGCCACATTTTAGTGTCATTTATATTATTTTAGAAACTTCTATTCTTTGTTTATTTACTACAGATTTGTATTTGAGAGGAAGAGTTGATACTAACACAAAAGGCATGTGCCTTTTCTAATTTTGTTCTTAGAAATATGAAGAAAATGCAACCAAAACAGATGTTAGGATTATGTGAACTTTGTTGTATGAAACAATTCAGTAGTCTGTCTGTAGATGCCAGTTATTGCTAAATAGACAATAAAATGACCTACTTAAAGCCAAATCTTCTCTTAACGTACATATTTCATAACTATATGGGCAGATAAAATAAATTCTTATGCACTTACTGATTATTTAAAAAATCTAATCATGGTAACAATTCAATAAATCCAATTATGGATAGTTTTCTTAAGAAGTTTGAATAAAAAGAATTTTCTGAATGTAGAGTTTTTATGAAAATATTATTATATAAAGAGTCCTAATAAATGCATTGTTCCTTTTTTTCCCCCATGGAGGATGGACCATTCTTGAAAAAATTTCAGAAAGAGAATTGAAAGTTCTTTTATGGATCTTGAATTTGGCAATAACCTTTTTAACCTTCCAGTGCCAGCAATTCATTATAGTTCCAACTGATTTGAGTAACATTTCTGATAGCTCATTAGTAAGCTGGAAATAAAGCTTCCTCATGTACTAGCTAAACCTTAACTGGAGACTTATCTCTATACCAGCAGATAACATTATTATGATTCTCTTTCAGGTAGCCTTTTTTTTTTTTTTAGGTTGGCTTTGTCATGTATTAAAGCCCTGATCTTTAGAGAAACATCTGGATATTCAGAATGGAATTTTATAGATAGATCAGGCCTTTCAAACTAGAGTTTGCATAAAGTTTGGGACAACTTTCCAGGTGGTATGCACAGACAGTTATAAGGGAATCAATTTCAAGATACTATGTATGCTTATATAGTCGCTCTAGGAAGAGGCATAACCCTCACATGCCTCCTTCAATTTATCAAAACATCTGAAACTGTTAAGCTTCCTGCCTTTCCCTGTCCTTTACATTTTCGTATATATTTCTGTTAGGAGTAAAACTTGCATATTTGGGGCTGTGTTGGAATTCTCTTGAGTATGATCTTTTTCTCCCCTAAACTTAAGGATCAAATCTTAGAAAAGTAAAGTCAAAAAGGTATCAGAGAGGATTTGGGTAAATAAACTAGAATCAAGGTGCTTGAAAAACAATAGCGTGGCTACCTGTTGATCCAAATGACATTAAAATTTTTGAATAAACTCAGAAGTAACTTAATTGAAGAACCATCAATCTTTGAGAATCAAGGGCATGCCAAAGAAAGCTCAACCCATAGAAATTTATTCTGGTGAGCAGAATCCCTGCTATCTGGATTTATTACACTGAAGGTAAAAAATAACCTTTTTCTAACCTTTGTTCAGAACAGACTAAAATGCTCTATATCCTTCTAGCAGAGATTAAAAATATATCTAATTTTGTATTAATATGATATATGGTAGCAAAGGATTCACAGGTTTCCTTTTGTTTTATATTATTTTATGTGTAAGTCAGCTTACCAAAATTTAACATATTTTATTACTTTTTACTTTTGTTATTTGCCGGTATTAGTAAACCAGCTCAAACAACATTTACTTCCCTCCACTCTTGTACAGTTTATTGCACCCACTCAAGTTGTATCTTTCACTATACTTTGTCATATGGAACCAGACCCTTCACTTTGAAAACCACTTTCTTCTTTTTATTTCCATTGATATAAACAAAGACCATATTCTCTTACTTGCTATACAGTTACTTTTCTGCCCCTCTTGCTTATAGAAAGTCTCAGATCACCCATATTAACTATAATGTTTAATCAAATGAAGTCATTTCTCTTTCACAGAGAGAGCTAAGAAAGGTAGATATTTGAGATGTGTTTGTCATTCACAATCATTTTCTCAGATTTGCAGATCTCGTACAAGCCATCCCAGGCCCCTACAGCCACACACATTGATTTTACCCTTTTTTAAAGCGGGAAAAATGAATAGATTATAATGATCCAAAGATACAGCAACACTGTAATTGTGATAGACTGGTGAACAGTTTATTAATACCATATCTTACTTAGAAATTCCACTATCTAGGGGCGCCTGCGTGGCTCAGTCATTAAGCGTCTGCCTTTGGCTCAGGTCATGTTCCTGGGATCCTGGGATCAAGCCCCGTATCTGGCTCCCTGCTCGGCAGGAAGCCTGCTTCTCCCTCTCCCACTCCCCCTGCTTGTGTTCCCTCTCTCCCTGTGTCTCTCTCTGTCAAATAAATAAATCTTAAAAAGAAAAGGAAAAAGAAATTCAACAATCTAAAGATAACTCACCAATGCACTTATGTTTAGTGAACTACAGAATGTAATTATTGCTGATATAAAAACATTTTAATGAGACACATAATTTTATGTTTTTTATAATCCTGGACATAATTTTGGAGAAATGTTAGCAGTAAACCTTTGTAAGAAGTTTAGAAGGTTTATGGGACACCTGGGTGGCTCAGTTGGTTAAGCGACTGCCTTCAGCCCAGGTCATGATCCCAGGATCCTGGGATTGAGTCCCACATCGGGCTCCTTGCTCAGAAGGGAGCCTGCTTCTCCCTCTCTCTCCCTCTGCTTGTGCTCTCTCTGTCAAATAAATAAAATCTTTAAAAAAAATAAAGAAGTTTAGGAGGTTTCTATTAACTAGTCTTTTCATTAGGACAAAAAATGTAAATGTTATAAGAAACAAAGCATGAGCTTGGATTATAGCTGACCATCAAGAAAATCAGAGAAAGATAAGTAGTTTCTTCAAACCAAAATGATCACAAAAGTTACAGTAATCCAAAGATGTACCTCAGTTATATAAACCTAGATATATCTTCATATATAAACATGCTGTAAGCTAGCAAATTCGCTAAGTATTACAATTTTGTTTTCTTAAAGTACTAGCTCATTTAAATTTCAGAAATTCATTTTATTTTCTTGGAATGTGGGACTTTTAGAATGAATGTGATTATAAATCTCAGAAACAATCATAGTACAACTCATTTAACTTAGGCATTATCATATAATTTATTAATACACACTGGATATAGGAAAGCATTTTGAATTTAAAAGTCCCTTGTCAATTAGAGAAATGCAGAAGCACAGAGGACTTTTAGCTTCAATTTTTCAATCTCAGCCATGGGTCAAGAGGAAATAAACATGAAACTCATTGGTTGGAAGCTGAAATTTTCGTTGTTCTCTTTTCCGTGGGTATGTAATGTGTTCTTGCACAAACAACATGAAAGATTAACAAAACAATTTATGTTGTCCCCCACCCAATAGAGAATAGAACCTCAGTAGTTAAAGATCATCAAATGATCCATCATAGGATTCCCTATCATTGGTGTCGCCAATGGGAAATAACTTCTTTGCTCTGTGGACAACAGAACCAAAAACAAATAATGTGGCCAAGAACCAGAAAGGAAAACAAAATTACAGAATTAGGTTAAGAAAGAGAAACTGAGACCCACTGAAGATAAAGTTTCATTGTTAAGTTTTACTGTTGTTTGAGATTCACTTCCAGGACCTAAATAAATAAATAAATAAATAAGAGTGCCTTTGCTTAAATACTTCTGGAAGGTGAGTCTGCTTGGGTATTTTAGTGGAACCTCCAAAGTTTGTCAAAAAAATAAATAAATTTGAAAAGTTTAAAACAGCCTACTTGTATAAATCCATAATAAACTCATGTTAAAGATAACTTTTTTAGCTCAATAAAAGAATCAGTAAGATGGCAAAGCCGCTTTAAAGGAAAATCAGAGGAACATGAGTTATTTAGTCCCCCAGGAATGACATTCTGACTTAGAAATAAAACCAACTTATATTGTCCAGTAGGACAATGGAATCTTAACCTTTGTGGTTATCATTTCTTTTGGACAGAAAATTAACATGTAACTTCACAGAAGCTGAGCCTGTAATTAATCATAAATAGCAAAGTCAAACACAGGTTTATTCTCCTGGATAATTAAGTAATCCTTATGTGAGCCTTTAAAGATTCCCCCAGTGTGTAACTGAAAGAACAGGCTACCTACTTTTTATTTTGCCTTATTTCCAAATTTTGGGTTATTTTTTATAACAGTACTAATGGAGAAAAAATTTTAATGTCAGCTTAAAAATGTGCATGTTAAAATTAGATTTTGGTTTTTTTTGAAAGCATTCATAATAAATTTGACTACTGAATAGACTCTATTTATCATCTAGTTCATCCATCCAACATGTTATATGGCTCAACCAAGAATCAATCTAGAGCTAGTTACGGGAAGAAGAGCTAGAAGATAGATAATCTGAGATGGGCTGGGATAATGCCCAGTCTTGTGTTCCTATATTTTCCCTGCTCCTTTGTTGTTTCTTCTCGTCTCCTAGTGCATGAGATGTATGTGTGTGCATATATACAGAGCATTCCTGGAATTTAAACTTAAGGATAATCGTCTTGAAACTGCTGACAGATTAAAAACCTCCTGTAATTAACACTGCCAATCACAATCAGGACATATATTAATGCTGCTTTTTAAAAAGTGTTTCCATATCTTCTGTTGATGAATTAGCAAAACAGTCATGATTACATTGACAGTGAAGAGGTATGTATATGAATCGATGTCTAGAATCTAGATATGTTTCCTTCTTTGCTGAGTTGAATACTGTAGAGAGAATCAAATGGGAACTAGAAATGCCATGAATTGCTGCCAAAATATGGAGTTTTACAAGAAATATTTCTTGAAAAGCACATTCTAGATTGTTGTGTTTAATGATGAATATTTTACTTTTTTAGAAAAACATTATATCCATTATAAATGACACTTTTTTCCTTTAAACTGTCATAGAACCTCACTTCTTAATCTATGCTTCCAATAAATACAGAATTCAAATAGCACCTTTTATTTAATTTGTTTAGTTTTTAAGTCTCTCTACATTATCATAAATGTCTGCACAATATAGGGCAAAGCCTTTTTAATTTAAAGTTACAATGTAGAAAACATTTTTTATGTATATTGATTTCATGGACAAATAATTAAATATTTTTGTTGGCTTCACATCTATTGTGTATTTAAATGCATTGGAAAGAATAAAAGACACATATTTTTAAAGTGTAACTTAAGATCATGATTGAAATGGACTGAGAGTCACTAAATATGTTATCTTGAAAAAGAATCTTTTTAGATTTTAGTTTATTCCAACTCCTTAACTGGAACATGATTTCTAAAGGCAACATATTTCAAATTTACATTGTGGATTGCAAAGTTAATTAAAAATTTCAGTTCAAAGGATTACTCTCATGAGCGTTTATGATGGTAAACCCTCCCTAGGAATATTGTGAAGAAGTTTTATTCATCTGAAGGACGTGTTTCTACATCGTTTTGCACAATGTGGGCTTTTATGACTGAAATTTGGTTTATTTTTCATGACACATTTGGTTTTTTCCTGTCAAGTTCGCTGCCCATGAAAATACTACTTCTAAGTTAACAACAACAACGAAATAGCAAATGAGAGAAAATTGAAAAATATTACTGTAAAAATAATCTAAAATAATGACTTTAAAAATACGTCAGAGAAATTTTAGTGGAGTTTTCATCATACAGGTTTAGTGGGCACATATAAGTGTGTACATTGAAGAGGTCCCTGCCCTTTAGAAAAATGCTGCAAAATGGCAAATAAGATACATGACCTTGACAGTTACAAAAGCCCTGTAGTGTTTATGACTGACATAGCTTTACACATTGTACCTGAATATGAAGAGTTACTTGATTTGTGTCTGATGCTATTGTAGAAATAAGTTTAAATTTCTATCTGACTGTTTACTTAGAAATTGGCAGAATATATCACTTTCAACCTCTTAATTTTTTTTTTCCAGATGGTCACAGCTACGCGATATTGAATTTCTTTAACTTTAATGACAAGTATGTCACTGTTCCTGATAATTTTCTCCATGTAGAGATTAGCATCTACAATGGTGGATCGAGGTTTTTTTTTGGGACCATAAAGCTTATTAAATTTGGAGGGCTTTCATTAAGAAAGATAACTCATAATAATGGATACACAATTAGGATGCACAGTTAGGCTAAACATGAATACTTGGTTAGAATGAGAAAAGTTATAGCATGTTACAGAGTTTAAAAAGTTGACAGAAGACCAAAAACATCATGAAAATCTAGGGGAAAAAGCCTAGCATTTGGGTTGTCTTTTTGATCACCTCTGTTATCTCTTTCACATTTTTGTCTATGTGATCTTTGAAGACCTCATCACATGACAAGAGTTTTGTAACATTTTCTAGAGAGAAAAAAGTTTTTGCTTTAGCCTGGATAATCAAAATTTATTTTGTATGAATGACAGTATACAATAGCTCCTTTCCTTTAGCTTTAGCTTTACAACTTATTAGCTTGTCAGGTAAATTTTGAGGATTATCTTTCAATTTGGTAACTCCTTCATCAAGCTTCCTTCACATATGAATTGTAAGATTTGGATGTTACTTTGCACATTTTCTGGTTCTGTGCATTTCAACTCTTGATTCTCTTCTTCTACCAAAACACTTCTAGTGCTGAGTACTATAGGAACATTTCATATTGGGCCATGACCTCTGGCCCTACACTTTCCCATCCTCATACCTGGTCAGTCAGCACTGTAGGTAGTGGGAACATGCCTAGAAGCCTTTCCTAGATCAGAGCAGCTACCTGAATAATTCTATAGGCTCAGGTTTTAACATATGCTATCTTGAAGTCATACTAAGTAATCAAATAATAATCATAGTTCACACAAATAAGGTTCTTAAACAAATCCAATCAACCAGGAGTGAAAGTGCCAAATAGCTCAACAACCAGCAGGCTACTATGTCATGGTCAAGAGCAGAATCTAAAGTCAAACTGACACAGATTTTAAATTGATGAAAGATTGTCAGGTCTTTAATTTCTTGTTCTCTCCAGAGTGGTCTGGAAATCAGAACTTGGAACTTTAAGCTTTAATATAGTTATGATACCAGACATGTTTTAAAGTTGTTTCCTTTCATGCAGAAACTGTATTTACTATATCATAACACTAATTTATGCCATTTATCTTTCTTTTTTTCTCTGTATATTGAATCATGGAAGCTTCTTCTCAAACCAGTTTTTATTGTTTTAATGTTGTCTTGCTAATTTAATTAGCTCTTTAGAACCCCTATGACATCCTTTGGCATTTTTACTGTTTCCTTTTAATAGCAACTGTTGCATCAAAATTACTTGAGAGAAGGGTCCCCAAGCTGATGTCCTTGATCTGCTTTCTTCCTGTGGGCGTTAAGAATCTCTTGTTAAAATATCTTCTAGGGAAGGTGTGTATTTATGCAAAGACTTTCAGGGACCTTTTTAAAAATGAAGCTTTTACATGATTTGAAATAAGAAAGTAATTAGGATATCTATCTAAATGATAATAAGAACTCTGGCAATTCTACTTTGAAGCTTACAGAAAGATATAGATTTCATGTTTTAAAACAATTTTTGCAAATACCAAAGCAGAAACTGTTCTTTCCTTGTTTTTTGACAAACAGGGTGACTTTTCTAGATCCAGATAAATGATCCTGTATTTTGGTTTAAAAACACAAAAGCAGATTATCTTCTTGCGTTAGCAATATACGTATCAAAGACTATAGAAAAAAGATATATATATATATTTTTTTACCAAATCCTTTTCCCTGCAAAAGTAAAAATGCAATAGAATATTCCTCTGCAACTTGTGCTTTTTTAATGTAGGATTCTATTAATTTTTCAGGCATTCTATAAAATATAAAGTTGTTTCAATTCAGTGATGTAGTGACATATACTAAAAAGAATAGTTGACTGACATTAAGATGTCAGTCTTAAGATGTGTTTTAGGGACACCTGGGTGTCTCAGTAGGTTAAACGTCAGACTTTTGGTTTCTGCTCAAGTCATGATCTCAGGGTCATGGGATGGAGAGTCTGCTTGAGATTCTCTTCCTCTGCCCGCCCCACCTGCCTCCCTCGCTCTTGCACACTCTATCTCTCTAAAATAAATAAATAAATCTTTAAAAAAAAGATAGCTGTGTTTTAGTTTGAGCCTCAAAAGACCTTGTTCATACTGTTTAACCTTGATGAGCCTCAGTGCTTTGTGCTCTAGAATGGGTCTAATTAGTACATACCCTGCTTACTTCTAAGTTTGTTTGGAGAAGCGAATGATAAAATGTGTGTGAAAATGATGAGCAAATATATCATCCCCGCAATTATTGTTGTTACTTAGAGATAGTAACAAGACATTGATCAGTGATTAAACTTTTAAATCCTATTTTAAATAATTATATTATTGGTAATGTTCTTTGTTTTTATAGAGTTCTCAACAGCAGCATTATTGACTTTTGGGGCCAGATAATTCTTTGTTGTGGAGTCCTATCCTATGCACTGTAGCATGTTTAGCAGCATCCTTGGCCTCTACCCACTAGAGGCCAGTAGTACCCTCCCTCCCTAGTTTTGACAGCCGGAAGGGCTCCTGACATTGCCAGATGTTTATTTGGGGTAAAATTACCTCAGTTGAGGCCCCTTGGATTGCTGTAAAGTGGAAGGTCTTAGATCAGGTGGTTATTATACGTAATCAAAAAAATGGGGTAGGGCAGGCAATTATTGAAAAAGTTAGTACCTCATGCATCTTATTCAACTGAAACATATAGAACATGTGAGCATTTATTTCCTGAAGTAGAGCCTTTACTTTGAGTCTTACTTCTTTTTTTTCCCTAGACCAGTCCTTTAACGTGTCTTCTCCAGTATATTTTGCTCTCCTTTAAAGTCATCTATATTTTATAATATTTTCTGTCCTTTTTTTTTTTTTTTTTACATGTCATCTGTATCCAAACCAAAATTAATTTTATGGCAGCTTGTCTTTTTTGAGTCTTTCCAAGATTTGAATGTAATTTCCATAAAATTATCAATTATTTTTGGGGGCTTTTTTGCAGTCATTGTTTGACATCAGATTAAAAGATTCCTAAATTTCTTAGATGTGGTGACTACAAGTCTATATAACGTGTCTATCCAATTTTGAACTGTTGAGTGAAAGTAGAAAGGCAGTTATGAAATAATTTCAGGGCAGAAATTTTGAGAGAAAAAAATCCCGTTTTCCTTTAACCTTTCTGGGTTCTTGGCTGAGACACCTCCCACCCCCTTAATAACAGACAGAGTAACAGGAGAAAAACAAATAGAAGCTTAAGAACATGTGTACCTGCAGTATACACAGGAAACCTCTGAAATGGCCCAAGCCACTACCTTCAGTACCATCTCCATCTAAAGACAAAAGAAGATGTTGGGTGGGGCCTGGGAGGCCAGTTATGGGAGGTTACCAGGAAAAGCACAATAAACCTGGATAAGGTGGTTATGCAGATTAAGTCCTGCCTTTTCCATTGATGAGTTTCTAGAGATTTAGTCATCCTTCCCTTCCTGCTAGAGTGGGAGAAGGCCTTCCAAATAGAGATTTCTCTTATCATTGTGAAGATCTCTTACCAAAGGGTAACTTCTACTCAATTTTCAGAGCTTCTCCTGTGTTTGCTGTTTCTTAAAAATAACCAGCATAAAATAATCAATATTTAGCTAAGGAGGTATACTTTCGGGTGGTATATTTTGCTCTCCTTTAAAATCCTCTATATTTTATAATGTTTTCTGTCCTTTTTTTTTTTTTTATACACGTCATCTGTATCCAAACCAAAATTAATTTTATGGCAGCTTGTCTTTTTTGAGTCTTTCCAAAGATTTGAATGTAATTTCCATAAAATTATCAATTATTTTTTGGGGTTTTTTTGCAGTCATTGTTTGACATCAGATTAAAAGATTCCAAATTTCTTAGGCATAGTGACTATAAGTCTATATAAAATAGAAAAATTTAAATTCAGATGTAAAAATATATTTGAGACCCATTAATGAATATTTTAGATCCATTTGTTCATCTGGAAGCAAAAGAAGTTGAAATAATTTTAATACCTATAACAAAATTCATTCATTCTGTAAAGAGGTATTTTTAAAATGCCAAATACCATAATTTTCTTCAAACTTTGTCTTAACATTGCTAACGCATTTATAATAGATGGTATTTATTATATGTGTGTGTTTCCTTTTCCCCCCATTTTATATACCATTTTGTTAATACTTAGTATCAGCATAGATTCAGAGAACAGTGGTATATGTGATAACTTTGATGTGCTCTAGTATACTCGGGTTAATGATTAATTTTGTTTTAAGAATGATCGCCAAGGCTATGTGTCCTACACAATGTCATTGGGAAAAATTTTGGAAAGCTTTCAAGGAATTGGAGAAAACTGAGTTAAAGAAGATAATGGTCTTAGAATCCAAATTGATTTTTACTCTGCCATGGATTTTATTGACAAGTCGTGAGTGCTAACTGACAGGGAAGATTTCATGTTGTCCACCTAGCAAAAGCTAGCATTCAGTATTTTACATGATAACTAGGGACAGCATGGATGCAGGTATGCATATTCTCTTTTATTACTTTATAAAGGTGTTCGGACCTTATCAAAAATGAAGCATGCTCTGTTTTTTGTTTTGTTTTTTTTTTTTTTTACCTTCTTGTGTCCACAGCTACTACAGAACAGACATTTCCTTGTATTAATGTTCATGTGAAAGAATATTCCTCTTAGTGCATGTCACCTTTCACATTTATTTACTAATCAACACTAATTCTTCATTCAAAGAAGACTATATAGTAGTATTTAAAATATCTTAAAATCCTAAAACATGATTTTATACACTATCATTATGAAATACTTAAAGTTTATTGAAAGATTCACTATATCCTTATTTATGTCACTTATGTAAAAGATACAGATCTGTTTGTTTTCACTTATGCTACATGCCATGCCAGACTACTTACATTTAAAGTTATAGGAAAAAGATATTTCGCATTAATTCCATTTATGCTTCATGGAAAAATGCATAGGTTAGAGTAATCTAAAGAGTATTAAATTCTTTTCACATAAAATAGTAACCTAATTCTAACTTTTTAATTAAACTTTTTAACTAAACTTAAATATCACTGCTTTAAGTGTCTGGAATCTCTTTGGATAATAACTCTCAAAGAGGAGTTTAGTCTTTGAGAAAATCAGATCTCTTTGGTTTCTACAAAATGTCTGTCACAGATGTGACTACATCAAGACCTTGGTGATATCTAGGCAACACAACATAGTAAAAAAAAAGTTTGGACAGTGAAGATAGGTAGATTTTTGTGTTCCGGCTATGACTCTTTCCATCTTCACTCAATGGCCCTGAAGAGTTTCTTCATTTCTCTTGAGTCCCCAACAGATTCCCCTTAAATACCACCTTAATTATCTCAACTGTGTATTTTATCATCTCTGGAGGTTCTAACCTTAGGTTCTAATAGTCTTTGTCATACAAGGAACACATTAAAAAAACAACACCATCAAAATATATTTCATTTTTCTTATTTTGGAATTGACACATGATACTGTAAGAATCTCATGATAGTAGAAGTATGCATTTGAACATGAGAATGTTAATGTAGCTACAGTCATTTGCTGTCCTATGCTGAAAAGTAATTTTGCCTATTAAACTATTTTTCGTATGCCTTCTGTTTATTTGAAAGGCTCAAGTTGGAAGGTATTTGGAATTGTGGCATGTAATAGTTTACTACAAATTTAAACTGTAATTTGTATGAATGAGAAATAGCATCAGTATGGTTAACTTGAATCATTGTATAAAATAATGGTAATAATTTAAGCAAAAAATTTTAAAAGAATTATGTAGAAAAAAACAATTGAATGTCATAACAGCTTGGAAGTAGACCATGGGGATAAGAGAGAAGGGAAGGAGAGTTTCAGTTTATATATATGGTCTTTTTTTTTTTCCCCGAGAGAGGAAGCACAGGAGAGGGGCAGAGGGAGGGAGGGAGAGAATCCTTAAGCAGGCTTCACGCGCCCAGGTGTAGCCCAACGTGGGGCTCAGTCTCACAACCCTGAGATCATGACCTAGCCAAAATGAAGAGTCAGATGTTTAACCAAATGAGCCACCCTGTGCCCCAAATATATGCTCTTATAAAATATATATATGCTCTCATCTAACAAATACAAACTTTAAACACTCATTATACCTCCTCCTAGAGTTTCATTAAAGATCTTTGAAGCAGTAAAGATAACATTTTCACTCTGATTTTGTGTTTGATTTTTACATCAAAGTATTTTTGCTTTGATTTATATTTGACCTGTTCACCTCATTTCTTTGTTTTGAAGTTCTTCAGACCATTCAGTTTAATTCTTTATAGCATTTATTTCCTACCAGTTTCTAGTATAGATAGGAGGTACGTAGCAGTTGAGAACTAACTGAGATTAGTTCTAAAGAGAAAGTATCAAGGTTTGAGCCTTGCGTACTCTGGGGTTTGGCCAACTGGAACAAGACCAAGCCAAGTCAGCTGGGCAGCAGGCAGGGGTTGAAGGCAGGCCTTCTTTGCTTCTGACTATGGAAGTGGCTGGCATGTGACAGACCCATTAAAAAAGAGGTGATTTGGGGCGACTGGGTGGCTCAGTCGGTTAAGCGTCTGCCTTCGGCTCAGGTCATGATCCCGGGGTCCTGGAATCGAGTCCTGCATCAGGCTCCTTGCTCAGTAGGGAGTCTGCTTCTCCCTCTACCTGCCTCTCCCCCTGCTTGTGCTCGCTCTCTCTCTCTCCCTCTCTTTCTGACAAATAAATAAAATCTTAAAAAAAAAAAAAAAAAGTCCCAAAGGCAGAATGACGCTTCTCAAAGGGAAGGAGAGTGCATTCTGGGAAGAGCAATAGAGGGGCCCTGCATTCGCACGATTGGCTTGTTTCAGAAAGAGGATCACTGTGGACACGAAGGAAAGTTCTCAGTGAGAAAAGTGCTCTAAAGCAGATTGTGGGGATAAAGTTGTTGAACTATATTAAGTGTTCTAAAACTCAAGAATGGAAGAAGGAGAATAGGCCTATGGAAACGGTCTTTTCCATTCAGAAAAAAAAAAAAGTCATAGGGGGTTTTATATGAGAATATGGCTAAAGTGTTTACATTTTATACGTCCAGATCCACAACTAGATAACGAGCATGTTAAAAACAGGACCTGTGCCTGTGTCATTCCTATTCTCCACTACAAAATGTGAGGCAGGGGGACGTCAGATATTTTTTGAGATGAAACAATAAATAAAATTCTCATATATATTGAGATGTTTTTAATAGAATAGTAGACCAGTTTTATTAGCACAATATTTAAGATCATATTTTTATAGTCATGTATATAATAATCTTACTTTACCATGCATATATTTATGAAATTTAATATATATGCATAAAATTCAAGTGAGCTAAATTTTTACCAAAATCTGAGACTATGTTAGATAATGTATAATTATGTGTATATGCATATGTATATAATTAAACTATATGTATAAATTTTTGGTGGAGGCAGAGATAGAAAATATAGTATTCTCTAACCAAAAATATCACGGTGATTCATTGAACTTTTTCACTCAGAGAAAAATAGCTTCTTTAGCTCAGGAAAAAAAAAAAAAAAAGTGATGCATCTATTTTTCATATCCATACTGGAGAGAAGGGCGATACAGTTATTTCTGGAAACAGTCTTCTGAGAACAATGAATTTCTTCCCTTCATGATAGGGTCCATTTTAGATTATTTTAATTTATATCAAATTCTCAAAGAAACATGGCCAAATTTGAATTTATAGTCTGCAAATTTCCATTTTTAAAAACAAACTAGTTCCTGAGGAATGCAGATTTTTAAAAAAGGCAACTAAAACCTCAAAAATTCTCTCCTTTTTTCTTCTTATGCTTAAAAAAGTACATGAACATACTGTTTTTAAATTTAGGCTTAAAAAAAATGTCCTCATGCTGAGTTCTCATTTGCCAAGTTTCAGCTTGGAGAGAATTTTTATAGCTTTTATAAACCCCTGAAATAGAAAGTTTTAAGTGGAAATCCTTACACACTTTTAGTGAGGGCCACAAATCTTGCTACCTTTGAGAATGACGGTGACTTTTCATTATTTAGAAATAGCGGCAATGACTTGATGTTGTACTTTTCCTAAGGACAGGACAGACTTGTTGAGCTGTATGTTTGATATGTTAAGTTTTTGTATGTGATATATCATTTTTAAATTTTAAAATGTGCTTGTCCTCACATCAAGGGTAGTTTAAATGTAGAAGCCTTTATCTGTCTTTTTGATGTCACATATAATGTAACCTATTAATTAAATATGTCTTGTGATTTAACTGCTAAATGTGGTTTAGATTCAGTATGGAAGTTAGATTTGTCGTAGTCACATTGACCATGGCTGAGTATCTTTGGAAGTCGAAAAAATCTCCTATAAGAGCCTTTGAGCTCTCCCTTTCTTCATGTAAGCCAGAGTCAGTTGTCTTTTGGGGAAACCCAGGATATGTAGGGGTTTTGTTGGGTCCCATCTCTTTCGTGAGGATTAAGGGCCATCGAAACCAAAAATCTTACTTCCTACGTAAGGACACGTGGTATTTTACTGCAAACAGGGATCATTTTTAGATGGGGGAATGGGAAGGGAAAGAACAGATGATTGAATCTTTGGGCACAGAATAGGCAGAACAAATAATGTAGATACTTAGCAGGGGGAGTTGGTCATTTTTTCAGGGACCTAAACAAAATGGAAGGAAGACATGCTGCCAAATAAAGGTCAAATACATGCATTATATTTTGGTTCTCTCCAGAGAAAAAGATTTTCAAGTAGCAATATATATTTAATTTGAATAGTATCTAGTAGAACAGAATGTTAATAATGTAGAAAATTTGTAGACATGTAATAAGTTTTATTCTAGCAGTTAATTCACATTGAAAGAGACAAAAGTCCTTGCTTTTCCTGGTACATGTCTGTGGCTTCTTTCTTCCACCAGAAAGACAATAATTTCAGATTTGGCAGGAAGTATGCTTTTTAAACTCTTGACATGCCTACTCTCTGACACAAGTGCCCTAAAAGAAGGACCAAACAGTTTGATGAAGGACAACTTTAAAGAAAAAAAGAAGAAGGTAAAACAAACTACTCTAAGACTAATATTTAGTCCTTGAGACAGGTGTATGCATCAGTGATGGAATATTGCTTTACTATGTTCTTAAAATCCTTTACATTTATTTCTTCAATCAGATGAGACTTTCTAACATCTGTTTCTGGAACTAATTCTGATAACCTTGACATTCAAAATGGAGATAAAGGATAGATAGCTTTCCTCTAATGCTTCAATATGGCAGAAGGAATTATGTAGTATTGATAAATAAAGCATTGTGACATCTGTGTTGAATTCTGAATCGACTTGTTGAGCTGTGTAAGAGGTAAAAGAAGGGACTTACTTTCAAGATGTGAAATGCATGGAGAAAGCCAAGGTCAAAGTCAAAGCGGGACTCAATGCAAAAGATTTTCAATCTTAATGAAAATCTCTTTTAATAAGAAATTGACAGTTGAGGAAGTTTCATTGTCAGAAGTTTAACATTCTTGTTAGGGCCTAAGAGACAAAGTCCCAAAGAACTGAGCTGTATTAATAGCTAGTTCAAAATTTATGGCTTAGGAAGTACAGATTAATAGTTTTTGGAGTGAAGCCTGAATTATAGAGGGATGACCTGAGCTCTAGTGTGAGTGATCAATCAGTTCAGTGTCTGCAACTGCACAGTTTTAAGAACTCTTAAAAGGTTCCTCTTTGGCCACTTAAAAATGCTTCATAAAGGATAAACCTATTACAGGCCATGTTTGGTGGATATTTTATAGAGCTGCTGTATAGGTCCAGTGCTTGTCTGTAGGGGAAAGGAAGAGGAATGGCACAGTGAGGCTTGCTTCCAGATGTGTGTGAGGGAATGTGACTGAACCGAGCTTTGAGGGATGGCCAGACTAAGATAAGATAAGTGGGTTAGATTGGGTCCAGTGTGGATCCTGGAGGAGGGGGCACTGTATCTAGGACTTCTCTACCATGAAGAAACACGGTTAAAGACACGGAGGTGGAAACCCTAACTGGGCTAAATTAATTGAACTTTATTAGGGCAAAGCTGTTGTTTGCAAATGAGAGTCATGTTTCATGCAGATTAACCTCTCTATAATATCAGGAGAGGGGAGCAGGACCCTGGAAATCTGTTTGAATGGCAAGTATTACTGATGGAAACAGTGGTGGCCATGGCATTGAAGAGAAAGGGAAGACTGTCACATGGATGAAAAGAGATGCCCAAGGCTCCGTGAGGCACCGTGTCTGGAGTAAGAGAGCATGCCAGGAACAAAAAAAAAAAAATCTGTCAGGTTGAGTTTGACTCACCAGGACATAAACAGGTTCCTTTTTTGTTTTCTGTAACTCACTTCTTTTGGAAATGGACCGACTTCTTTTAAACTCTGGTGAAAACTCTATTTTGATTATTTTTTTTTCTTCTCTATAAAAGGACAAGAACTTTAGCCTTGAAGGAACAGTTTTTACCGCAGTATAGGTGATATAAAATTGGCAATACTAATGAAAATGGAATTGGGCTAATCAGGTCTAATATTTGGCCTAGACTAAAATGTTTCACATGCTATTCGCCACAAACACTGCAAGGTCCCTGTGGTGTTTACTGTGATCCCTTCCCCACACTAGGCAGCGAATTCCTCGATGAGAGGGATTTACGTCTTACCTGTCTGGATCCTCAGCCTTAACTTCATGCCTGGTACCTAACAGATGCTTCATAAATGATAATTCAATTAATAAATGGAAGCCTATTATGATTTCTGGCATTGATTGGTTTGTCATATGCCTTCTCATTGGAACGGACCCTCTTCTGTTAGAAACTCGTCTACTTCTTTCAAGAGATGAGAGTTTGGCTTTAGGGAAAACATCTTGTAGATTCATTCATCATCAGTTTTCTTGGATATTGTCATACAGGAAAAATTGACCCCAATTCAATTATTACTAGTTCTTAACACACTAGAATTGTAACTCACTGTAAGGAGTCACTGAGAGGAATTTAAAGACATGAAGGAGAGTATTTGGCCAATGTTTTTGTTTAGTTCAGGAGAAGGAAAGGCAAAGCCCCAAGTGCTGCACAGACAGGAACTCACAATTCAAAACTTTTTTTAGAAATGACCCAAGTGATCAGTCCTTCCAGGGTGTGCTGGAACATGCAGCAGTCATAAATACTTCCAGGAAAGTAGATCCTGAGTTGGAGCATTTGGACTCAACTCTAGCCTCAGAGTTCTGCAGTAGTGAGCCACAATTCTAGAAAGGTCTAGGTTCAGAAACCATAGCAGGGTTACAAGGAGAGGTTTTCTAGCTTCTGTTTCTTGTGCCATTCAGCAGGACTTAGCAGGAAATGCAGCCAAACTTAATGGTCGTTACCTGATGAAAAACAGACATACTTTAGATTATCCTCAAGCAGTACGGAGCCGACTAAATGCAACTAGAAGACCCCACTGAGGCCAAGATGGTTGAGGAATCACAGAAAAGCAACTGGATACAAGATACAGCCTCACCATGTTAGGTCACCCATGCATTTTCAAAACAGTATTATAGAAAAAGTTGTAGAGAAATTTACTATGTCATGAAGTGCACGTTGGATTTGTCAGCTCAGGATAGTATGAAACAGGTATTTGTCAGTAGGTATAAAGAACTTTGATTTCCATCAGCTCTGCAAATTGGAGGAATTCCTTAAGTGGTATATGATCATTCCCTATTAATATCTTACCATGTTTAATACTGAATATGACATTTTTTTCTAAAAAGAAAGTGCATGTCATCTATGTTGATTCCATCACATTTGTGATCTATGATACTTCTTGTCTAGTCTATAAAATGGACAGATTCGGGGCGCCTGGGTGGCTCAGTCGTTAAGCGTCTGCCTTCGGCTCGGGTCATGATCCCAGGGTCCTGGGATCAAGTCCAACATCTGGCTCCCTGCTTGCCGGGAAGCCTGCTTCTCCCTCTCCCACTCCCCCTGCTTTTGTTCCCTCTCTCTCTGTGTCTCTGTCAAATAAATAAAATCTTGAAAAGAATAAAATAAAATAAAATGGGCAAATTCTTTGGATATCTTTATAGGAGACTCAGGTTTGGTTCTTGTGTTGAACCACGCAGTAATTTGGGTGTGAAATGAAATACGAAGCATATCTGTCTAATATAAATAAATATAAGGTGGTCATTACTATTCAAGAGAATGCTTTGCCTTTTTATTTCAAGAAGACAAATTATTAGCTTTTTTTTTTCATGGAACAAAGTACAAAAATGTTGTGATGAGAACTTTCTTATGAAAAGCTAGACAAGCCCTTCCCTGCACACCAATAGGGGAATGACAGTACAATTTAGTAACTTCAGCAATGCATTAGGATTCACAGGCTATGCAGAGGCTTCACCCTCGGGCCAGACCTATAGTAGTTGTAAGAAAATGATTTATGTGTTGTAATAAATGTTACTTCTCAATCTGTTTGCTTGTTCAGTGGTTGAGGTCCCAAAAGAAAAGGTCTATCTCAAATTAGGACTGGCATGTATTATCTGTCAACTTTATATAGTACTGTAAAAGTCATTCAGCTGACAGTAATATTAGCAGAATGTTTTATAGGTTTTGTACTGTGTGAAGCCTTGTATGGGTGAGAAGAGGCGATGGGTCTGTGGGGCTCTGTGGTCCAGGATAAAGTTGCGTGTAGATGAGTCGTTTCAATGCTTCTCTGTAAATGAACATCTGGCTCCCATATTGATTCCATGTGTGAAAATGAGATCAGCCCATATAATGACCAGAATCAATCAGACTTCAGCCGAGGAGTAACATACACTGGTCTTGATTTGTTAGACAACCAGAATTGGCAGCACCTTGCATAATTTGGCACCAATTGACAAAGATTAGGCTGTTTGGGGGCCTGGGTGGTTATTAATTTGAAACCCCCCTTAAATATTTTGCAGAGTAAAATCAGCTGTAACTTATTTGTCCCAACCCCCTCCTTTTCATACTACCTCTAATTGTTTTAGACAAACAAGTGGGCTTGCGGCCTGTTCACTTTACACAGGAAGACATGAATTCTTTGATCCATACAATATTCTTTAGCTCAACCTTGGAGCTATTTACTGAGGAGATTTATTTGCAGACAGACGGTAGAACAGTTCTTTGTGAATAGAAATGAGTACAGCTTCCACGGGGTTTCAGCTCATGTTTCTGCTCCTTACTGTAAGGGAGAGAAAACTAAGCCATCGTTATTTTTAACCTGAATCATTTCTTTTTTTAGTATTTTTGAAAACTGAATTAGACTATCAACCTCCCTTTTTTCTCCTCACACTTTACAGTGGTTAAGAACAGAGATCGACCAGATACCATTTCATTTTTGCGCTGTGTGTAATCGTGAAGAAAAAATTGTGAGATTTAAAATAGGACAGATGTTGACTGTAAACAGTTTACAAATGTGCCTCCTTAATTTCTGAGTGTGAATGAAACTTACCTGTGCTATATTGATAGTAGATATTTGAAGAAAAGAGAGAGCTATAATTGTCAAAAGGTAGCTTTAAACATTGATTATTGCTTTCAAACAGTTTTAAAGATACAGACTCACTGACTTTGAATGTAGGTAATCTTATTTAGGTAAGTATCTAAACCAGTATTTAATTTTCCCTCCAATTAAATGAGTTACTTGAACAAAGCCCCTCTAAATGCTTTAATAGGCCAGACAATATAATAGGAACGAGAACTAGACAGTTCCATAAATACATCTTTTTTATAATTTTGTAAGATATGAATTCCATTAAGACTGTTTGATTTCTACTTATGATAGAGAAATTTGAGTTATGAAATCAGTTCTAGGGATAATTCTCAATTCTTAATTATGTCAGGGGGGATAATAAATTACTAAACTATATTCTCTTTTGTCATCTTGGAGCTTCATTTGCTGGGCCTCTTGATAACCAGTATGGGAAAATCATCTCCTTCCTTTAATTTTTTTTTCCATACAAATTTGTAAAGTATAATTAAAACATGTGTTTCTTTAGGGAAAAGTCATTCCAGACTTCTGATTTTTACCTTCAGATCACTTTAGGTCATTAACATCATTTATGGCATTGTTTCTTTGTAGTTCCTTTTGAATGCTTTACCAGTCACATTTAGAAAGCTGTGAGTGACATCCTATAAATCTTTGTAGTTAAGATAAACTGTTTTCGCTGAAAACCCAAAACTATTTTGACTCCTAAAAAATAACAGTGAATCAAATGTTTTATTTTCTACAATGCATTTTTAGATTGTAGATTAATGTTGACAGATTTTAGACGCATTAAAGTTTTGAAATTTACTCACTTCCAGTTTCCTAATTAAGAAATAAAACTTTGGGAGGAAAGTATTTTCAAACACTTACACATGCTTTTTCTTTTTCTTTCCTTTTTTTTTTTTTTTTTTTAATCAGGAAGCTTTTAAGTCTAAACAAGCATTCAGTCAGTAAGTCCTAGTTTTTCAAAATCTTTCAAATTGCCTCCATAAGCTTAAGACCTAACTTTGGTAAACAAAAGTGCTCACGTTTTTGCCAAATGCTTTACAAGATCACTTTGCGAGAATAATGTCTAAAGATGTTGGAACCAAATGCATACCTCTGCTAAGTAGCTGGATTATTTGTTACTTGTAAAAAATAAAAGGATTAGGAGAAAGTTTTAAGGAAGAATACTTGTGCATATAGGTAGAAATGGGCAGGACAGAGGCTTTTTAATTTCAGACCATTAAATAACACAATCATACATAACAGTATAGAAGATACACTATCAAGACATCACATGCAGTTGAAATTTCAGAAAAGGGCGAAGTGTGTGGTTGTCTCACACATTAAAACAATTTCAGAGCACATGTGTTTTCCTGTTTCATATGACTGGCCTCAGGTAAGAATTCTTGCATATTAAAAATATTACCACCGTGATTTCAAAGTGAAGCCAAGTCCTGTTACTGGAATGTGTGATAATTTACCGTCCTGTCTACACCATAAGTGAAACCATGTTAACAGCAACCATGCCTAAACATGGTTTTCGTTGTATTTCATACATGGTGTGGACAGCTTTATATTTCATAGGACACTTCTTTATTGTCTTTTTTTGTGCATTGGTTAATTTGGCATAATTCTTTCATTGAAACCATCCATAAATGCTAATTGATAATGACAGTAACCTTAGGAGCATTCTACACATACCCTGAAAAGAATTCTTGCATTTACAAAGGCATGTTTGATATGATAAGATATAATTTTACCAGAATAACAAGTGATGTGGCTCCCTACATGGATATGATGGCATGTGCCTGGTGCCTTACAAAAATGCCAGCCCAAGTCCCACATACAGCTGCCGTACCTTTGAAGAAAACGTTATCCTGTGGTGGTTTCAGAGCCAGAAGTTCTCTTGCACCTAAATAAGTTCTCATTTTTATTTTATTTCAACTTTATTATATTTAAGGTGCAATTTTAATATATATTAACTAGTTACAGAATGAATTCTTGAGGTAGGTGTTCATGCATTTCGAAAGCAACAGTCTTTGGGGGATTTCAGAAATAAATATGCCTAACAGATAATAATTTCATGGAAAATGACTCAGTGTTATCAGTATCACTGATCACTGCATGGCCTGACCTATGCTAAGAAAATCATTTCCCTTAACAAGATTATTGAAGCTTCCTATTCAACCACTTAAAAACAACAACAACAACAACAACAACAAATGTGTGTAATGATGGGAAAAGGCCTGGTTCTCAATTGGGTGCACTGGGTTTTGAACATGAGAGTGGTAAATGACATTAATAAAAAGTTAAGATCTAATGGTGGAGGGGTCCTGAACACCCTGAAATAATCTGAATTTTATTTTTTGGGCGGTAAGAATCATACCTGCTGGCCTGGTTGCACTCATGTATCATTTAGTAGCTGATTCAAGGAAAAAAAACAAAAACAAAAAGTTGTGAACAGTGTTGGTTTTTGGTAGTCCCCAAAACACTCCAGAGCTGCTTGACCATTGTGCCTCATTCTCATTCTGTTTGCCCTAGAATATATTGGCCCTGGTAACCCTTCTTCCCAAAAGACAAGCCAAAAACAGACTAAATATATCTATTTTTGAATAGTAAGATTTAATTACATGAAGAAGGAGCATTGTAGTGGAGTTGACCCCCAAGATTTGGTAACCAGTCAGCAGTGAGAAGGATTTGAGAGATTATAGTAAGGATGCAAGGAAGTTATCCTGCCTGAGATAGGAAACACAGGCCTAGAACCAGGTTGGTTAGGGAGTATGCAGATTTCTCTGGGAGAAGTTAATGAAAAACTTACTTGCGGATTTTACACAGGCCCTTAGAAAAATATGTAAATTGTTGTCTACAGTAATAAAGGTGCACAATTTTTATCCACTCTCAAGATAATACCAAATAAGGGAAAACATGGTTTTCATTGCAGTAATAAGTTGGTGGTACAAATTACAACATTACCATGTTAAGAAAGAAATGTTCAT
Organism: Zalophus californianus; assembly: GCF_009762305.2. Classification (NCBI taxonomy): domain Eukaryota; kingdom Metazoa; phylum Chordata; class Mammalia; order Carnivora; family Otariidae; genus Zalophus; species Zalophus californianus. The sequence goes on along the minus strand of NC_045598.1, from coordinate 167,580,459 downwards.
TCTTTTTCACCAAACCAGAAATACTCCAAAATTAATCAAGATGATGATGGAATACATATTGTGGGTAGGTTTGCATCTTTCCTAATAAATAAAGATTTTTGCCTCTTTCAAAGTTTTATTTTTCACCTCTTTGTGTTGTCAATATGAATTATAATTTTTCTAGAGCTGAGGGAACTTCAAGAAACCTGGCCCAGCCCTCTGACTTTTAAATAAAACTGAATTTTGTTCTGTGTTTTAGTTTGGAGGTTTTTACTCTATTTCAGGATATTTGATTTATTCCAGTGTATATCAATTATTTTTTAATAATTCTGAAAGGAGCTTTTTCTTAAAATGTAGCTAATCAATCAAGAGGGCCTTATCCAGATCCAGGATTAGATTTAAACTTTGTCTGTTGACCGTTGTTATCTTATTTTTATTTTTAACTTGATGGCAGTTTTTTGACAGCTAGGTTGAATTATCTAGTAATTCACCTGTATCTGTGTGGTATCTTAGGTGTCATTCTCAGAATATTTTACACACAAAGAGAAACACTATTAGGCAGGGTTTTAGCATTAAGTTATAGAGTAAGGAAGCCAGATTATTTCTGGGTATTTATATTGAAGACCTATTGTGAAAGTAAATTATCTTAAAAAAAAATCTTCACCATGAATAAGGATGAATATACATTTACTAATAAAATATGAAAAATAAATGGGATGCCATTTAAAAAATGTGTCTTTGTGTATGTGTGTTTATAAATACTATAAGCATGATTAATTAATTGACCTGTTTTTAACAGTTTCACTCACTGCTTCTTGGTGTCCCCAGTTGCCTATTTAGCATTTAGACAATTCACATGGTACATGTTTGTTGAGCATCTACTCTGGGCCAAATGCAGTGCACTGTTTCTAGATATTTTATTTTGGCTCCAGATTTTGCTGTTCGCATAGATACCATAGAAGCTGTGGTCTCAGAGCCTTCGGGTGCTTTGACACCCAAAGCCTTGTAAATGTCCACATTTCTGTACTTGGGCTTCTCTTTTCATATCCCTTGTGTTTTGTCTGGATCCTGCATCAAAGAGATAAGGGGAAGGGAGTTGATAATTGGAGGTAATAAGCCTTTCATTATTGTAGTTTTTGAAGTTAAAGCTCTTATTAGTGCCCAGGTCTCCAGGGTGTTCTCATCTGCTTTAAGCTGCTGGATTCTGTTCTCTGTCGACTTTCTCCCAATTTTGATCACTGTGCTTTTTTGAAAACTGAAACCATACCTCAGAAAAGAGTGTCATGACTTCCCTGATCTCACCCTGATCTTGTGACTGTATTTTGTTCTATCAAGAAAAATCTGGCTCAGATCTGCAATATCCTAAGGGTGGGCCTGTATTCTTCCAGATCCTTAGCTCACTTTTAATCCGTGTAGGAGAATCCGTTTCCCACATAGTTAAGTCCATGCTGGCTCGATAATGCCAAGAAGGTAGATGTGAAAACATTTGCTTGATAGTGAATCACCAAACATTGTAACCAGGGGAAGGACAAGATGAAATCTGTGTTTGGGGAAGCTTATTCTGCTGGTAGGGAGGAAGGAGGCCTGAAATGGGCAGCATTCCAGCATCCAGATACGAGGGAACCAGTTAGAAATTGAGCAAAGTGCTGGACTAGGGCAGCGGCATAGATTTACAGAAGAGCAGTAGTTCAGAGGAATTTAAGACGTTCAGTTGGTAAAGATTCGCTTTGCCAAAGGTTAGCTGCATCGTGTGAGGGGGAAAAAAAAATGACTTCCTATTTTGGCCTTGGCTGACAGTATGAAAAGTTGTACCATTTATAAAGATAGAGAACTAAGAAGTAACGGCGTTGTGTCTGGAGGGGGAGGGTGAAAATCATATTGTTCTTAATGATATAATTTGTTTTTGATGAACTCTTTGAATTTCACATGTTTAGATTCACCCTTTAAAAACTGTAAGCAGGTGAGAATGTGGCTCCAGGAGATATTTTTGTTTTGGAAATTTGGGATATTTAAATATCAGTTGAGACCTTGAGCATAGGTGAGCTTTGTCAGGGTTCAAAGCTTCTCCTGTCTTTGGTGGATCCTTCGGTTACAGCAGTTATACCATCTCATCTTTCTATTTGCATCTCGATCCCCCCACTAGCTGGTGTACACCATGAGGCCAGAATCCTCTTTCTTCCTATTAGTATCTCTTCCACCTAATACAACACCCGGAACATCGGCATTCAACTGCGTGTTTAGTGAATGAATAGATAAATCAGCATAGGAATCGACTGAAGACGTGTCAAATGAGAAGAAAGGGACTCTGAGGAACATATGGTTTGGGATTATATAATACTATTTCTGTATAGTAGTAGTGGCACAACATTGATGAGAACCTGAAGAGACTGGTGGGTATTGGCTGAAGCCAAGGGAGGAGAGACTTATAGAATTAGGAGTTACTGGTAATCAGGCTCATTTAGCTCCTTCCTCATCCCCCCCTTCCCCCGAGCTCCATGAGAAAGAACAGTGAAAGAAATTACCTCATAACCAGACCTACACACATGTCCCTAGTTATGTCGGGTTCATAGGGTTGAAATTTGGGATTCTCTGTCACTGTCAAGATCACATGCCACGACTGGCCTGTATTGGCATTAAAACCCAGTTCATCATGTGGTTAGACATTAATTCAACTGAATGACTGACACCCTAATCTGTGTTTTTCCATACATCGAATAATAAACTGGCAGCAGCGTTTAAAAAGAAAAACAAAAAACTGTTTCCATGTCTTTAGAAACTATGTGAAAGTACAATTACTCAGCATGAAGATTCTCGCAGAATTCAGCGAGGATGTCACGCAGTTAGTTAGTTGCTTTTGTAATAGTAGACATGGATAGCTGGGGCAAATCTAATTACTCAAAATTGTACCCTGACTATTTAGTAACAACAGAAGGATGACATTGAACTTGTGTAGGTAATTTAAGAAAGCATTTTCCCAGAGCACTTCATGTCATAATCCAGTATCACAGCTTCACATGATCTCCTAGCTCCCTGTATTCTATCCAGTTGTATGAAAATATCTTTATACCATCTAATCAATTATATTGCTCAGACACAGCAGATGAATTTGATTATTTCTCCTAATCTGTGTTCATTAAATTTTTTTTAACCTCCAAGAGCACTAAAACAGCATTTCTTCTTCCCCCAGAAATGGTATGGAAACACTTCAGACAGACTGACTCCATTACTAAAGAAAACTGTGTGTTTCAGGAGACATCCCGAACTTACGATTTTGATTAGGGCTGCTTCTTACATCCTCATTGCTTTTAACTTTGTTGTTGTTGTTTAGCAAACCCTGATCTGTAAAAGATCTCCATTTGAAAATCTTCATTACATTTTTTAAAAACCAGAACATTTTGCCTTCAACAGCTTTGAAATCATGTGTCCTCTCGAGGGTAGAATGCACAAAGGACAGGAAAAGGAAGGAAAGAGGAACCTGGTATTAACACACAAGGGCTTTATTGGCCCTGGTCAGTCTTAACGTTTGAGTCTCATTATGAAAACAACCAGAAAGTGCTTTGTTTTCAGCATATTGATTCGTCAGTAGTACATTTATATCATTAACATAGCACCTTACGTGTCCTCAAGATTTTTGCTCAATATAATCTTAAAACATTTGATAAAGAAGCAAGAAGGATTTTATTGGTAGATAAATTAGAATAATTGTGACTCAATTGCCCTTTGTCATTTATCAACATAATATCAGAGTTTTGGAAATAACCGAGAAGTCTGTTGTCTCTGAACCTACATAACCATTGTGTCAAAAGTAAGCTCTTTACCCGTCCCTTCATTTATTGTTCTGGTAAATAAAAATGGGAAGAATAATAGTTAAATGACAAGTTCTGCTTAAGGCAAAAGACTGTTCATAAATGCCAAAAATATGTGATTTCTGAAAACTTTTGTCTTTTCTTTGGATTTAAAGGTAGTTCATTTTTCAAAAGACTTCATTTAATACCGTAGTAAGTAGGTTAAAAAGGTGAATAAACATTGCCAATTTACAGAATCTACTCTGAAGTCTTCCACACCTCCCAGGTGGGAGCTGCTTGGGGTAGAAACAGGTTGCCTTATTACAACTTCGGTCAACAACCAGGATTAGGTCATTTCTGTCTGGGGCTCTATGTGTTTTCTTTTAGCGACAAGAAGTGTGTTATAATGAATCATGGTTCCGTCAACCCTGGCATTCATGACGACGTGTCATGAAGTTCCTTTAGTCAAGGTTCAATTTTCCTTATTTTGTGTAACATGAACCTCCTGCTGCAAATACACGAAATCCCACACCTGCAGGATTCAAGTATCTAGTCGTGGCTTCTGCTCCATTATATCCTGTTTTCCTAGCTTATCACCTTCTGTAGAAGTGAATTTTCCAAATTCTGAAATTATTCTTCAAGCTTAAAACTGAAAAAAAAGGTGGGGCAGAGAAAGCCAGAAAACTTTTTGGGGGGAACTATTCCTAAAGTATTTGGTAAACTGTGCCTAGTGGAAGTCTGTGAATCAGCTGCAATTTCTTCTCTAGCTTTACGACCATTGGTACATAGCGTAGCAGTGCCCATGGCTCCTCCTAAGTCACACCTGTCTGATGTGTTTTCTGAGTTGTTTTGTCTGTCTCTTACAGTTTTCTTACTTAACATCTAATATTTCTGCCTTGCTAGTGTTGTTAGATGACCTTCCCTGTCCCTCTTCTGTGACCTTGCTTTTTGATGCCCCTAGTCCACTGAGGACTTCTAAACTGTAAAGAAAGAGAAGAGACAATCTGAACAAGGACATGGGCGGTTTTATTGTTAATAAAGGTACGATCTTTGTGTATGGGTTTCCTTCCATCCATTTTGACTAAGAAGCTTTTTATTATCCTTTGGACATTTGTCTTAATTTTGGAGAGAGGAAGTTACCCTTGGTTTTGAACTTCAAGATTATTTCTACAAGAGGGGCATCTGGGTGGCTCAGTCGGTTAAGCATCTGACTCTTGGTTTTGGCTCAGGTCATGATCTCAGGGTCGTGAAATTAAGCCCCATGACGGGCTCTGCGCTCAATGGGGAGTCTGCTTGAGATTTTCTCCCTCTTCCTTTCCCTCTGCCCCTCCCCCTGCTCTCTCTCTCTCTCTCTCTCTCTCTCAAAATCTTTTTTAACAAAGATTATTTCTACAAGAGAATAGGGCTAGAGAGACAATAAAACTTTCAATCTTGGGATCAATTATCTTCACAAACAGTAGTCTTAGCTTTCAGAAGAGCAAAGAAACATCAGGTAAAGCATATTCCACTTGATAATTTTCATCTACCAACCTTTGTCTGTAGCTCTTAAATGCTGGTTTTAAAATATTTCAGTATAATGTAGACTCAGGGTGGAAACATGCCTAGGGTCATGAATTCTTAATTCCACTGTTAGATATTCAACAAACTCATTCATTGCTATCTGACATTATTGTAGGAAGACACTGGGGGGAATACAGTGAATTAAAAAATCCTCCATTTTGGGGCCCCTGGGTGGCTTAGTCGTTAAGTGTCTGCCTTTGGCTCAGGTCATGATCTCAGGGTCCTGGGATCGAGCCTCACATCGGGCTCCCTGCTCCGCGGGAAGCCTGCTCCTCCCTCTCCCACTCCCCCTGCTTGTGTTCCCTCTCTCGCTGTCTCTCTCTCTCTGTCAAATAAATAAAATCTTAAAAAAAAAAAAAAACCCTCCATTTTATAGAGCACTTTTATATACTGAGATATCACCAATAATGTAAGTTCTTTCTTTGAATGTTTTTGTTCCTGCTCAGGTTAAAATCATAAAATTAACTGAAAAAGACGAAATGAATAAATTTAATAGTCTTTTCTCCTCTCTCATCTCTACACTAAGAACATTTGTATCTCTCAATGTATCTGGCAGACTCATATTTATTACAAATAAAATTTTATAAATCTTCCACTTCTAGATTATAAACTCCTTGTAGGCAGGATCTTAAACATCAATACATTTCCTATAGGGTTTTGTATATGGAATATGCACGGATAACTGATGGAGCTCATCCAGGCTCATAGTTCCTTGACAGCTTGTTTTTTGGTACCTCTGGCATCAAAAACACTCAATAAATATTGATTTAATTTACATTCAAATACTTTACCATCACAAGAATGCACCTTGGTATATGCCCACAATCAAAACCTTGGCTTACAATAGATGGCCTTTACAAAGGCTTATTATTCATGTAACATAATTTTAACCTCTGCTATTTTCATATCATATATAACATCAACAACTGAGCAAGCAGAGACGGTCTGCTCTTCTTTGAAACTGAGCAACGTGAAATAGAATTGTTCCTCGGGCCCCATGGTTATTCCTGAAACAGAACTGGTAGAACTATCCCCTCCCCTTGATCACTTTCTCTCTCTTGTGTCATTTCCTCTGTTGTTCAGAGAAATTAGAACTTGAGGACACTGGAGCCACCGTCTCTAGGCTTGATATAAGTAGCAAATACGATGAGTAAGGGAGTGAGGGAATGGGTGTTTTCTATGGCACAAGCAAGCACTAAATTAGACTGCTGTGTTCACTCAGAGAAATATTCCATGAGCAAAGTGAAGATGATATTTGCTGCCCATATTTTTTACCTTCATTTTGAATGTTAATGTCATCAGTTTTTTCCCCCCCTTGCTTTGGACACATGAAAACACTACTTAAATTAAAAGGTATTTTTGAGACTGAAATTTGATAATTTAGCATCAGAAATTTAAGTAGCAAGATTTGGGGGAAGAGATGTGTATAAGACTAAAAATGCATTTTTATATACACATAAAATATGTATTAAAATCTAGATCTGAAATCAAGATACAAATGTAGGAAACTTGTTACAACAAATGTTTATTGAAAGTTCCCTGTGTATACTACGAGTCACGGAAAAATTCAGAATGCAGTAGGCTTGTTGGGTTTCTTTTGGTTATGAAGTTGGCATTATCCTTTCTTCACAATATTGAGAGATTCACTCTACCTTGTTTTTCATAAGAATTGAAATGTCCAGTAAAATTTCTGATGGCAGAGTTTAACTTACTAGATTTTTCTTCCCTCCCATCTGTTTAGCAATAAATGATAGCCACTATATTTCAGGATGAAAAAACAAAGTGCTTGCATCTTTTTTTAAATAGACAAACTTGTTATAGGATATTAATCACACTTAACGTCTTTACCTTTTTTCTCCCTAGAATGATTTATTTTTCTGCCTTTTAATATCTACATTGATGTAACAAAATATTACCCATTTTTTATGAAAGCTTATCCAGATGTAGGTTGTGTTTTTTTATATTTAACAACTACTTGTTATATTTACAATGTTATTATTTATTGTCATAATACAAGAACTGGAAGATGTTCTTTGTTTGGAAAGGCAGGCAGGCAGTCCATTGGTTGGGAACAGCTTGGGCTTTGGAGACCAAAGAGCAAGGTTCAGATTGTGGTTCTGCCAATTAATACCTGAGTCTTACTGAGAGTTCCTTAGACTTTCTAAGTTGCAGTTTTATTTTCCATCCAGTAGAAATTGCACCTATTTTTGCATAGTTATTGCAAGGATTTTCAGAAACAGGATTTGACATGTTGTAGTTGCTCAACAGATATATCTGTTAACTTATTATATGAGTTGAGAAGCGGTGGGAGGAATTGATGGGGTAGTTGTGGTGGGAAGAAGTCTCTAAGACATCAGATCATTGATTTCACTATAAAGTGACAATTGGAAGTAATCATCCAGGAAAGGAACTAAAAGGTCTCCAAAGACTCCCTTTTTGAAGATACCTAATAATTCAGGAAACACCATGCGCCATTCAACTAAAACTTTGAACTCTTTAAATAGAGTTTTGCTTGAACAATGTGGTTAGCTCTGTATAATCCATTCCTTGGGTTGCACTTGGTCCTCTGGCTTCCCCTGTAGCCCATTCATCGACTTTCATTTCATATTGCACAGGTGATGGCAAAACATGTTTCGTAGCTGGGAAGTTAAACCAACCCTATTTTGTATGAACAGTCACCCACTTGTGTCAAGAAGTCATTTCCATTCTTCAAATGAAGAACGCTGCAATTTCAGATTCTTTAGGAATAGGGGGAAAAGGTCCCATTTAATAAATGGTTAATTTAGACCTATATTTTTTCTCCCCCGTTGTCTGCCATGTTTTGGCTTTTCATTTTCTGACATAAGAGCTATATAACTTAGTAGAGCTTTCATCACAGAAGTAAATAACAGCATGTTTCCTTGGGAGCAATTGAACAACAGAATAAAACAGTGCTTACTGTTTTTTGAAAGTTGTGTCAGATCGTCATGGTAATATAGAGTTGCATCATGTTGTCATAGCAACCGGAATTATAAAACGGATTTAAAGAGGACGAAGGATATACCCTTTGGTGCTGTGATTCCTTTAACTTTAAAGATTTCATTCCTCCTCTACTTCTGTTTATTTCATTTTGCATCCTTTTTATAAACTGTGGAAGGGGGAGCACGGCTAGAGGGAATAATGGGAATCCATACTTCTTCCCAAATGGAGAGTTGCAGCAGAAAGCCTGAAGTCATCACATCTCTTTGAGCCAGGTAGAATTCAGGGTCTGGAACCCGGACTCATACACACTGCTGTGTCCAGCCATCCCAGCCCTGGGCAGGAGGAAGTTCCACTCCGAGTGGGTAGAAAAGGTATTTCATCTTTCTTTATGATTATTCATGGCTTTTCTTTCAAGCAAAAAAACATCCCCATATTCTTCGGAACAAAAGGCAATATTGAGCTTTGGAAGCTGATTCATCAATTTTATCAGGGTTTGGGGAAGACTGTTTCTTTTCTGTAAGTAGAAAGATTTTAGGTCATTATAGTTGCTCAAGAGGCTAAACTTTGACCTTTGAGGTGAAAAACTAATTTCAATGCTAAACCATTTCCATTATTCCACAGTGAGAACCAAAAAAAAAAAAAAAAAAGAGGCTTTACAAGGCAGTTGAGATATTTGTTGCTGGAGTGCATCCAATGACAGATTCTACAAATAGTGGCAAGTAGAGATTGAAAAAAATTAATTTGTTAACTGTAAATGTTTGCTAAAAATCAATTGTTTTAAATACGCCTCCTCTTAACTCAGCTCTTACCCTCTTGGCATAAACAATTTACTTTCATTCTCTTTGTTGCTCCATTGCCTCCTCTCCACTTGCTATTTAACAAACTCTTGCAATGCAAGTTGCAGCAAGTTTTAGGCATTAATAGTGGCCAGGTAGTATAATACTATTTTTAATGAATGTCTGTTTTTTTATTCTTTACTGTGCTTTCTTTGGAAAGAGGCCCACGAAACAAAGTATTAAGAAAACACACTGCTGCCCTGGTATGTGTGTATTAGCTGCAGATTATTTCCTATTAGCAGATTAGCTGCAAGGCTATTGGCTCAGAAAGGTCTTTGAGAGTATTTTGTTTTGTAACTGATTCAAGCCATGGGAGAGAATTGCCACCATGATTGGAAAGAAGAATTAGCTACTGTTGCCATGGCCACTGGAGTTCACAGTCCCATTGTTAAATCTAGTGCTTGAGAATGAGATGCCCCAGCATGAGTTCAAGCTTTGTTAATGAAATGATGGAATATATTTTTTCAGAGCTGTGACAGAATCTTGTGAAAGATACGTGAAATACATTTTGGCTGCAGAAATACTGAGCGTTTCCTTTATCAATCAGTATTTCCCACTAAAATAAAATAATCCTCTGCTACAGTACTCTATGAAACTAATGTAAATGTCTACTTAAATCTTTAATTACCTTTGTAATACATACCTGTTTATAGCATGTCTTTGAAAATTACATTTTGTTTAAATAGAGAAAAATAAAATTTCAGATGTTCAAATTATTAGAAGATCTGTACCAGTATGTTTTCTAACAATATAAATAGACGATAATATATCACAGATGAATCTCTTTTAAAAATTCTTTATAGACACATCAAAGCTGCCGATATGTCTTAAAGGTGGGCACTATACCATGATGTGGCATACGGCAGGTTTTAATTTTTAAAACTGGAAAAGAATTTCTGAAAGTTAAAGACTGGTGGTTTATTCCGGTGATGTGGGTGAAAACCTGTGACGTTCAAAGGGAAAGTGACAAAATGTTATCAGTCCTAGACTTCTGCTAATAGTCAAGGCAGCAGATATTTAAGTGCAGGCTAAAAGCCAAGTATGAAGTTCTGCACTTCAAAGAGAGCTTGTAGTCTTAAACAGCCTTTTATTTTTAGTACCTCACCCCTCCTATCCATCAAAAACACTTCTGTTCCATTTTCCCCCCTTACAATACTGTTTTGTTCACTTACTTTTCAGTGAGACCTAGATTCAAATCACGTTTCCGCCGCTTACTCATCATGTGACCTTGGGCCAATTAATTATCTTGTCTAAAGCTCAGTTTCCTCATCTACAAAATAGAATGACGATAGCACCCCCTCCATAGAGTTTTGTGGATTGGATGAAATATGATAAACATAATGATGCATGGTGCTTGGCGTTTAATAAATAGAGTTGTTATATTCAAAAAACCTCAGTGTCTCCTATTTCTCACCGAATGTTGAGATAGTCTCACCGTGAAAGTCACTTTCTTACTGCAGATTTATCTGCCTTTCCAACTAATGCATGAAAAATGGATCTACTTATTGTTCTGGACACCCTCCAAACATATTTCATGAACATTCTCACCTCTGAGACTTTGCTTAGCATGGTCTCTGACTGAGAACACCCTTGCCCCTCCTTTTCTACCTAAGGTCAATATTTTCTTTAAGATCCATAATCCCTAAAGTATTTCCTGACTAATCTAACCTTCCTCCCCCAATTTTTTGTTTCTTCTCTCAATAGCTTCTTCAGAGCTTTAAATATATGGATTAGAAGCCAAGTGAGAACTGGTTTGAAATTAAAAGACCCTTAACCCTTAATAATTTCCTCAGACCCTCCTGGGTATATTTTATTTATGAAAGAAACACCACAAAAAATACATCCCAAGGATATCTACTCACCACCAATTTCATTTACCCTAAAAATTTGAATTAATTATTTAGTTAGTGTTTGGCTTTATTCTTCCTTGCTAAGCCTACATCAGGTAGTTGACTTGTCTTCTCGATATTTATCATTATACAGTGATTCTGACGGGCTCATTGCTACTGGGTTCTCTTCAGCTGGGAGGGTGCCATCATCAGGCCTTCTAAGACTCCTTTCCATTAGCAACTATCTTGTTCAAGCCAAAGCTAAAGCACAAAAGCAAGTCAATAGTACTTAAAATTGAAATGAGTACTAATGTAATGTGCCACTAGGCTGTCCATATTTATCTCTTTCCAATGGAATATCTTAGAATCTAAATCACACGTAAATAAATGCAAATAATGCACTTCTTTGGAGGCAAAATCTGGCAATTCAGCTGTGAATTTCTAAAAAGGGAAGAGACAAAGGTCTTGATCAGAGATGATAGTGAATAATAGTTGCACAAGAAAGAAATTGGAATCATCTTAGGCAAAGTCTCATTCGCATTGGGATGTCTACTTATCTCCCAGTTAGCACTTCAGGAGGGGAAAAGAGAATTGTTACCATAAACTGACATCCTGAATAAAATACTGAAATTTTTTTCTGAAAAGCCAGAATTCAGAATATATGTTCTAGTATTTTTTTTTTTTTAAGAGAGGGAGATGGGGAGCAGAGGGAGAAGGGCAGAGAGAATCTTTTTTTTTTTTAAGATTTTTTTTCTTATCTTTTTTTTATTTGACAGAGAGTGAGAGAGTACAAGTAGGGGGAGCGGCAGAGGGAGAGGGGGAGCCCGATGTAGGGCTCGATCCCAGGACACCGGGATCATGACCTGAGCCAAAGGCAGACGCTTAACCATCTGAGCCACCCAGCCACCCAGGCACCTGGGCAGAGAGAATCTTAAGCAGACTCCACTCTCAGCACAGAGCCCGACCTGGGGCTCTATCTGACAGCCCTGAGATCATGACCTGAGCCGAAATCAAGAGTCAGGAGTTGGATGCTCAACCAACTGAGACACCCAGGCGTCCCTGTTGTTATTTTTTATACTGTGTGTTTAGATAATGGTAGAATTAGATTATTGTAAGTACAAAAGATCCTGTCAATTTTATATTCAAAGAGGTATAGTCTATGCTGGATTTAATCTAAATAGAGGAGCAGTTGCTTTCCAGTTTACAAATTAATAAGCCAACCCTCCAAATTCTAGAAAAACATATTTATAGTCCTTGCTATGAACTTAAAGGAAAGAGTCTTAAGAAGATAACCACAGCTTCAAATTCCATGAGTTTAATTCTGTGGTTTGGGGCAATGAAATTATTTGGGCAGATCAACCTGTGACTGTTGGCAGCAGTTAAGAGACAAACACAAGAATATCGGCAAAAAGGTAGCCTTTTGACTCAAGAAGGACACAAAATAAAAGGCTGAAATATCCTGCTTATTGTACTAAACTTACAGCCTCTCCTAGTGGAAATATGCATTTAGACCCTGGAATTCCAATTTATCAGAATGTTATTCTTTGGCTCTATTAGGAAAAAAGTTATTTTTGCATGCATAAACATGTATTACATGCATGCCCAGGTACATAGTTGGTTTTGTATGGCTTTTAATGTTCAGATTGTAATTGAAAATATTTTGAATAAATGGCATAATTAACTATATACCTCCCTGTCCTCTTATAATAAAGATTTTGTAAATTATCCTCACCTTAAGGAAATACTGATACAAAAAGTTATTTTACAGACTTACTACTTACTATAATTTCTGGATTTTATGAGGATTGAGACATTTGAGATTGTCTTGCCGCAGTGAAGTCTCCTTGTCCTGGTAAGATAAAGTTTGTTCGACAGAACCTCTACATGGGCCTTGCCCCAATACCTATATAAAAATAAAAAGACAAAACAAAGTGGAATGAAATACAGAGATAGCTGTCAGCCACAATCCACAGACTTTTTTTTTTTTTTTCATTTTTGTCTTCTTCTACACTTACATTTAGGTAAAAAGAGGAAATTGGAAGATTGGATCGGTAACTTTTTTTCAGTAGCAAAGAATGGAGGAACACAAAATAGCACCATTTATTTTGATGTGCAGTATAGGAAATGGCTTATTTATAAAAATAAGTTTAAGAAGGATCAAGAAACATATTTGAATATTGCTAGAGATATGAAAGAATGGTAAAATATACACTTGTTTGAAAATGTTTTTAAAATACAATTTAAATGTGTTTCAGAAAGTTGTAACTTGAAAGTAGCTCTTTTGAAAAAGTGGAATTCGTGTTAATAAGGGATTCTAATAAAGTATATTTCTGATAACGTCCTCCTCAAAATGTCATAGGCACATTTTTTCTTCCTGCCAAAAACCATACTTTGCCCTGAAATTAGAATACAGTGTATCCTTAGAGCATCATAAGTCACGATCTTTTGATACAAATAAATGAAAACAAAATGTATGTCTTTCAATTAATGTTTAAAAATGCAGCTTTTTATTAGTAAACCAAGAAATATGTGATTGTTGAACCAAATTCTGTCAGACAGTGGTATGCTATAAAACTTTTTAATCAGAAAAGGTTAAATGCCGAGGAAAGAATTTTGGGTCTTTGCTAAAAAGCAGAGGGGAGAAAAGCTTTAATTTGTTTTCCCTTATAAGATTGTTGCTTCTTGAGACTAGGTTCACCCAGCAGTTTAGTTTTGGTTTATAGGATGAGAATTAACTGGGCAATGTGACCACACAAAAATATTGAAATAAGAAAATATGTTCCCACATACTGTGATGAAAAATGCTAACATTTTATTAATACCTGATATGTCTCATCTATTTCTAAATGAAAATGTATGAACCATGTAATTCACTTGAGTCTAAGTATTATGTCCGAGTTTAGAGAATGAGGGCAGAATACGGAGAATAGGAAGGCTAAACCAAGTCACACGATTGTTTTTCAGTAGACAAAGGGTATCATTATAATAGGGTAGAAGTACTATAAAATCATCAGAGTTATACTTTTAGAGGACAGGATATTGCCACTATTAAAAAAAATGTAGAAGTAGTTATGACCTACCAAAAAGAGTATGTAGTTTTTTTATGAGAACAGTTTTTAAGTATTGAAACATACATACCCTATTCTCGATTTTAATAAGCCTCAACTACTGATGAGCTGATTATTTTAATTTTGAGTTATCCAGTGTCTACTTTGTCATTATATATATCGTTTTCTCTTTTTGGGTATGAATTCTCCAGAGTCATCTCCGATGAGAAGGAAAAATTTAATTTCTGAAAGATTCAAGAGGAGCTCTTTAAAAATGGCCAGTTTACTGGTTAGTTTACTAAAACTGAACATAACAGGTTGATCACCACGACCCTCCTGCACACATTCACAAAGGCAATAAAAAAAAATAATTTTTTTTTTAAGTTGAGAAAATCATGCTCTGTAATCCTCTGTAGGAATGGCTGCCAGTGAATTTCTGGAGCTCTGTGTTTTGTTCCTAGTCCTGGAAGGAGGAAAGAGACTATAGCTACTGGCTACATTTTGACTTTAGACAGGGCTTTCGGTTCGCTGCTCACACTTCCCTTTGCTCGCACTTCCCTTCTCTGTTTCTATTCAGATACAGTTTTCATTTGTTTCTATTTAAATATTGAATCATGGCAGCTATTACAACGTTTATTATTTTTTATGAGAAGAGAAAAAGATGACAATTGATCAGCACTTGGCCAGTCCCGGTTAAGCTTAGGTAGGGCATCATATCATAGACTATGAAATGTATGTCAGATTGCTGCTGAGAATGAAGTAAGGTGCCCCTTAGTGTGTTGAAGGGGCTAAAGAGTGTCCTTTGTTGCTGATGTTACCAGGAACTGAAATTAGCCATTAGAAATAGTGTCTCCCTGATTGTGTATGTCATTTTCATTATTTATATTTTGAGCAAATTTATGATGGTGAACCAGATTTTCTCTATGTATGAGTAATTAGAAATTTGTAGAAATTGAGAACAGTAGCACAGGTTCTCATGAATACTGAAACTGAGATGTGCATTTGCAAATTTCAGTGTACATAAGCTGCTTTGTTCTTTATTGGATTTATCCTAAAGAAATAATTTTCAAGCTCTTTGATACCAACAGTCATTCACATCAAACTCATGGCTGTACTTGGATTATAAAGATTTCTTTCTCTTTTTAGTCCATGCTCTTTTTTGTAAAATATGAAAACTCACCTGCTCTATCCGTGTTGAGAACCACTATTCCTGATAGTTAATAAATATCGGAAAACACATGCAGTCAAGTGTAAATTGTGAAAAAAAAATCTGTATTTCTTGACTTTAGATCTAGCCTTATCACCTCCCAATCTGTGACCTTTCTTTAATTATGAATGAGAGACATTCACCCATTCAGAAAATTTACCGGAGCCCCGACCGCTGCCTGTGCCCCAAGCATTGCATCTGGCCCTGGGGATACAGCAGTAAAAAGGGGTCTGAGCTTGTGGACGAGGTAATTTATGGTCTATCTTGGAAATTAAAAAAATTAGACACATAATTACAGTAAAGTACAGTAAGGATTATGATAGGAAAGGGTGGTATGTTGCACCATTATGTTTCCCACATTGTTATTATATGTCTAATAGTATCTTTAAAATAGTTGTTGAGAGAATGATGAATGAAATCACTATTATCTCTGAGTGCATAAGGTATAGAAAAAATTAAAATAATTTGTGTAATTTCCAAAGTGTAACATGGCTCATATTTTAATCTTCACCGATGTGAACTGAGGATAATAAGTAATGAGAACTAAAAAGTTAGTAAGTGTATCCTACTTATATATGCATATTTTCTTAAGCAGGTATGCCTGGGTGAATCACAGAAATTAATTCCAATTTTATTTAGTGTGTTAATGAAATAATGTTGTTTCTTTTGCAGTGTATCCTTCCTAATGATTAAGAAAGTGGTATGGATAATTGTCATTAGTGAATTCTAAAAAAGAGCAAATAATAAAACTAGTAGCTTATGCCTGCATAGTGATTAATATCTCCATTCTAAGCACCATGCATATATTAGCTTATTTACTGTAACAACCCTATGAGGCAGTTACTCTTTTTTTTTTATTATGTTATGTTACTCACCATACATTACATCATTAGTTTTTGATGTAGTGTTCCATGATTCATTATTTGCATATAACGCCCAGTGCTCCATGCAGAGCGTGCCCTCTTTAATACCCATCACCAGGCTAACCCATCCTCCCACCCCCCCTCGGGCCCTCTAGAACCCTCAGTTTGTTTTTCAGGGTCCATAGTCTCTCATGGTTCATCTTCCCCTCCGACTTCCCCCCCTTCATTCTTCCCCTCCTGCTATCTTCTTCTTTTTTTTTTTTTTAACATATAATGTATTATTTGTTTCAGAGGTACAGATCTGTGATTCAACAGTATTGCAAAATTCACAGTGCTCACCATAGCACATACTCTCCCCAATGTCTATCACCCAGCCACCCCATCCCTCCCACCCCCCACTACTCCAGCAACCCTGTTTGATTCCTGAGATTAAGAATTCCTCATATCAGTGAGGTCATATGATACATGTCTTTCTCTGACTGACTTATTTTGCTCAGCATAACACTCTCCAGTTCCACCCACGTCGTTGCAAATGGCAAGATTTCATTCTTTTTGATGGCTGTATAATATTCCATGTGTCTATATATATATATATATATATATATATATATATATATATATACACACACACACATATATATATATATACATACCACATCTTCTTTATCCATTCATCTGTCGATGGACATCTTGGCTCTTTCCACAGTTTGGCTATTGTGGACATTGCTGCTATAAACATCGGGCTGCATGTACCCCTTCAGGTTGCTACATTTGTATCTTTGGGGTAAGTACCCAGTAGTGCAATTGCTGGATCATATGGTAGCTCTATTTTCAACTTTTTGAAGAACCTCCAGACTGTTTTCCAGAGTGGCTGCACCAGCTTGCATTCCGACCAACAGTGTAGGAGGGTTCCCCTTTCTCCACATCCCCGCCAGCATCTGTCGTTTCCTGACTTGTTAATGTGAGCCATTCTGACTGCTGTGAGGTGGCATCTCATTGAGGTTTTGATTTAGATTTCCCTGAGGCCGAATGATGTTGAGCACTTTTTCATGTGTCTGTTGGCCATTTGGATGTCTTCTTTGGAAAAATGTCTGTTCATGTCTTCTGCCCATTTCTTGATTGGATCATTTGTTCTTTGGGTGTTGAGTTTAATTAAGTTCTTTATTGATTTTGGATACTAGCCCTTTATCTGATATGTCATTTGCAAATATCTTCTCCCATTCTGTCAGCTGTCTTTTGGTTGAGGCAGTTACTCTTACTATGCCCATTTTGTCAGTGAGGAAACAGGAACAGAGAAGTTTATATGTGATTTATTTTCGGATTCCCTATTTCTTTCATTGATACTACCTTTTCTTCAGTCTCTTTTGCAAAAAAGTTCAGAATTGTACTTGACTCTCCTCTCCTTTTTTCCTTCTTACGGGTCTCTCATCAACTCTCTGTCTCACTTATTCAACAATGTTGGGATCTCGAAGATTTCATCACCGTCTAAGGTAGATGTAAACATGTATCAGAGTAATGAGGAGGACAGTTGTATCCAGTCTTCCTTCAGATGTGTCATGTGTCAGGGCTCAGGCCTTCTTTTTCATTCCCACCATGTGCGGCTTTCCTTCTCTCTTGATTCATTGCGTATCGTCTCCTGCCTGGTCCTCCTGTCCTTTCTTCTCTCCAGTTCATCCAGGTGTTGCGGGATAATCTTTCCAAATCACATCCCGTCCTAGCTCAAAATGTCTGACTCGTGCTGTAACTTGGGTTGTCATTAAGCTGTTTCCTATGATTGTGCCTTGTACCCTCAACTCCACAGTAATCTCTGGCAGGGACTGTGGCCAAAGTCTTTATCATTCCCCCACAGAGTGGCTATATAGCATATTGATCAAAGAAGTCGATAATATATAGTAAATACATCTCTGTACATGGTGTGGTTAAGGAAGCATGGGGTACATTAAAAATCTAAAGGAACATATTAGTTTCTTCTTGCTATGTAATTAATTATAAATTTAGCAGCTTAAGATACCACAGATTTATTCCCGTACAGTTTCTGTAGGTCAGGAGACTGGGCACAGCATGGCTGGATACACTTAGGGCTTCACGGAGCTGAAATTGGGGTATCAGTGAGGGCTGTGGTTTTCACCT
Organism: Zalophus californianus; assembly: GCF_009762305.2. Taxonomy (NCBI): domain Eukaryota; kingdom Metazoa; phylum Chordata; class Mammalia; order Carnivora; family Otariidae; genus Zalophus; species Zalophus californianus. The sequence goes on along the minus strand of NC_045598.1, from coordinate 167,562,262 downwards.
GGGCTCACTGGTTATTGGCAGAATTCATTTCCTTTTAGATGTAGGACTGAGGTCCCCGTTTTCTAGCTGTTGGCGAGGGACCACTCTCAAGCTCCTGTTGGCAATTTCTGGCCTTGTGGCTCCCGTAGATGTTTGCTCTCTTCCAGACCTGTCTTCTTCTTCTGAGACCAGCCAGAGAAGATCTATTTTGATAGGACTCACGTGCTTAGGTCAGCGCCCCGCCCCCCGCCCCGATAATCTCCCTATCATAAGGTCAGCCAATTTGGGACTTTACTATATCCGCAAAATCCCTTCACAGCAGCACCAAGATCAGTGCTACTGAATGACTGGAACAGGTGTGTGTACACCACGGGCCAAGAATTTTAGACGGCCATCTGAGGAGTCTGCCTATCCCAAGAAGTTACAGATTCCATAGTTTCAAGAAGAAATGTAGTTCTAGAGGTGATGTCTCAGGACAACTTGTTGTTCATGGTTGGTGATGTGTTCATCCAGCTAACATTTCCGGAAGTTCTCTTGGAAGATATCAGGCACTACTCTAGAAAGTTTTTATATGTTCTATCAATGAGATAAAACTAGAAAACTAACACAGCATCTTCCCTCAAATACCAAGTTTGGAAGATGGCATTGTAGAAGGTGTTAGTTTCAGGAGAAGTAATAAATTTGTAAAGCCATTTTAGTTGAGGCTGAATAGTTGAAGTATTCTCAAGAAGAGTAGTTTTATGTTACAAAGTGAATAACAAACTCCAGACATGGAAGCAACGCTTTATAGAAACTGAAAGGGAAGAGGACAGGGATTTAGGAAAATTGGCTTTCTAGTCCCTTTTTGCTTCTTGTAGGGCAAAATTTGAGATGTCTTTAACATCTCTGTACTGTAGATATTTCTTACATTATGGAGACAGTGCATTTGACTTGCTTCTCTCAAGTTAGGGTTACAAGACTAAAATCTATATGAAATATTGACTTATCTAACTTATTGAATCTTTAAATATTAAATATTAGATATTTAAAATGAGCATAGGATAGTCATATTACGATACTATGTTCAACTATATTTTCTCTACCTGAACCTTATTTTAGGCCTAAGCTAATGAAAATATCTGGCATTACAAGTAGTGTTAAAGATGGGAGGAATGCTAGATTTTCTAGTTGGGAAGTAGTCTGTCTTGTTTTGAGATACACTGAGGTTGATTTATTTTCATGGGAAAAAAATGCTTTCACTAATTCTAAAACATTTGATGTACGATAGTCCCATGCCATTTTTAATTTTTTTCCAGAATTATAGTATTACAGTGATTAAAGGCTATTTTTACAAAGCAACTATGAATCAAACACACGTTCCCATGAAAGAATGTTTGAAACCAGGAAATATCCTCTCTTGTTCTCAGTTCTTGTCTAAAAGAAACCCAGTTCATGTCACTTGCATGCCTTTCAAACAAGTCTCTCATTTTAGAGACTGCTGTGAGCTGATTATAGTATAATTTCTTTGCTGTGTTAAGTTATATCTATGAAGTTTGCAACCTGGTATGTATCTGTGCCTTTAGATGGCTTAAAATTTTAGGAAGAGGTAGGTAGTGCCTTTTCACCAATGCCTACAGTGTGTATCTACAAAGGTTTGGGAATCAGACCAGAATTTAAATACTGACTCCACTACTTACTAGCTGTGTGAGCTTATGCAAGTTACTTAACCTCTCTGAGCTTAAATATTAATCTGTAAGATAAAGATCATTATTGCTTTATCATGGGATACCTAGAATTAAATAAAAAGCATAAATAAGGACCTCAGAATGTCTAGGACATTCTAATCACCAACACTTATTGTTTCTACCTCCCCTCTTTCATAGTCATGATCACATGTCTATTTTGACAGTATTCTACGTATTCATTTAATTCATTAACAGAAAGTCACAGTGTTTATTCTGTGGTAGGACCTGTGACAAGTACATAAGGATGAATGAAAACACAGCCTTTGCCCACAAAGAGGGCAAGACCAACTTACATGAAAGAACAATGTATATGCATTTAGAATGCAAGACACTTAAATAACGTTCATATGAAAATGCCAAATTACAACTTCATATTACAAAAGATAGTAAGTTATGTTACAAGTTCTATTGATCACATGGAAATAATTCCATTAATCTTTTTGGATTTTCCCATGGCTTTCCACTCCTTTTGGTTGCAACTAAGGTGGAGTTCTTTTATCTAAAATGCCTGCAGGATATGGATCCTGGCTATTGAAGTTGTATTCTTATTTCCTTTGCTGCTGGATTCATGTTGATGGTCAACTGAAGCTGTTTTCATACTCTTTCTAGATTTGATCTTTGATGAAAGGAGCCAAAAAGAATTCAAAGGCGTTACCTTGCCTTAGGGACTTCCTTCTACTCTTAAATTGATGTATCCCAACATTGGTGGTGGTGAAGAAATACTAAAAGGCCCATGTTTATGCAGTTTTGACTTGAAAGTTGAGAGGGGGCTGTGTTGTTCTAGTATTGTGATGTTTGCCAGAGAAGATGGAGCCGTCTCTCGGGATTTTAATGCATGGTTTCTCACATTAAAGATTTTAAATATTCTTAGTAATTGAAGGAAGGAAGACTGCTTTGTAAAGTGCACTTATGATTCAGTGGAATCAGTTTTTGTATGTAGGCTAGGCTTTGTCTTCTACGTAACCAAAATGTAGCAAACTAGGGCTATAAATGTCTAAATGAACATATATTTACCCTCATTTGATATTGTTTGTTTTTTATTGCAGTGGAATGGTTAGTTTTGATGAAAAGCTGTTATTCAAACAGCAAAGCTAATGTTCTGATTTGTGGAATGGCCCAGTGATATATATCAGTTTGCAGTTCTGACTGAAACCCTGATTTTAATCTTTTTTTTTTTTTTTTAGGATTTATTTATTTGAGAGAGAGGGAGCACGCGAGCGAGCGAGTGGGAGGGGCAGAGGAAGGGGGACAGAAGCAGACTTCCCGCTGAGCTGTGACCCTGACCCAGGGCTTGATCCCAGGACCCTGAGATCATGACCTGGGCCTAAATCAAGACTCGGTCGTTTTACCGACTGAGCCACCCAGGCAACTCTGAACCCCTGATTTATACCCAATTTTTACCTTAAGAAGTCTTTTTCTTCCCTGTACTTTCTTAGTACTTTATGAGACATATGAAAGCACTATCCTAGCCTGCCCTCTATTCTATTTATCTGTATCATTAAACTTTCTTCCTAATTGTATGGAGATTTTGCAGGGAGTGTCTTTCATCTCTAGAATCATCACAGTGCCTCTTGCAGCACCTTATCTGAAGGAGAATTCTCTTAATTGAAGCCGTAAGCCAAAAATTTGATATTTGAGCTATCCTGAAACATTTCAGAAAAAAACTCAGGGTGGGGGAAATAAAGATCACTTTCTCAGCAGATACACTTATCTAGGTTTCCACTGTGTTCCTGAAAGCAACCCTAAACACATAGTTGATCTCTGTTCCTCTGTATTTGTGACAAGCGGGCAGGAGTTTCTTTAAACAATAAACGTAGTTGCTCAGATTTTGGAATGAATCGAGTTCTCATCATAGTTTTTATGCCCTAGTTTTTGATGCTGTGGTCCAGTTAGATGAGGCTCTCTAGTGTCTGAGTTATGAAACTCTGTCACTTCACTTCCAGCATATTCTTAACCCTTGTGATTTTTAAAGGACAGATAAGTAATAAGAGTACTCAATATTGGAGTTGTGGTCAAATGGTGAGGTTGGTTAAGATCAAAAGATTGTTTGGGGTAAAATGAGGAATTGGTAAGTAGCAATATGAGTTCCATTTGCTAACACCACAAAAGTTTTGAGACAAAGTGAAATTTAAAATCCATATGTTGGATGAATCGCCTTGGCTAGGTCACACATTTTGCTTCTTAGTTTCATTAATTCTAAGTGGCAGCCAGCCTTTTAAAGAACTATTTATAAACTTGAACTTTCTGATCTAAAAATGAGCAAACAGGGGCCCCTGGGTGGCTCAGTCCTTAAGCCTCTGCCTTCGGCTCGGGTCATGGTCCCAGGATCCTGGGATCGAGCCCCCCCTTCTCAGCAGGAAGCCTGCTTCTCCCTCCCCCACTCCCCCTGCTTGTGTTCCCTCTCTTGCTGTGTCTCTCTCTGTCAAACAAATAAATAAAATCTTTAAAAATAATAAAATAAAAATAATAATGAGCAAGCAGGTCAAATATGTATATATCTTATGTGCCAGTCACCTTTTTCTGAATCTGTTCCATCCCTTGGTACTTGGAAAAGAAGGATTGGTAATTGGAAAAATATCAACACATTGCAAATGATAAATCTGACCTAGTACTTTTCTTTATAAAGGTAAAAAGGAGCATAGCATTTAACATTTAATTATAATCTAAAATATTTTTAAATATTTTATAGTAAGCCTTTTTTCTAACCAGTGTTAATAACTTTACCATCTTATGTCTGGCATGCCAATTTCGCCTTCATACTGAATCAAATCGTTAGCATGGAAAAATAACATAACGGCCAGTCCTGTTAACTAATCATGCTAGATTGGCACTTCACAAGCAGTTCCTTCACATTCAAGGATAATCATTAAAAGAAAGGAATCTTTTCAAAGGAGGCTTCTATTTTAAAACTTGTTAATGAAAGAGATTTAATAAATAGATACGTGTGTAAAAATTGTTTCCCATAGTATATCCATCCTTTACATGCATTTATCTTACAGTGAGAGGTTACACATTAAGTTAGATTGTTTCTCAATATGATGTAGTGTTCCTACATCAAATAATGCTACCTATGATAACATGAGGCAGAGTAAAGGGAAAAAAACATTAAACAGAAGGAAGAAAAGAAAATCAGTCTCTCTCCAGATAAAAACTCAACACATCTAAGAAGGCATCAGGTTTCCTATGCCTTAAATATTCATCCTTCCTATCGAAATAAGCCAATCTCAGAGCATAATCTATAAACTGACATTTTTGCCTATAAATTCCATAAAAGCCGTAGATGTCCTGATAGCCATTTTAATGTTGAGCTCTTTACTTATATTGAAACTTCTTGATAATAATAGCTACTACTTATTGAGTGTTTCCTTTATTCCAGGCACTCTGCTAAGTGTTTTGTATAGTATTTCATTTACTCTTTCTCTTAAAAGCTGTAGATTAGGCAAAGCAGCTCAGAGAGGAAAAGTAAATTTCCTAAGATCACGTGCTACTAAATGGAATCAGGATTGGTGCTCATGATGGTCCATCTGACTTCCAAGGTCATCTTTAGTCTGAACAAAAGAAAATTCCTGAGCACCTTTAAACTACATCATATACATAAAGCGAATTGAAGCAAATGGTATGCAATCTAAGTTATATAAATACGAATAAAACTATGCCCCTGGGAACTCTGCCCTCTTCCACCTCTCTCCATGTTTCTAAGAGCTTTTGCTTCATGGGGGAGTGAAAAACCAACACTCTCCCGGGCTATAAAGTTACCTAGTCCTTTCTGGATCCAGCACTACCCTAAGGGCTTTCCGATGCTGTGGTAAAATATTTGGAGGTGAATTTTCTAAGAAATATATTCAGAGATTATGTCATGCTTTCAATGCTTATTTTCCTGGTTCCAGTTGTTTATTAAAAACAAAATCTCTATGGAGCGCCTGGGTGGCTCAGTTGGTTAAGTGTCTGCCTTCGGCTCAGGTCATGATCTCAGGGTCCTGGGTCTGGCTCTCTGCTCAGCCAGGAGTCTGCTTTTCCCTCTCCCTCTGCTCCTCCCCCTGCTCGCCCACACTCTCTCTCTCAAATAAATAAAAATCTTAAAAAAAAAAAAAATCTGTGTCACGTTTACCTCTTGTTAATATGGAAGCTTTTCTTTGCCACCCTGTTTATTCCATTGATACATATATTGGTATCTTAGCTGTTGGTGATTTGTGATGTCATTAAATATAGAAAAATGCATATAAAGGGGGTATGTTTAGGTATAAAATTTTACAAAAGATCAAATTCTTTAAGAAATTGACAAAAGTCTTAGGTTTTGTGGGGCCTTTTATACTAATCATCTCTATGTTTAGGATTCGATTATAAACATTTCATAAGGAATATGAGATTTTGTTTCTTGATTTTCTTTTATTTTTTTCACCAGACAGACATGTGTATCAGTCAGCTGCAGGCCAGGTACTATTCCCTCTACAGAACCTTTCCAATGCACAGGAATCTTTAACTCACCATATTTTCTCACCTGGATTAGACTTCCGTCTGTCCTATTGAGCCTCATACACTAGACTGTAAGTTATGTAAGGGCAAGATCAACATTTAATTCACCCTTAGTCTTGGGTAAATGTTCAACTAGTATTTGTTGAATGGATGGGTATTTATTTTAAGTAATAAATCTATTAACTGTATAAAGTATCATAATTAATTTTTTAAAAATGCCTTTCTAGGTAACTTGAAAAGATAAACCCAAGTCAGGAAATTATACCTTCTTTATTCGTTCATCCCCCTACACACTAGTACTTTGTAGTGCCTCTACACTCTGTAGTATATGTTCAAAAATTGTTTCTTAGAAGCTAGCTGAATGATTTTGTAACGCACCCTCTGTGTTCACGTGACATATCTAAGTGCTCCACCTACACGGATATGTAAAGCCAACCATGTAAAAAGGCATGTAGTATTCCTAGTCTAATATTTTCAGTCTTTATGATTCAAGTTACAATGTGTTTAAAACATTTTTCCTCAGCAGTGGGTATATGGCACTAAGACTGAGTCAAATTCAGGAAAAGAAGAAATACAACTGACCAATAAGAATATTAAGTGAGTTTTAGCCTCATTATTGATAAAAAGAATATACATTTGAATAAAAATGGAATTCTGCTTTTTTTTTTTTAAGATTTTATTTGAGACACATAGAGGTTACGAGAGAGAGCACGAGCGGGGGTGGGGGAGAGGGAGAAGCAGGCTCTCTGCTGAGCAGAGCCTAATGTGGGGCTTAATCCCAGGACCCTGAGATTATGACCTGAGCCTGAGGCAGACACTTGACCACCTGAGCCACCCAGGCGCCTCTGGAATTCTGTTTTTCTACCAGAGTGCATGGGTATGGGCTAGGGAGTACTTTGATGATACAAATTGTTGTATCTTTTCAGATGTCTATTTGACTACAATTCATAGTAGAATTTTAAACCAGCATACCTTGCTAGAAATACAGCAAGAATTCTAGTAACTTAGTCAAAAGAGAAAACATATGGATGCTCATCACATATTGTTTACATTAGAGAAAGGAAAGGAGAGAGGAGGAAAGAAAGGAGGGAGGGAGGAAGATTAGAAGCAACTGAAACATGGGAGAGCATGGACTTTGCTAAATCCACCGTGGATAACTATGCAAATAACACATGACGTGGACAATGTAGATTGCTTTATATTTATTGACATGAGGACGTATTAAATGAGAAAAAAAAAGTACATTGAAGAAGTAGTCTGTATAGTAAGATCTTATTGCCTGTTTAGTATTTGCTATATAGCTAGAGAGACTAAGGATACCATGTTCTACTGGAACTTACTAGTGTGTAACTCTGAACCTTAGGAGCTATCAGTGGATATTTTACACTCAATAGATATGACCTGATTCCAAAATTTGGGGTCTAAGCTGGAGAAGCATCACTGTATCTACAACACTGAACCTATTTGAGGTTAGAAATTCCTGTCTGTGGTGGAACTCAGTCTTCTGATCGGTTGTGAAACAGTAGCAGGATGATAGTTCAGAGAAGCTTGCAGAACTGCCCCCTAGAAGCTGAAGATACAGTAGCACTTCTAGACACCTGGGAGCCCTGGCAAGATATAAAGGAACCCTCCTTTATATGATGCAGAGCTAATGATGCATAGCCATTTGAAGATTACCATGAGCGATTGGTACCTGCTGGCACATCTCTAATTATTTTATGCTCAGAAATTACATTCCTTTGTTCTTTTTTCTTTTATATATATATGAGAGCCTGTAATATAATAATGTGTTATTGTATTATAAAATAATATATATGTTATATATAATAATATATAAAATAACTATTAATCTTCCAAGTTTTATGCTTTCTTAAACATTATTTATTCCCCCCCAATACCATGTCTGGAAATGATAAATAACATTCTGGTTATTTCTGTGTCACAGTTCTCTCATAATCCACTCAAATGTTGTTTTTTGTTTTTTGGTTGTTTTTTTTTTTTTTTTTTTTTTTTTTTACTTAAGCTATGATAGGCTACAGATACTAAGGGAACTGTTCTAAGTAACCTCAACTTATTACTATTTCTATAACAGGGACTACAAAATTTAAAGTTATGTAATGACATGATTTTTTTATAATGGCTATAATTGTGTTTTTGAAAAATGCAAGCATGTGAAGGAATTATTTTATTTACAATATAAGCTACAGGAAAAAAGTAAGCATGTAAGTACAGTAAGTGGCTTTTGAACTTTATTTTGAGGGCATTTTCAGAAGTAGAGGATAATGTTTTTTATTCCTTGTTAAAACTTTGGATGCCAATCGGGGGCATCATTGTATTAGCTACAGTTCCCAATATTTTCCTGGTTCTCTCTTTCGCTTCATCGTGTTGGTCCTTTTGAAACTCAAACATTTATGAAAATCCATAGTTTTGTGCAAATATTGAGGACCTAGAATTGCAAAGTATATATAAACCAAAGACTGCTGTTTGCTGGTTAGGCAGAAACTAAATTTCTGCCTAGCTCTTCCTAGCATTTTTAATTAGAATTACTTGTTTGTTACAATATGATTTTCTTCAAAAATAGATGCTCTGAGGCAAAAGAGGAACCACAGGCTATATGTTGAATAGAAGGTTGATTAGTTGGCCAAACTTCAGTAGTGGGAGCCTGCCATGTTTCCTAGGGAAACAGTTCCTTCTCTGAAATCATATTGTGGTAATTACTAGTTCCAGTTTGAGTTCAATATTGCCAACAATTGTGTTGTAGTTGCTTATGAATCAGGTTCAACGGCTTATGCATATTTCCTTATGCTTAAACAAATGAAAATATTTTTTCCGCATATTTTCTGAACATATATCCCTTTGTGGTCAAGCATAGTTTGTAATTAAAAATCTACAAACTTGTGTCATTTTCTTCTTTCCTTTTTTTTTTCTTTTGTTAAAGCTCTATGCTTCAAGTTCCTGAAACTATAAACTAGAACATATCATAGATGGTAAATGTGGGGAAAGGGGTATATGTAAAAACTCCTTTCAGATAGGAGTGAGATAGGGGACTACTTTTTAATAGTAATTAACAGTAGGAAGTATTCCAGGGAATATTTTCAGAGTGCATTATCTGTTAGTAATATCGGTAATAAATGAGAATCATTGAGATAGCATCGCTGAAGTATGACCGTGACTGCATGTAAGCTGGGAATAACAGAATTTTGGAATCATATTTGCTTTTTAAAAAAAATTACGTATTCACTCTATCACCATGTCATTAAGACTGGACTGCTTTCTTTTCTGAAATTTCCTGGACTTTATTATGCTTTTGTTTTGTGTGCAGTATAGGAAAGGTTATGCAGTTATGATAGCTTTCAAGAAGAATTTCAAATTGATACCAACTAATTGTAAAAGCAAAATGATCTGAGTTTCACCAGGAAAGAAAATGTGAAGCGGTATGTGTGTGTGTGTGTGTGTGTGTGTGTGTGTGTTTTCTTTATAATGAACAGAAACAAAAAAATTCTAAAATAACTTGCCATTATGCCTAGATGTTATTCAAATTATGCTGACTTTATAACCAGTACATGACTAAATTTGTGTTTTATGACAAGAAAAGTTCATAAAATAATGCTTTTGTTATGGCACTCTTTTAAATACCATTTATGCATTTTTTATGAACCTGATTTTTCACTTAGTCCTCTGCTTCATGCACTTGGAGTTTAAAAAGTTGGGCAGTAAAACATTGTCTTTAGCTTTCCATATTTTAGTTCAGGAAGAAAGCGAGTTCGTTCTACACTTAAATTTAATATCCTTTTGAATCTGGAGAGCCATTATTTTTTTTTTTTTCTTAGTGACCAGAGAAGCCTGCACCATTATGGTCTGCTACATTTATAACCTATGGGCAAACAGAATTTCTATCTCTAGTCTTTTACATAAAGTACTAGATCCACATGCATGGTTTTTAAAAATGCTCTGCTCCCCCATATTTTATTTCACTTAAGTTTTCTTTACTTGAAATTGAAAATTTGCCTCGAGTCTCCCTATATAAATTACAGAAATAATTTTATATCTCTTAATATTTTGATAAGTGAAATCTGGATGCTGATTAAAGTGCCATTGAACACTGTATTCCTTCTGCTCACTAACGAACATCCTAAATAAAGATACTTTTCACTACTCAAAGAGGACAGTAAAGAACCATTCTCTCTGCTCACTGATGATGGGACAAGAGAGAGATTTAAATTGCGATGTGAGAGAAGTGCACAAGCCAGTTTTATTATAGTATCACTTGCTAGGAAGAGCTTTTGCAAAGTGCTGTGAATTTCCTTCCTTAGAAAATCCTCTCTTCATCCTTTCCTTCCATCTGTCCATCCCAGAGTAAGTTCTCATGGCTCAGTGGATTTACTTATGGTCCTAAACAAAGGCACGAAACAGGCCTGAGGTTCTTTCTATCATTATGATTGTATAGTGATGGAAATAAACCATAGGCTCTAAGAGAATTTCTTCCTTTCATAGATTTTGTGAATTCTGAGAAGTTTTAGTAATTTAAAATTTTCTGATTCTTCCTTCTTTTCTCTTTTCTTTTTTCTTTTCTCTTTCTCTCTTTCTCTCTCTTTCTCTCTCTCTTTCTTCCTTTCTTTTTATATTCATTTCCCTAAGGCTACCAGAATGTTTTATGATTTTTTAGTAACATCTTGTAATATTAAATTCATAACAATCCTTGGTGAATAATCTTCAGTAAATATTACAGAAAATTCTGTTATTTACAGGACTCCACACAGCCAAATCATGAAAATAATTAAGTCATTTACTTAGAAACGAACAGTGAAATGACTCTCAATTCTCTGTATTATACACAAATACACAAAAGGGAATTTCCCCTGCATACCATGGTTACCAAATTTATAGAACAGAATATTTCTTCTAAACCTAGCATCATTCTTTATTGTTTGGATTTGCCACTCATAACTTGAATGATTTTGAAATTCCCAGAGCAGAAAGTTTTGCTCCCTTGTGTCTCCCAGAAAGACTTATTTCTAGGGCTGAAAATTGAAACAACTCCTTAGGGCATGAAGTTAGATCACACAGCTTATTCCAGACCGCTCTTCTAAATATTAATGTAACTTACATGAATCACACATAACATATATTGCCCTTTTGTGCAGGGAAATGCCACGCTTTTTATAGTTGTCGCTGTACAGCTAAGATAATAGGAACCAAAGTCGTAAAACAGTAATTAATATACTTCAGAAGTGAGCTGTTTTATTGGGTGGATTGCTAATTAAGGATGATAGATGGCAGTGATTGAAAAAAGCATAAACCATTTGGTCAACACAAGTGAAAGGTCAGGTATCATTTTGAATGCTCTAATTAAGGATGCTTTGCTTTTTCTCCTCGCCCTTCTAAATATCTGAAGAGGCATGGAAGGAAGGATCCACAGTAACTAAGAGGGAAATCATGTATAGTGCATGCCCCAGAGCTCTGAGGATTAGACAGATAGGTATTGAAACATTTGATTGACCTGACTTCCAGGGAAGTTGCACGGTGCTCTGCAGACAAGTAACGGTAGTGCTTTCTGGCCTTGGCGCATTCAGCCACATCTTTATGGGATTATTTGTGTTGATCATGGGAGCAGAGTGGTATGTTATAGAGACAACTGCTGCCCATATTTAAAGCAAAGACTCTATGTCCAGAAATAAATTCTGAAAAGTTAGAAACTGGCTGAAGATCAGCTTCATCTAATGAAATCTTTAATATCTGTGAAATCATGTAAAGTACAAAATGAAAGGAACCTCCCCAGAACGCAGATTAATAAAACCTAAGGCATTTTCTCATCTTCAGCTAGAGAATATGAGCCATAGATGTGTTAGCTATTAACTTTAATTTGGTAGCTGCCTATTACCCAGTTGGTTACATTTGTTTACCTTTTGTGTCTTAATAATATGTACTGCTGTCATTATAATTAATAAAAAGCGTCTTCCATTTCAATGGCTAATGTCAAAATATTTTAAATGACTGGTCTTTGGTAAAATTACATTAACCAGACAAAATAAAGCTCTTATTTTTTAACAAACTAAACAAGTATCTGATTATAATAACACTCAAGTACTTGTTATTCTGTCTGTAGTAGACATGTAACATTCATAGATAAGGCTATAGTTAAACAACCATCTTTTATGAAATTGTATGCCAACATGTATAGTTATATTCTTAATATGTAAAAACATGCATTAAAATGTTTAAATGCAATACAAAAGTAAGTAAACAATTCCTATTTTCAAATTTGGCTAGCAATCAGATCTTGCATAGGATTCCTTTAATTGTTGCATGGTATTATTTCTCATTTCAACATCTTCGTCAAATACTGGAGAGGACGTTGAAGGAAGTGTGATTAATACAATGGGTGACCCATAAAACATTTTACACTAAGTGGAAACCCTAATAATGCTACTAGAAAAAGAAAAAGGAGAATGCATAAGTGAGAAGTCCTTAAGAAGTTCTTGAAGTTAGTATTCCTTGTGGCTAGGAAAGCAAAGAATAAAGAGATATCATCCTTTAAAACCCTGTCCTTGTCTCCTGATCGTAGAGGAGATAGTCACGTTATCAGTGACCAGAGTACATACAAGGCTAGACATGGAAATCCTCAGTCTGGTTTCAGTAATAGCCTTTTATGAAATCAATTGAGAAATTTATTTTTCCAGAAGCTTTCAAAGGAACTGAACTAGGTCTCTAGCCAGTGGGTAGCATTGATGTGGTGTAGTGGTTGATTTTTTTTTTTTTAAACCCTGAGTATAACCGATTGATATTCTTTAGAAGAGAAGTGATAATGTGATTGTGGCTATATTCATTGGGGCATTATGGGCAAAGGCATAGCTAGGAAAAAATTTTTCCTCAAGAAGCCAATTTACTGAGACAACACCAGGCCCTGTCTTCTTAGCACTGGTTAATGACGTTCTAGTTAATTTGTAACTTGCACAATATCTGTTCTTGCTATTGCTGCCAAGCATATTGCAGATCAAGGAGCTTGTTATGCAACTGTGAATAAGAATCTTGAGCCACTTCTCACTGTTTCATCTTGTCAATTGGGAGTTTTGTTTGGTTCAGCGTGTGCGCACGTGTGTGTGTATGTTAACTAAAGTCTGATGACTTTGAAGCAAACAAGTGATGGACTATGTATATCCCTTTTTCAAATCTGTATACATGCACTCCACTGCTTTTCAAAATGATGGGCTAGCAAGATAGCTACTCTGTTCCACTCTTCCATTTTCTTGTGCTGTTTAGTTGGATGAAACTTTTCAAAAGCCTTTCTATTTAGCTTTGGCAGGGGTGTTTTATCTTGGAGAGTATCTCTAATCTGAAAATTCCCCATAACTCAGACACAGTAACCACACGGTTAATACGTGTCTCATGAAAGGCTGAAAACACTGCCTACTTTTTCTATCCCGTCCTTCCAATCAATTTTATCACCACTTCTACTTCATTCTGGAAGTCAGCATTCATGCAGAAGTACTATTTGCTTGTTCATATGTGCGAGGGAAATTGTTTTTATTCCTAAAGCATTTCTCCCTCCTAAAATCCTGGGTTAGATTAAGGAAATATCCCCTTTATGTAAATAAATGTTTAATTAAGCAGAGTTGGTAACAACGTCAGAAACAATAAAACGGATGATTTGTCAGAAATAAACTGCAGGGCATCTGATCCTTTGAAGATAATTGAAAGTTGACTATTTAAAAACATGAATTGAAAAAAATATGTATGGCCTTTGATGAGTTACAGTTACATAAATTACTGTGGCATTTGTATTTTGGAAATTAAAATTCAGCAGCAAAAGTAGTGCTCTAGTTTGTCACTTCTCATCGGTGAAGCGTGCTCTAGCCAGTAGTCATGGCATCTTCGTGGGGAATTTTTATAGGCAAGAAAGCTCTAGTAGGTGTCAGCCATGGAGGAGGATGGCTCAGTAGTTCTCATTCACGTTGTACAGTGGGGCTGTGCTTGGCTCCGATGTCTGTTGCACCAAGGTGGCAGAGATCTCCCTTCGATCAGAGGAATAAGTTCAGTGATGATGAGCCTGGGGAAGAAAAGTGATTACACTTCTTGCTTAGGTAGCAGAGAAAGTGTAGGGGTGATGGAAGCATGGGCTTATGTACCTAGTGAGGGAAGAATAATGATAAGAAATTTGATGTTCCAGGCTGCTTTCTTATCCTGTTGAACATCGGTCTTATTTTCCTGAGTGACATTTTATAGCCTGCCAGTATCACATTCCCTTCTCTCTCCCTTTCGGGTCTGTTAACATCATTTTCAACACTCTGCTTCTAGCCTGGCCCTCCCCACTCCTGCTTCAGTGTCTCTTACTGTCTGTCTTGACGGATACACATCTGTCAATTCACATCACAAAAACGTTCAGAATAAATGCGCTTTATTTGTGGATAAAAGGCACATTAGGAATATTGTTTTTTGTGTGTGTTTTTGTTTTTGTTTCATAAAAGGCCAAATTCCTTCCTTTCAAGAGGTTTCTCCAGTAGTACCCCTGCTCTGCTGATTTCCTAGCAAGGCAGTGTTTCGGGAGCAGATTTTGTCGCAGAGCACGTTTCACCATAATTGTGCTTGCCACTTTGCCTTCCATGTGCCAGAGCTGCTTTTTTAAAGACTCTCACCCCTTCCCCCCCCCACCAAAAAAGGACACTATCTCTCTGTGTGAGGGAATCCAGCAACACTGAATGTGATTTTTTTGGTTTTGTAACTTCTCCAAATTTTAAATAAATCAGTTCTGGTCATTTCCTTTATGTAAATGATTTTTGGGGGGAAATAAGAACCTGTTATGGGACTGTCGTTCAAAATTTCTTTAAGAAAATTCAAACCTGGCTTCAAATACAGGTCTACAGTGAGATCCCGCTAACCACGATGCTATAAGATTACAATGAGAGAATTATTTTTATTCAGTTCTGAGGGGAGGTCTCTTAAAGTGGTGCGTAATTTCAGAGCAGTTCTCTAGAGATGAACTTTTTTATGGTAAAATCAAGCAATGTAACATAATGCAAATCATACTACCATTACAAAAAGGAAATTAAAGTTGGAAGAATCTGTCAAAATATTGTGAAAGTTGAGGAATCAAACTTTATTACTTTATTTTTAGAATTTGCAAGATGTTCCACAGCAGAAATGCCTCTGGGCATTTGTAAAATGGAAGGGAAGTGAAAAGAGCAGTCACTACTGAAATGTAGGTTAACTCAGGCGGCGGCCACCTCTCTTTAGGATGTCTCCCCGACCGCATGTTACCTGCAGCAGCTCTAGACCATCGCCAGTATCTAACAGGGTTTTATGACTTAAGCTCTTCAGCATACTAACTGTTTCTTATGTTGAAACTCGATTGTGTATCATTAGCAGCCCTTCATGAGTTTGAAGACTTCACATTCAGGTTTCAGAAAAAATCCTCAATCTCGCAATCATTTAGACAAAAGGAAATAAAACACTCCTCTCTATGACGTTTGTCAACAGTCTTCTTCTTTTCCGGATAGATTATGAGAGAGTTTATGATATTACAGAATTATGTGTTCCCTTTAACCTTTCAAGCTGACTCCTGACCCGGAGGTCTTCTTCAAAAGAACATGAACACAATCATCTAGTGTTTGTTTCCTTTGCGTGTGGAGTCACAGAGGTACTAGTAAATACATTTTTTTAAAAATGTAACAGGTGAAGCAGAAGCTCCTGTAAGCTACCCCTTTCCCTCTGTCCCCTGTTGATGCCTGAAGCCAGATTATAACTTATAAAATTAAACCCTGAATACTGAGGAGGTGATGTATAGAGTTTCCAGTTTTGGCAATCTTTGAGTTCTAGGTTTTGCATAAGCAGAGTTTGTGCTGTGATTGCAACTAGCTACGCCTGTAGAAGGAGCCTTTGTGATCTCCAGTCACAAGCAGTGGATCTCCACCGCCTGAGTGCCAAGAGCTCACAAACTTCAAGATACACATTTAATTTTTAAACTTTGCTACAGTAGGGATCAGAGACTCCAGTTAATTTTAAAAACTACTGCTTTTTTATAACAAGACTACCATACATGTGAGCCTTTATAATCTAAGATAAAATGAGCTCTCATCTTTCAGTAGATTTTGCAGATGAGCGCCCAAAGCGTCTATGTCATTGCCAGTTCTTAAGTGTGCAATAACAGATCATAGCTTTACACAGAAACGAGGTCTGTTCTAGGATAATGTTGCAACAACCCATTTCATTCCCAGATGTTCAAACGTAATAATAGTACTGAGGATGGTTTATGTATCTTTTCTAGTTTATATATACATGTATATATGTTAGGTGGGTGCATGTAGAGAATACAATAGAGCCTCTTTTATACATACATAAATTTAAGAGTTGAGAACTTCGGGGACTTAAAACTCAAAGCTCTGTCCTAGTTTCTCCTAAGGCTTCGTAGTCACTCTTTACCAGCTAAACTGCTGCTTTTGATGGTTTCTGTTGGCCAAGGCAGAGAAAGCCAAATGTATTATAAAACTTTATATTGAAAAATTTTAATAATGTGTTTATGCACACATTTTTGAAGCCAGGACTACATTGAATTGATTTCCAAAAGCATTTAGAATTTTTCTTAAACCCTGGAGAAGTGCCTTTTGAAATATTATCCCAATTTACCAACAACAAAACATTGCAATTATAATAGGACACATTGTAAAGATTTTTAATTTTCCATTTGTGATCTTATATTCTTTGGTGGTTAAGTCTTTAAAACCCCAACTCTAAAGTGAAATTGAAAAGTTCTTAAGAAAAGAAATCTGTTGTTACAAAGTCTAGGGTAGGAGAGAATAATTACACATAGCTTTTTGATAAACAGCCTAAATTCTGCTTCAAAGGACAGATGTGGCTTTAATAATCTGAAACATTTGCATTTTCAGATTAAACTTTGCTTGATTGCATTGTACTTGATATGTATACTTAAATCTATATGTTAAATGTTATACTTTGATATAGCACATCTTGTTTGACTTTGTTCCTATGATCTGACAAGCTTCATTATGTAATAAACTAGTTTAAATAAATCTTAAAGACATAAAAGTGTTCCTGACAGTAAGAAAAAATTTAAAGCTCACAAATGATATATCGGTTAGATGTTCCAGAGAGAGTCAAAGTTTTTTCATTCAAATCTTTGAACATGTGTTTTGAATAAAGCTGTAAGGCATTTTCCAGTAACCAGTGTTGTATTACAAAAATGAGTAAAGTAAAACAAAAGGAAAACATGTTTCAACATTTTATTCAGTATTGTCACATATTGTTGCACATTTCCTGCTGGAAGTAAATGTGACATTTGTGATGCTAATTTTTCAAACCTAACCTTTTATATCATATAAAATATTGCTGAGAATATTGTGCTCTCGTCAGACAACCACAAATAATGAGCCACTCTATCAGAGTTCAAATGGGTCCCTAATAGTTTGTGTGCAATTATATTGCAGCTCTGGTGTAAATCCATCAGTATAATTTTTGAATTTTTCTGCTAAATTTTATCTAGGGCTCACCAATCATAAGTAGGTTACAGAACACTTGATGCAATATCCTAGCATTTTGTATGAAGCCAAAACCAGAAAATAATATCACCATAGTTAAATTGATTTAGATAATATAATATGGTGATATAATGAAGAAAAAAAACAAGAAGTTTACTTAAAAGTAGGAAATTCTATGCTCTGTTACTAGGATTTCACTGTTTTGTTAATTGAAAATAATGACTTAGCTGACTCCAAAGTACAAAAAACATATCAGGACATCTATTTGGTTATTTTGCCTTTTAAAATAAATAGCTGTCAAGGCTAACTACATAGAAGAGGCAAATTATTGAGCGTGTGCAAGCAATTTAAATATTTAAAACACCAAATTGGAGAGAGAGGTACTTAAAATCAAACTATAAACTAATTTATAGAAAGATGGGTATAATTTATTTTAATGTTATATTTGTTAACTTACATTTTATTAAAATATTAACTTTGGAACAAAACCTAAAACATGTACTGAGTAAACTATCAGCAACACGACATTTCTACTAAGGGAAGCTACTTCTGAAATAAGGAAAACAAATTTAATATTCAGTCTGGGGAATAGTCCCTTCTTTACAATATTAATTTATTAAATTACTTTTTTAATTTAAAATTGTCTTAAAATTAAATTGTTTTGAATAATTGAGCGCTTGAAATCAGTGGGACGCTTTAAATGGCCTGCTCCTTTTTAGCAAAGTGGGTAGTTCTTATAATGAAGGTTTCCGGGTTTGCCAGCCTGGAGATGGATATTTGGTTTCATACACTGAGTGTGGTCAGTAGCTGGCCAGACTCTCTTGCACCCCTCCATGAGGTACCAAAAGCTGACCTTTCAGGTTAGGCATATTTACATGAATTCTGTCATTGTTGTGTCTAGGACTCTAAACAGAATTTATGAGGAGGGGTGGCAAAAGACATTACTTTTTATTTCAGTCTTCCTCTAAAGATAAAATAGTTAACCTTATCAGAAAAAAATGAACATTTATTTTCTTTAGTTTTCAAATCGGTTATTACTACATTTAATTTTTATATCCAGCCGTTGTGTTTAGGTGCTTATGGTCAGTCCACCTGAGGGGAATCGTGGTTGTCACATAGGTTTCTCCCTAAGCTTTGTGACACAGGACTCCCAGGATTCATTCCCTGCCTGGAGAGCCTTGAGAATATTTCTAAGTGAACATATCTCAACAACCGAGCCAAAGTGTCAATATCATGAACACTTTTATTCAGATGATGTCTCGGCTTTCACAAAGGGTAGTCATAGAAATGACTTTACTTAAGTTCACAGCACCATGAAGGAGAGAGAGCAAGTGTTACTGCCTTTATTTTATGAATGAGAAAGTTGAGGCTCAGAGAGGGTAAACATTTTGCAACAGCCAATGAAGGATCCTACCTCGAGTCAAATTTTGGTGCAATTCTGTGTTTAATGTATGATTGTTGGCAATGTCCTCTCTGATTTCATCACCCTCTATCCCTAGTGCATACTTCACGGACTGATGTTTAGTAGGTGCTGCTCAAGAAGGGCATCAAATAAATGAACAGAGATTAGAAGCAAGATTGCCTGGCCTTTCGTGTTTTATTATCCACACTGTAAGGCGACTACAAAACATGGAGTTCTAGTGATGAGCGTGCTTTCTTTTCTGAGGAGGTGCATGGCCCTGATAAATTTCTGGAGGTGTTGGGGAGGAAATAGCACATCCCTTTGTAAAATTTTGTTTGTGGACGTAGAATGTGTTAACTTTAAACATTTATTGCACACTCACTATGTTCCAGATACTCTTTTTATTTAAAGATTTTTTATTTATTTTTTCACGTGCGTGTGCACGTGCACGCTCGCACACGAGTGGGGGGTGGGGCAGAGGGAGAAGCAGACTC
Source organism: Zalophus californianus (assembly GCF_009762305.2). Lineage (NCBI taxonomy): Eukaryota > Metazoa > Chordata > Mammalia > Carnivora > Otariidae > Zalophus > Zalophus californianus. The sequence goes on along the minus strand of NC_045598.1, from coordinate 167,542,701 downwards.
CCTGCTGAGCAGGAGTCCGATATGGGAATCAATCCCAGAACTCTGGGATCATGACCTGAGCCGAAGGCAGGTGCTTCACCAACTGACCCCAGCAGGTATCCTGTGTCAGATACTCTTGAAAGCATCCTACATGCATTAATTCACTTAATCTGAACAACTCTGTGAGGCAGACACAGTTCTCACCTCCACTCTATAGATGACATGACTCAAGTACGGGAGAGGTTAAGTAACTTGCTCAGGGTCACAAAACAAGAGCAATGGCTGCAAGCCCCAGCTTGTGACCACTGCATTATTCTGCTTCTTGCTACATTATAAATGCTCAGACTGTTGGTTGAAGCCCTCTTACGAAGGGGCGATGAGTGGTCACAATGATTTTTCTACCCAGGCAGCTGCTTGATTGTCTGCAGAGATCTTTTGGCCATCCTCTGTGTACACCGGAGTTGCTTGGAAACTGTCTTGTTCCTTGGGGATCAGTAGTGATTACCCAGGGCATTGTTGAGACTTTGAGAGTGAGATGATATTTCTTCAGAATACCCTCATTATGAATTTCATTCACTTCTGGCTGTGGACTTTGCTCTTTTGGTATAAAAAAGATACACTAAATTTAGGATTGTGGTTACCTCTTAGGAGAAAGAAGAAAAGTACTGGAAACAGGTAACCAGGAGGCTTCTCCTCCATTGATAGGGACTTTGGTTTATTGGTGGTGTGCATTGTTTGTTTGCTTTAAGGTTAGAATTTGTTAGATTGTGCTTTTATGTTATTTTTATATTTGTGTGTTCAAAGTAATTACTAATTTAAAAAGAATTCGGGAACATAAAATAGATCTGAACCTATAGGCAATTAATAAACATTTTGTGTCTCTGGAATGGATAGGTTCAAGAATAAAGGATGTGCCTGCAGCTTTTAATCAGATCCTGAAACAACCATATTTTCTTTCTTACCCCTCTAGCTGAGGTTTATAGAAATCAGTTAATATGGAACTTAGAGGGAAAACTTTATAGTATTTTCTAAATCAAAAGGCCCTTAGAGGCCAACTAGATTGAGAAAATTTGAGGTGTAGAAATATTAATTGACTTGAGAGATGCCACAAAGATGTTGGTTCAGGTGTTCATTAGTTCAAGAAACCTTTATGGAATGCCTACCATGGGGAAGGAAACTTAGCTGTTTCTGGGGACACACAGCTGAATAAGACAGTGTCCACAAGGGATTCATGCTCTGTAGAGGGAAGGCATCTATGTAAACAAATAATTATAATACAAACTACTAATTGCCTTAACAAAATATGTAATTGATGGTCTATCTGTATCGATCTATCACGTATCTACCTATGGATGTATGGACATATGTATCTGTCATCTGTCCTTAATACATATAAAGCGTTTAGCACATTACCTGGAACATGGGGAGTTATAATAAATAGTATTTCAATGATCTGGTACTACCTAGAATTCCCAGATTTTTCATTGTATTTTATAACATGCAGAGAGAATTCAGCTGGTACTACTTGTTCAGCCTTTATCACTCTTATGTTTGTGAGACTACAACCTTCTGTGAACCTCTCAGACAAAACTATTAACCACTATGTTGTTAACCACTATGCTAATACTACTGTCTTGTAGAAATAGCTGTAGCTACACTTATTTGGCCATTTCTGAGATACTTGTTACATAATTTGGCTTCAACAGCAAGATAAACATATTCATATCAGATATTGTCTCTTACTCATATCTGTATGCCCAGAGCTAAGAATATAATAGGTGATCAATAAATGGTATGTTGTTGCTTGAATGAATGCATCCTACAAAGAGTTCAGAGGGTAGACAGGGAGATGATGGAAAGATTAATTATCCAAACTGCTTCTTAGACCAGTCTCTGAATAAAAGCAATTTTGAAGTTTGTAGAAAATGATTATCATGGTGCTGGTTATAAGGCTTAACTTGTTTATAAGGCTTGACTTAAGAAAAAAAAAAAAAAAAAAAACCTAGTTTCTAGATCACGTGACTGGTTCCCTTACCGATCCTACCACCAATGTGATGTTCCTGCAATCTGGTAGCAAAATTCTGTTCTAAAATAGTGTTCTTAAAAAATAAAAGCAAATAAAATAAAATGAAATAATGTTCTCGCTCTGGTAAGTATAATTTCAATGCATTTTATTGTATAAAAAATAAAGAGAAAATATTTATAATGTAGAGGTCTTTTTTTTGGTGGTCATATAACAGCATTTATTCAAAACTCTGCACAATAGGCTTATGTGTGTGATTCCAAAGCGCCTTTCATGCCAACCTTATTATAATGTAGAAGTTTTATAGTATGATGGGCTTTTTACTGAACTTTCAATAAGATAATCATGTTTTGAATCTGCTGTGGTGTATACATGTGTGTATGTGTATGTGTTGATTTTACATACTAAACTAAGATAGTAATATTTCAGAAAAATAAAATGATTTTCTTAATCTGCAGTCTGATTATAATTTTAACTGAGCAGATGATGATTGTATTTAAGGATGGGTTATTTGCAATTCATTCATTTATCAAATATTTATTAGACACTATGTATGGGTCACTGTTCTAGGCACTGGAGATATTTCAGTAAACAAAAGAGACAGAAATCCCTCCCTGCTCAATATCTTTCTGATAATTAAAAAAAATCTAATTATTAATGAGTAGCCAATGTTGTCCTTGAATAGAATTCACTGATGTATTGTCTATATATATATATAATATATATTTTTATATTATATATGTATCATGTTTTGGAAGTCTGTATGTGATGGACCACCATTTTGCACAATTTATACTTAGCTGCTCTACAGAAAAGACATGGTTATCCATTTGTACAATTCAGTATGCTGACAAAATCCTAGCTTCAGAGACATGTGGATAACTTCAGTGGTCTGAATTTGATTATGCTCTACATATGGGAAACAATCAAAGTAGTATATAGGGATTTCATAGTGTAACTCCATTAAAATCAATGAGAATTCTGCACACCTAAACACCTGTTCACAATTCAAAAATTCAGGCAGGCAGTTCCACTTAAAAGATCACTAAATCAACAGTCGAATAGTCTTTGGGGATCATAGTTTTATCATCTCACTTGGTTTTCATTTAACTTTGTCATTCTACAAAACCATTATTATGGGTAAGAAAATTATACAATTTGCTCACCGTGGTGTGATTCTACGGTTGTTGATCTTGATCCTGTTGGAAGAGTGGCTCAAAACCTAGATGAATAGGGAGATACCTTAGAAATATCACCAACTGGAACTTTGGGAAATACAGTGCACTAAAAGCTATCATCAAATGTGAATTGGTTAAAAAAAGAAAAGGTAAGATTTAAAATTTAGAAGGCTTATGAGCAAAATTCATTTTTAAGCAGTGAATCAGTACTTTTAATGAGAAAGTACTTACTTTGACCAATAGTCAAAATGAATTGAAATCCCTTTGGAGGACCAGTATCAACAAATTAATTGTTTTCATTCACAGTGACTGTTAAGGCTCTTTTAGGTTTTCATGGAATATATGTAACTCTTCTTGGAGTGTTTTAGGTTCTTTTCCCTTTTCACAATTCAGATATGTTGGTGTTTTACCTTACATTGCTCTAAAGTTTTATTTTTTTACCATGAAGAAAAATTTCAGTAAGGTAAAATGTAAACAAGGCAATGGATGGGTATTTAAGAATTTTTTAGGATCTTAGCCTATTAACTATTTGTTGATTGTAAATTACAAGTTAATTTTAGCTACTCCCTGGTAACATCGAAGCTAAGTTTTCTTTTGACTGGTTAGCTTGAATTAATATATGCATTAGAAAAGTATAAACCTGCATTAACAATTCCATGTTTTAAAAAAATTCACCTTAGCTTTTAATGATTTTAGCTTGTATTTTAAAAATAGAATTTCAACATAGTTTTGAAAGGATTTTTTTTAATGGTGAAAGTTTTCAATTCTCCATGAATAATTTTAATTTAAACTAGAACTATAGATGTCTACCATAATTAATCAATACTCTCCTCTTTCAAAACAGCTTTCATAAGTGCTAAGTTCTGTGTTCTTATGTTTCCCTGGTGCTGGATGTCATACCAGGTACTGCTTCAGTAAATGTGCAGTAAAATAATTACTCATGTTTTCAGTCACATCTGACTAATTTTCTACAAGTGGATTAGTAAAATTTGAATTGAAATATGGCAACATTATTGACTAGAAACATAACCTGTTGAGAATGAAGGAATCATCAATATGATGTATCCAACCCTGTCTGCTTACAGATGAGACCCATAGAGGTGCCCTGAATGACCAGTAGCAACTGCGTACGGGGCTTGGATTTTGCCCATTTGGTTCAGCTTGTCACTGCAAGTAGTTATGAGTGATATGATAAGGTATATGTCTATATATTAAGAAGACTACACTGATAGTCTCTCCTATAAATTAGAGTAAATACTCATTTAAGAGAGCTCTAGATTCAAGTATGCCATACACCATTTACAAAACAAAGTCTTCTGAGCTTTGCTAGTGCTTCTATTTTTGGAATGCTATAAACAATCTAAGAGCACAACCTTCTGGGAGCCATTCTGTTAGCTACCAACTCATGTCCCCAGGGAACCTTGTCTTTGACTGTCCCTCTTCCATTTCCTCATATCCAGTCACTGAGCATTAGGGTTGAAAAGGAACTAGAAGTCATGTGATCTCATGTGGTGCCAAAATTTCTCTTGAATTTAACCCCTCCTTTCAGTTGTCTCTTTGTTGTTGCTTACTCATCAGAACCCCGTGGACTTCCTAAAGGGGCTGCTATTTTTACTTCTCCAATTCATAGGCCATACTTCCCATGAATGTATATGCTTAACACACAAACAGGATCGCTTTATACCCAGCTCAGAACCCTTAATTGTTCTCTTTGCTTGAAGTAATCAACACCAGCTCTCTCTCTCTCTCTCTCTCTCTCTCTCTCTCTTTTTTTTTTTTAAAGAGAGAGCACACGAGCAAGCCAGGTTGGGGAGCAAAGAGAGAATCTGAAACAGGCTCCATGCCCAGCACAGAGTCCAATGCAGGGCTTAATGTCACAACCTTGAGATCATGACCTGAGCCAAAATCAAGAGTCTGATGCTCAGCCAACTGAGCCACCCAGGCGCCCCAACACCAGCTCTCTTACTGAGCCATTCAGCACTCTTCATCCACCTTCTTACATAGGTGCAAATTCACGGTCCTTCCAAGTTTAGGCAACCACTAAAGGCTTCTGTTGGGCAATCTAGAACACTGCTCACGATTCCCATCTTTATAAATGTTGAGTTTGGACCAGCCTCAGTGCTATTCAAGTTTTTTTGGTTTATGTTTTTTTAACCTTCAAAGTAAAGACAACTACATTTTAGTTCGTTTGAATTAACCTCAGTTCTTTACCTTTTAAAATAAAATTACTTTATCTAATCAGTCTAAATTAACCACTTCCTCTTCCTTGCATTAATACTGTTTAGGTACACACTGCGCTGTGCTCTCTCTCTTTTAGGACAACAGTGTTATGCATTTCTGTTTTCTCCACAGTATTTGAATGGTGCGCTTTTCTCCCACACCAGAATGAAAGCAAGAATTTTTTGTCTTAATTGTTTCCTGTTCTATCCCCACCTCATAAGACAACTCATAGATCCTCAGTAAGCACTTGTTAAATGAACAAATAAGTTTGCTCACTACTTGATGCTGGATTGCACTGATTTGAATAGAACGCTTCTTGAAAACATGCATTTCCATGTATTTTGTAATTAAGGTTTTGCTAAGTCATTTTCATAGCAAACTTATTAATAAATTTAGACCCAAATGATCTAAAATGACGAGGATTTTATTATAATAAGGAAAGAAAAAGTGTGCCCATGTTGTGCCTTTGAGTTTTCTTGGGAAATAAAATAGAGGAGCCATATATTTTAATATTTCTTTATGATTTGCTTGTGTCTAAACATACTGAGAAATACTCCAGACAATTTTCCAATGTATAAATCTTAAGATGGCCTTAGCCAAAGTGAGTAGTTTGGACAAGATGTTAAATTCACTTCATTTCTAAAATATTTTGGTTCTGTTTCTTAATACCCAACTATCATTTATTTGAACCATGTAAATTTTTTATGTAAAGAATGCATTTTGAAAAGTTAACAATATCTGGAGTGCCTGGCTGACTCAGTAGGTAGAGCATGTGAATCTTGATCTTGGGGTTTGAGCCCCATGTTAGATATAGAGTTTGCTTGAAAAAATAATAAATAGATAATAAATGAATAAGTAAATACATAAATAGGGGCGCCTGGGTGGCTCAATCAGTTGAGCATCCGACTCTCGATTACAGCTCAGGTCAGCCACATGGAATCAAGCCTCACATCAGGCTCCTTGCTTAGTGGGGAGTCAGCTGGAGATTCTCTCTCTCCCTTTCCCTCTGCCTCCCCCCCCCCCGCCCCGTGCTCACAGGTGCTTTCTCTAAAATAAATAAATAAATCTTTTAAAATAAATAAATAAATAAAATCTTTAAAAGTTAATAATTTCCTATAGATTAATTACATATTTAGGAATATAATTCAAGTTGCAGATCAGAGTAGGAATTTGGGAACAAAAAAAAAAAAACCCAATATCAAACCTGAATCACCAAGAAAGAAAGAGACTAAAAGCTCCAAAGTACTGGAGGGACACCTTGAGAAGTTAAAGCATATAATTTCAGGTCAGCTAGAATAAAATAGGATGTATACAGAGGTTCATCATGGGTTGCCTAACTTTTAATCTAGAAAAATTTGCCATTGCTTATGAAAATACATTACCCATGTGTTACACCCTGTGAAAGAAAGTATTTTTCTCTTTCAAAAAGAAGCCATATGGCATACAAAAAAAAAAAAAAAAAAAAAAGAATTCTGGCCTTGGACAAAAAAGAAAAAGAAAAAAAGCAGATTTAAAGCTTACTAGATGTATTATTTAGTCTCTCAACTCTGTTTCAGAATCTTGAAAATGAGTTCAATTTCCCCTGTTTAAATTTGTTAATAATGCATTGGTGTTCAGCAAGGATTCCCAAAACCATCTTAATTGCATGAGCCCAGTGGAGCCCTGAGAATTCCGTCAGACCTTCTCCCCTAGCAGCTTCACGTGTACTAATTAGAGATACAGAGATATTGAGCACCCATGTAAGGTTTGAAAAATGTCTTCACTGATATAACAAGTTTGAAAACCACAGAAATAATGTGTATAAGCTAAAAAATTAGCATGCACTCATAAATAATAGCTTCCATTATTAGGTAATACATGCTGGATCTATTAAATATTAAAACATGAACCTTCTATTACTGAATCGTAACCTCTCAGGTTACCTGGACAAAATGTCTTAACAGAGGAACACATCTCGTGTGGAATGATACCCTGGTGTGGGCATTGCTACAACCTGATCTTTCATAGTCACTTAAATTTCTTTTGCCTTTGTTACAGTTTGTGCCATTAAACCACTTGTAGAGCTGGGCAGTAAGAACAACTCTGAAGAATATTATATGCTTTAGATTACAGGAAAAATAATGTGAAAATATCAACAGACTTTTTGCAACATTCAAGCTAGGAATAAATATTTGAGCCCTGGAAATACACAGAAGAACTTGGAGCAAATAATGGCGTTTAATTTGATCAAGATATTATAAGGGCTCTTAAAAAGAAAAACAAAATCCACCTACTGTCTGGAAGCCTGAAGCCTACAGAGGCCTCACTTACATCTCAACCCATAATCTAGTAATGGACTATAATGAAAAGTTGGGGAAATGGGAAATGTTTTCCAATTATGCAGGGTTTTAAGGTGAAGTGTTTGTGTTATGAAAGAGGTCATGCATTGTAACAATTTCTATAGAGCAGGATCTTTTAATTTCTTATACTCTGTTACATAGAATTCTTTTTTGAAAAGATTCTGTATTTCAAGATAATTCTCTGAATTTCAGGAACATGACAAAATAAAATTGAACTCCGTAAGCTTCTAACCCATAGAGTTAATTAATGAGGAGTGTTACAGGATTTACAAATAATTCAATCCATCAAAGTACAGTGATAATAATATCACTGTTGACTACATCAGATTGAGATTAATCAACCATCAGTATCTTGGGCTCTGAGAAAAAATATTGAGTAATAGAGCATTCTATCATTGCAGTAGTGTGAATGCTGATGAAAGAATTGGTGGTTAGAATTCTCTTGTGGAATTAAATATGTCAAAACAACTCATACACAGTGGAGCTTACCTTGCATAAAAGCCAAAAAACTTGA